>NW_027663469.1:5000-442500 GCF_963989245.1 Nansenia antarctica
CGCACAAACACACATACACACACACACACACACACACACACAGCCTGCACGGAACAGGCCTGTCTATCTGTCTGACTGGGCCAACCACAGGCTACCGGGTTAAGTTACTCTTCAGATTCAAAACAACTTTATTGGCCCACTCTTCTTGGCCAATTGATTTCATGGCTGTATAAAAGACATTGCACATAAAACACATCACAAGACATGATAAAAAAAAACACACAAGTCAATATTACAGACACAGACCTGATATCATAATCGTATGAGATAGTCTACCCTACAATACATGCACCACAGTGGAGGCTTGTGGAGGTAGAAATCAGAGGACAGCCTCATTGCAATGCATGGAACGGAAAGAGGAACGATGAGGGATTCCATTCCATGCATTACAATGAGGCCGGCCTCCGATTTCTACCTCCACCAGCCTCCCCTGGTGCTCTACCCACACGCACACACACGCACCCGGCTGAGTTAGACTCTGTATGGAGTGGCTGGCTGTATTTGACGACACAGCAAGGTGAGGTAGAATTCAGACTGCTGATGAAGGCTTAGTGTGGTGCCAACAGATACTAGAGACACTAGTTAAATGATATGTCAGACATAACTGTTACACATTGATATTACGTTTATAGAAATAGCTCGCCAGTGTGCTATATGTATTCTTAGTCATTTCATCTTCGAAGGATGAGTGTTCAATTCCTGCACCTTGCTTTGTTATCTGGCTTTGATTTCAGTTGAGTCGTCATCTTTTGTGTTATTTATTGAATTCGGAGCTCAGCGAGAGGTTGTTACTGGGCTCTAACTGCCCCCCGCCCCCCGCCCCCCTCCTCGCTTCTCCTCAAAAGGTCGTTACTGGCGTTAAATGAGAACACGGCCTGAGTCAGCTTATCTGGTGAAATAAAGAGTGAAACACAATAATACACTTATTTTACTGTGTGAGCAGTCCTAGGGCAGCTTTTGGGACAGTCGTGTATGGATGGAGTGTATGGCCTAGAGACCATGGCGCCAAGGGCACAGCCTTAAGTGTAGTGTAAAAATAGGATTGACAATTAACTTGAATGATCACGCTTGCCACTTTTATCCACCTGGATGGGTGACATCTCCCAGCTTACGTGTCACCCTCACGCCGATGGCCTTCCACCCAATGGGCATCATTCAGCTTCGATGTTCTAGCCAATAGGTATGCTGTAATTCCTGGCGACCATTGACATGACCTTAGCAGCACTTGGCAGAGGCCAGACGTGGGTGGGAAGGAGGGAGGGAGGGAGGAAGGGAGGGAGGGAAGAGGGAGGGAGGGAGGGAGGGAGGGAGGAGAGAGGTAGTTCATCCCGACACGGCTGAGACAGTCCAGGCGTCACGCGATAGACGCTGTTCTGCAGCTTTGTCTTATCTTAACCCTCTTCACCCTTCCTCCCTTCCTCCCTCTCTCTCTCCCTCCCTCCCTCCTTCCCTAACAACCCCCACCTGCCTCCCACAGTGACACACATGGGCAGTTACACTACGTATGCCAGCTATCCGCTGTGGGTTGTCAGTTCTACATCCGTTGAGAAAAGATATAGTTATGAGTGTGTTAACAATACTTCTTTATGTCTTTCCAATTGAATGCTTTTTTATTGGTTTTATTATCTAACTTTATTCGAGTTATATGGACACCAGTTATATGGAGCGACATTTATTGCCCTTTATTAGGAGCTCACTCCTTTTATATCAGAATTCGTGTCAGATTGCTGTATATAATGATTACTGGAGACCAGGGGTGGAATTGAGAGGAAACTCATAGGAAAGTGATTTGAAAAGAAAAAGATTAGGAGTAGTGATTTCACAGTTCCTAAAGTGATTCTGTCCCCTTTAATGGTGAATTCCACTCTTGCCGAAGGCTACATTTTTGCTTGTGTTTTCTCAGAGTGATGGACATATGAATGAATGAAAGCTTTATTTCGAACATGTGTAGAAAGAAATAGTTATAACAAC
This sequence comes from Nansenia antarctica, assembly GCF_963989245.1. Lineage (NCBI taxonomy): Eukaryota > Metazoa > Chordata > Actinopteri > Argentiniformes > Microstomatidae > Nansenia > Nansenia antarctica. Next base: position 6,972 of record NW_027663469.1, read on the forward strand.
AAAAGACAAAACAAAAACAAGAAAAAACTAAACAAAACAAAAAACACTATTTACATACATGTCCGAAAAGGAGTAGGAAGAAGCATAAGCTTATTTAATCCTACCCCTTCTCCAATACTCAGAGATTAATAATTAATAATCAGCAGTTGACTTCAATATTAATATAATATTTTTTTTTACAATTAAATCAAATGTATTTACATATTTACATATTGACCAACAATAGAAAACAGATAATGTAAATAAACAAATAATCTGTGAAAACAACAACTGTCAAAGCCCTTCTTCCTCCTCGTACCTGGTGAAAACCATGTTTTTATACCGCTTTTTGAACTGGGTCATGCTTGGACACCGCTTTAGCTCCACACTCAATCCGTTCCACAGCTTCACTCCACATATAGAAATACAAAAACTTTTTAACGTTGTACGTACATAAATATGTTTTAAATTTAACTCCCCTCTCAAATTATAACTCCCATCTCTATCAAAAAACTATTTTTGAATATTCCCAGGGAGTAGGTTGTTATTTGCTTCATACATTATTTGTGCTGTTAGAAGGTGGACCAGATCCGTGAATTTTAATGTTTTTGATTTTAAGAATAATGAATTTGTGTGATCTCTATAACCGGAATTATGAATTAACCTTATGGCTCTTTTTTGCAATATTAATAGTGATTGTAGTCTACATTTATAAGTGTTGCCCCAAACCATACAACGATGGTATATGTACTGTACCAGTGGATGGAACGGAATGAGGAATGGTATCAAACACATGTGTACTGTATGTTACATGTAACAGTGGTGGTAAAGTGGGATAGTGGCTGTATGTTACATGTAACAGGGGTGGTAAGGTGGGATAGTGGCAGTACTGTATGTTACATGTAACAGGGGTGGTAAGGTGGGATAGAGGCTGTATGTTACATGTAACAGGGGTGGTAAGGTGGGATAGAGGCTGTATGTTACATGTAACAGGGGTGGTAAGGTGGGATAGAGGCTGTATGTTACATGTAACAGGGGTGGTAAGGTGGGATAGAGGCTGTATGTTAGATGTAACAGGGGTGGTAAGGTGGGATAGAGGCTGTATGTTACATGTAACAGGGGTGGTAAGGTGGGATAGTGGCAGTACTGTATGTTACATGTAACAGGGGTGGTAAGGTGGGATAGAGGCTGTATGTTACATGTAACAGGGGTGGTAAGGTGGGATAGAGGCTGTATGTTACATGTAACAGGGGTGGTAAGGTGGGATAGAGGCTGTATGTTACATGTAACAGGGGTGGTAAGGTGGGATAGAGGCTGTATGTTACATGTAACAGGGGTGGTAAGGTGGGATAGAGGCTGTATGTTAGATGTAACAGGGGTGGTAAGGTGGGATAGTGGCAGTACTGTATGTTACATGTAACAGGGGTGGTAAGGTGGGATAGAGGCTGTATGTTACATGTAACAGGGGTGGTAAGGTGGGATAGTGGCAGTACTGCAGTAGATGCTCAGCCCCTGGATCCAACACGGCAGAAGGTTTCCTCAGAAAAGTCGTGGGGGGTCACTTGTCAGTCACGCACGTTGCATGACCTGCCTGCCTCACCTATTATCTCCCCCATGACCAGCCTGCCCCACCTATTATCTCTTATCTCCCCCCCCTCCCCCCCTTCCCTCCCAACACTAAACTACCTCCTGGGAGGCATGAGAACACATCTTATTATAAATATTATATATATATACACTCTTAAAGAAAAGTTCTAGTAAGTACTAAAATAGGGTTCATCCCTATAGGAGTACCCTCTGAAGAACCCTTTCGGGGTCAAACTCTTTCCACAGAGGGTTCTAATTGGAACCCAAAAAGTGTCTACATGGATCCCAAACGGGTTCTACATGGACACGAAACAGGCCCTCCAAAGGGTCAGATGGAGATCAATGGAGAACAATGCGTGCACTAAGAGTGTAGAAGGTTGTGTGTGTGTGTGTGTGTGTGTGTGTGTGTGTGTGTGTGTGTGTGTGTGTGACAATAAGTCGTTATAAACCTGGGTCCCTTTATAGAGGCCGTATAAGTCCAGGAGCCTGGCAACAGCATGTGTTCACGGTGTCTTCTCTCCGAGAGGACACGTTAGGATAAGGCTAATAGGATTGTGTTTCTATCTTTAGTAAGGATAGAGAAGGTTAGAAGTGGTTACTCACTCTTTCCCCAATAGGAAGAATCAACCTTTTCCTGCGGTCAACGTTGCAATTCCAAACACCCCTCCCACACATGGAAAGATTTCATCGGAAAGAACCGTCATAAACGGTTATAGTCACCTGACCCAAGGCAACTCATTTGGATCTTTACCGTCTTGTGTGTGTGTGTGTGAAGCTGCCATGGCACATGTGTTACATAGATCCTTTGTACAGTACCGGTCAAAAGTTTGGATTCACTTTCGGGGAAGTGTGTCCCAACCTTTGACTAGTACTGTGTTATAGAATGATAAGAGGTTTGATTGACAGTTTATGGATTGTTTATAATTCAGCAGTTTGTAGTTCTGCAACTCTCGACATTTTCTTTGTGTGGTGAAACCTTATAGAAAATGACTGTTTGAGTCACTATCTCTCACAAGGACAAGAGTCCCATCAGTGCCTCTTCAAGCTTGTCAGCTAAGTACCATATTCGTCCCGAGGACAACACATTTAAAATTTAAAATGACATTTAGCAGACGCTTTTACTGACTCACAACAAGTACATTTTACAGTGTATGAATCATCTATAAATCAGCCATCATAAGAAAAGATCTATGCTAGGACCAGATGCCCTTGGCAGTCACAATGCTAGAAGATGGAAGGATTACTTTCTATATTTTTTATTCGTATTATTAACAATATACTGTCTGTGACTTCTCTTCTGTCCCTGTATACTGTTGTATTCTCAAACCAACAATGACACACAACTTCAACTGAATACTCTGTCAACTATAACCATACTGTTACATATTGGTTGCATATATTATTGCTTGTTTTACATTATGTAAATAAGTATGCACATTTGAAGGACTTTGGGATTAAAAGAGGGCGGCCACACTATCACACACACACACACACACACACACACACACACACACACACACACACACACACACACACACACACACACACACATACACATACATACACACACACACACACACACACACACACGCTTATTAGTCGTGTTATCAGGTGCTGCAGCCCTGAAAAGGGCAAAGCTCTGATTGGGCAGTCAGCTGTGGTGCATATTGTAAGTGTCGAGGCTGTTTGGGAAACACCTCATGTACATTGGAAAAAGATATTGCTTCCATTTTATTTTCAAATTAGTCATCATCTCCCCGAAATTCTACCAACAGGCACTAGCTGAAGTACCTGCACTGACAGAACCCTCTAATCCCCGGACAGTTATCACACTCAGACACCTGTGTGCATCCTTTGGTTGAGTTGAAATTAACATTTAACAATTAACACTTTTTTTGTGTGTGTCCGTCTGAAGTGTTAGATGGCTGAGACGTCCCAGGTTTACTTTACTCCATGTTTGGCTCTGAAGATTATGATCTAGTATGTTGAGGGTGGATACAGTAGGAGAGTGAGGGTCTATTTTGGTGGGTGAGTGCTCTGTTACCTCGGGTTAATTCTCCTGCACGGCTGCTGCGATTAAGGAAGGTCTGTGGAGAGGTCACAGACATGTGATGTTACGTCACTGGGCTGGAGGAGTGACGAGAGAGGGGAGGGAGGGAGGGAGGGAGGGAGGGAGGGAGAGGGACAGAGTGAGATTGGGGGGAAAGCAGGAGAGAGATGGGGAGAGTCACAGACGGGAGAGGGAGAGAGAAGGGGGTAGGGGGTGAGAGAGAGAGAGAAAGAGAGGAGAGAGAGAGAGAGAGAGAGAGAGTTAGCCCACAGGGTTACAATGAGTGCAGGGCTAGTTCAACAGGGGAATGTAATTATTTTGTGCCCTTGATGAAGATGTGGACATAATGTAAATACACACACACACACACACACACACACACACACAGACACAGACACAGACACACACACACACACACACACACACACAAACACTCTCTCACACACACACACACACACACACACACACACACACACACACACACACATATGAACACACAGTTCAGATGAGGATATAGACTATCTTTCACCTTAGATAATCAGCACAAGTTTGATCTATAACAGTCTATAGTCTGTTAGTGAAGTGTAGGAGTAATGATCATCATTGCATTGCCACGTTCAAAGGTCTAGTTTATCAATCTCAAGATGTGGCATGATTTGCTCCTTTGCTGTTGCTGTTATTGTCCAGTTCTGTCTGACTGGAGGTTTCTCTTGATTAAGGAATGACTAATGGGCTTCTGTGGAGAGGATATTAATCGTCATTGATTATCAATACTCAAACTGAGGAGCCCTGTGCTGCTGACGGATTAATAGAAGGAAAGAATTGTCTTTTGTCTTTTTGGTCATTTGTGCCATACACAACCCACTTTTATACTGTTGAGAATGGTGCATTCCTCATTCCATTCCAGGCATTACAATGAGCCCATCCTCCGATTTGTACCTCCACCAGCCTCCCCTGAGAAAAATGTATCACTGTATAAACAGCATACTGTGGGCTAGTGTACTAGATGAGACAATTGAGGAATGAGGGGTTCTAAATAGCTCAGCTCACTGAGTCAGCAGTGATCAAATTACAGTTTAAATGAATACATTTTGTGGTTATCTTATATAATGTATATTCTATCAGACGTTGATGACTTGTGAATACCAAGACCCCACTGTACAGTGGGCCTCTCATCTGCATAGCTAAAAGGGCTGCAAGAGAGGAGACTAACCTTTGACCTGTAGTCAATACAGCCAATAGAGAAAGAATGCTAGTGAAGAGGCAGCAGTGGATTTGCATAGAGAATCGCTGGTCTTTAGGCACTGGGGGCTCTCTCGAGGGTCATTTCTAATTGCTTACCGACTCTTATTGACCACTGCAACATTAATTGTGAGCAAATATCAATCCTTGACAATTTGTCTGTGGTGTACCAGAAATAGTCTGTTATTAGAATTAGACATTTGATTGTTTAGAAATGAGTGCTTTTACAGATGGTACTGCATTTGAAAATAATGTGTTACATGCTGTTGATTGACTCCAAATCAAGTGAGAACGTTTGAAATTAAACAGTTGAATTTGTGTTCCTCAACTGCACTTTGGTCTAAATAGAAATGTCCTAATGATTTGTTTTCAGCGAATGAGGGATTGTTCCATCTAGTGCACACCACAGACAGACATTACATCATTTTGCGGATTGTCTGTGTAGACATAATTGTATTCTTACAGATCTGTAGATTCCTTTAAATCCTTAACATCAAGCAAAGCAAACCTGATCATACCAGGCCCATTTTATGTCAAAGCCATACTCCTTACTCCAGATGTTAAAATGGTACAGCATGGTACAATATGCCTTTAATGAATTGGGTTGTAGACCTTTTATGGACCCCCTTGTGTTGCGGGTCAATACATGAAATCAAACTGCGTAACAACCATTCAGATGCCTTTCATATGACTCATTTTCCATTTTTCTTTTTTGTGTTTTCAGATCTTGGCCATCCTGTCCATCCTGTTCATCCTGCTATCCACCATCGCGCTGTCCCTCAACACTTTGCCGGAGCTACAGGTTGTGGATGAGTTCGGACAGTTCAATGACAATCCTAGCCTATCCCACGTTGAGGCCGTGTGCATCGCCTGGTTCACCATGGAGTACCTCCTCCGCTTCCTCTCCTCCGCCAGCAAATGGAAGTTCATCAAAGGCCCGCTGAACGTCATTGACCTGCTTGCCATCCTGCCCTACTACATCACTCTCTTCCTGACGGAATCCAACAAGAGCGTTCTGCAGTTCCAGAATGTCAGGAGAGTCGTCCAGATATTCCGGATCATGAGAATCCTGAGAATTCTGAAGCTGGCCAGACATTCCACTGGGCTGCAGTCTTTAGGGTTCACCCTCAGGCGCAGTTACAATGAGCTGGGTCTGTTGATCTTGTTCCTGGCCATGGGAATCATGATCTTCTCCAGCCTGGTGTTCTTTGCTGAGAAAGACGAGGACGCGACCAAATTCACCAGCATCCCCGCCTCCTTCTGGTGGGCCACCATCACCATGACAACGGTGGGTTACGGGGATATCTATCCACAAACCCTCCTGGGTAAAATAGTGGGTGGCCTCTGCTGCATAGCGGGTGTGTTGGTCATCGCCTTGCCCATCCCCATCATCGTCAACAACTTCTCAGAGTTCTACAGAGAGCAGAAGAGGCAGGAGAAGGCCATCAAGAGAAGGGAGGCCCTGGAGAGGGCCAAGAGGAACGGCAGCATCGTCTCCATGAACCTCAAGGACGCGTTCGCCCGCAGCATGGAGCTGACGGACGTGATGGTGGAGAAAGGCAGCGAAGACAAACGGACAATCGACAACCACCTCTCGCCGAAGTGGAACTACCAGAAGCATGCCAACGCGGAGATCAGTCCCAGGACGCAGTCCAGGTACCATGAGGTGGGCCAGCTGGGATCTCCAGACCGCTTAAACCGGCCCAGAGCCAGCCCCCAGCGCCTCAACGCCCAAAGTCTGGAGGACGCCTACAACAAGATGACCGTGTCTCCCCGTACCTCGTCTCCACGTCACAACGTAGGGCCGGGAGCTCCCCGTGAGCAGGCACAGAGGCTGGAGCTGGAGCTGGAGATGAAAGTAGTGTTCCCCTCAGGTCCGAAGCCCTCCCCAGGTCCGAAACCCTCCTCAGGTCCGAAGTCCTCCATCATCAAGGTCACTGACGCCAAGAGCATGTCCAGCGTGGACAGCTTTGACAGCTGCACCACAGACCAGAGCGAGACAGAGAGGAGCTCCCTCCTCCCTAACGTCGCAGGCCAGGCCCAGACCAGACCCCGCGTCCCTCCTCCTCTGGACCTCAGCCTCATCACCTCCAAAGAACTCACCAAGTCACCCGCCGCCATCATCAAAGAGGGACTCTACGAGTTTGTCTCGCACCAGCCGGAAATATACTTGTCACGGGGAAAATCGCCGGAAATCGTTGGCAGCGTGACGTCACACGGCGAGGACAACCCCAGCTTCGACATGACGGTGGAGAGCGTCCGCAGCTCCCTGAGGGCCAACAACCCGCAGAAGATAAAAACACCGCTCAAAGTCAACTTTGGATCTCAGGAGGAGGCGACGGTGGTGACAGGCGAGACGGTATCGTGCTCTCCACAGCCTGTCAGCGCTACGCTGCAAGAGAGCAGATCTGCATCAGGGCTCCAGCCCACTCCACCTCCACCAGGCCCAGGGCCGGGCCCAGGCCAGCTACCTGTCAGCCCAGGAGAGCCAAGCGGTGGAGAGGCCTCAGCATCTGCCCAGGGCTTAGAGGGTGAAGGTCATTCCTCAGGATTAAGCCACAAGGGGAAGAATCACATGGACAACGTGGCAGGCAGCGTCAGTAGCCCTCTGTCGCCTAAACCCAACACTCTCAACTCAGTGGGAGTGGAGGGAGGGGAGGGTCAGGGCAATGGAGCAGCAGACGGGGGTCAAAGTGTAGATATGGAGAATCACGTCATCCTGGATGATCCCTCTCTTGAAACGAGCATGTGACATTAGTGTTCAGAGTCAGAGATCTGGAAGGAAGAATAACACACAAAAAACAGGGCCATGGATTGAACCATCATGAATCTCTTGCAAGAGATATTCTATCTCAATGAGACTAACCTGTTACAAAAATGAAAATGAAAAAAATGAGTTAAGAACGAAGCACACTGATTTAGTGAACAAGATTCTAAAGTTTGTCTGCATGGCTTGACAAGTATATTTCTGATTATGTCACTGTTTCTGAAGACCAAATGAGAACTGCCTATATGCTGCAGGCATTGGACTCATATCAGTGGATCAGGAGCCTCAAATGTGAGAAGACAAAAAATATATATATTACCTAGTGGGACTGAGGACTATTGAATAAATGGTACATTTCTGGTCCTGTACTTTTTATCTAGATAGCTATGAAATGCAAGTCTTCTTTTTTTTTGCTTGCTGAGTTATTGTTGTTGATGTTGTTTTTTGACGAAGAAAATTGATGGAAAAGGGACTTTTCATGAGGAAATAATTTACATTTACATTTTCAAAGGCCCCATCATTTGTGGAGCTGTATTTCTCTGCAAGACTTTAAATGTGTTTAGTAATTCTTCAATGCTATCCATGTCCTTCACAGTTACTAGATATACTTGCATTCATCCGCAAAGGGTTCAATTCTAACTCATGTTATTTAATCAGTTTAGATTTGATAATTGATCTCAATTAAGTAATTCAAGAGATGGAACAAGACCCCAGTCTCAGTTAAGGAAACCATGTAAAAGAAGTAGAGAATAGTGTATAGAAATGCTGCTAGTGTGGAAATAGACCAATACGAAATGACATTACATATATGAATACCTATGATTGCTTTTAAATACTTTATATTCTTCTTGTTTATATTGTGTCTATCTAAATGAGCCCATGTACTGTACTTTCATTCTGTTTTTAAATTATATTATGGTAAAACCAAGCATCCATTCCATGGAAAATGGGGGAAAGGCATGAAAGTGTAATTGCATTGCATCTCATGGATTTCCACAATGGGGGTATTTTACAAGACAGATATTATGCTTTGAAAATAGCAGCTCAGTCACATGGATACAGATCATATCAGCCGAATTATCAATCAGGTTATATACATTTAAAAGTGATAAGTGAGTCGTATCACTGTATCAATACACACCTCACTGTATTTATGTTGTATGCTGCCTTTTGCTTAGAGAAGTGCAGACGATGTGTTGGCTACCATAGTTGCATGAATACTGTGTGTGTGTGTGTGTGTGTGTGTGTGTGTGTGTGTGTGTGTGTGTGTGTGTGTGTGTGTGTGTGTGTGTGTGTGTGTGTGTGTGTGTGTGTGTGCGTGCGTGCGTGTGCGTGTGTGTGTGTGTGTGTGTCAAGGTGAATTTGTAATGTATGGAGATGACTGTGTGGTCATGATAGCTCTCAGGCAGATAACAGTGTAATACTGCTCTCTACAGGCAAGAGGACAAAAAGCACTTTACTCAAGGACTTAAGCCTAGCTGTAGATTAAATCTTTCTTTAACGATATTGCACCAATTGCATGGCTGACTGACATCATACACAGTGCTTGGAGACATTTCAATTGCTACAGCTTCATAAAAATGCTAACTAGTCTTTACTGAATCAGGGGAGACTGTCCGCTGCTGTCTGACAATCTGCATCCTATATGAAATACATTCAGTGAACACTTTATTAGGAACATTACAGTAATACTGGGTAGGGCCTCCCTTTGCTCTCAAAACAGCCTCAATTCTTCGTGGCATTGATTCCTTTGAGATTCTGGTCCATGATAACATGATTGCATCATGCAATTCCTGCATTGATTTTTCAGGTGCACTTTCAAGCTGTGAATCTCCCGTTCTACCACATCCCAAAGCTGTTTGAGTGGATTCAGATCCAGTGACTGGGAAGGCCACTGAAGAACACTGAACTCATTATCATGTCCATGAAACCAGATTGAGATGACTTTTGCTTTGTGACATGGTGCATTATCATGCTGGAAGTAGCCATTAGAAGATGGGTACATTGTGGCAATGAAGGTTATGCATGGTCAGACTCAGCAACAAAACTCGAATAGGTTGCGGCATTCAAGTGATGATTGATTGGTATTAACAGGCCCAAAGTGTGCCAAGAAAACATTCGCCCACCATTACACCACCTCCACTAGCTTGGACTGTTGACAGGTGTACAGGTATTCCTAATAAAGTGTTCAGTGAGTGTATACACTACTGTGCTTCTATTGTATTTAACTTAGATTAGGTTAACATTATGTTTCACTGGTTCAGTCATCATTGATTCTATTTTTCTAAGATACAAAATAAAACAAATCAGGACAGTTGTATACTTCCTGATACGTTTATGAAACGTGTGCCTTTTCATAAATAGATATTTATGAGAAGACGAGAAACCTACAGTATATGATTTGGCTGGTTCATAATAGAAACCTATACAGATTATTTTTTTCTTGTTTTTAGGTAGACATTGGCTGATGTTGTCATGCTAAGTAGAACTGATGATGTCATGGAAGTAGAATGTGCTCAGAGTTCTCAGGTTTTGTATAACTTGGAAGCTTCGTCATGTCATGTCATGTCATGTCATGGTTGCCCCTCTCTCACAGTGTTGCGTGTAGTCAGTCCTGTATGTTAAGTCATTGTGGAGACGTCAGGGCATTCAGGGAAGTCCACCACTGCACTGACCCTCCCTGGTGTAACAGTACATGGTACAAGCCCCGTCACGGCTCCAACCTCATACAATACAACCTTCATTTGTATTTTTGTTGTAATTTATCTTACTTTTGTACAGTTAGCTCTATCATATACATATCCTCAAACCAATACTGTACCTAAACACACAACCATAACACTACAATAGGTAGCTCTAGGGTCAGCTCCTCAACCATACTCCTGTCCTGCCTGCTTTCTCCAATGTTCCCTTCATCCCCCATTATACTTTGGTTGTTTTAAAGCTATGTGACCATTTAGTCATCTTAATTGTAAGTCAACATAACTTGATAGTGAATGAATAGGAATTTATTGTTTGCAATAAGTTGATAACCATATGCAAGACCAATAAATGTGTTCATGTGACCTAATGGTGTTGTTGTTGGTGTTTGTGTGTGTGTGTGTGTGTGTGTGTGTGTGTGTGTGTGTGTGTGTGTGTGTGTGTGTGTGTGTGTGTGTGTGTGTGTGCGCGTGTGCGTGTGTGCGTGTGTGTGTGTGTGTGTGTGTGTGTGTGTGTGTGTGTGTGTGTGTGTGTGTGTGTGTGTGCGCGCGCATGCGTGTGGGTGTTGCAGAGATTAATGGTCCCTAAGATTCTTTCCTCGATGTCAATAATAGCATAAACTAAATGGATTGTGATGATGTTATTATCAGACCTGGGTTAAATATGTGCTTTATTTAGCTTGCCCACTGCAAATAGACCAATGCACCTACTGGGAATGCCAGACATGGTCTATCAAGTGAACCTGACCTATTTGAAAATACTCCTGGACAGGATTGGCGTGGAGTCTTTCCTGAGATTTATATAGCAATAGAAAGCTCCTTAGCATGATTCTAAGTCCAGGGGGGTATTCCATCAACGTCGCTCAAAATAATCAAAATAAGCCTAGATTTTCCTTTAGCGACGTTGATGGAAAACCCCCCAGGTAAAAGACGGTAAGGATTAAAATAAGCAGAAGGTGGGGTCCAAGGAATCCATCGTTTAACAATCTCAGCTCAGCCGATAAGCCAGAAGGAACCGACAAACTAAATCCAGCAGAGGAAGCTCATACTTGATTCACAAGTTATGAGTTAGTCCACAGTTGCCGACCTGTTTAACCTATTGAATGTACAATTCACTTCAGTATAGCCTAATGTCCAAGACCGTAGAAGCCTGTTGGACACACAAAGCTCTACTTTCACGACGTTTTCACGTTTATTGTTAATGGGGTCTCACACAACTGTAGCACTTGAGAGAAATAGAAGGGGGGGGGGGCGGGGAATGTTCTCCATAATTCTTATTACAGTAGGCTAGCCTACTTATATGGCTTTTTTAAAATAAGCACAGCTAGAACTTCATACAGTTTGAAAACAGTTCCACGGTTATCCTTTCTTTGTTTACTTCCAGCATGCATGTGGTTTCAGAAGTAGGCGGCGCTGGTCGGGTGATTCTGTGGTGAGAATCATCTTCCACCGCTGCGCTCCGTCGAGGCGCAAACATGTGGAACAAGGGATGGGCCAAAGCTCGTTCGCTTAAAACTTCACATGGTTTGCAGATCTATGCGCGCAGGCAGCGCCTCACAGACCCAAGCTCTTTGAACTCTGAAGTAGCCTTTTAGCCTGGTATTAAAGCAAACAGCAAGGGCAACATTGTATCGAAGTTCTCCTGACTGAAGTTACCCGGGGCTTCCTTCCTTCAGAGTGGTTCATGGCGATGATTTGCGCTCGATTGAGGAATTTTGTTATTCTAAAGTCAATATTTTGGCAACCATGAATATTTTAGCTGAATTCTGCTTAGTAGCGTTCAAAGTTGTTTGGGCTTTTGTTTTGGCCGCGGCGCAATGGGTCGTGCGTCCCAAGGAGAAGGTGGTTGCGGGCCAGGTGTGTGTGATCACGGGCTCGGGGGCCGGGCTGGGGCGGCTGTTCGCCCAGGAGTTCGCCCGCCGGCGTGCCACGCTGGTGCTCTGGGATATCAACCAGCAAAGCAACGAAGAGACTGCGGAGATGGTCCGACAAATCTACAGGGAGATTGCCAAAGCTAACACCAATGGTTGGTTAACACCACCTTCTTGGCAAATCGTGACGTTAGAATTATAAGGTTCTATCTCCATTTTTGGTCAAAATTTAGTTTTTTTACATAATCTGATCCATTAGGTGTTTATTAATGCCTGTGTGGTGTTATTTTTTTTAAATGTTGTACATTTTTGAGTTAGTAATTAATAAAATACAAAGGTTCCATCTCACAAAACATAATGGAATGTAAAAACTTTGACGCTCAATATCTCTGAACTGCCCTAAACGGAGATAGAACCTTATCATTCTAAACTCACGAAATGTAATCTCTAGGTCTATTTAAATGATCTATTGTTTCTAAATATGACTTGGCATCTCTCTCTCTCTCTCTCTCTCTCTCTCTCTCTCTCTCTCTCTCTCTCTCTCTCTCTCTCTCTCTCTCTCTCTCTCTCTCTCTCTCTCTCTCTCTCTCTCTCTCTCTCTCTCTCTCTCTCTCTCTCTCTCTCTCTCTCTCTCTCTCTCTCTGTGAAAGGTTCTGTGGATGGAGAGAGGAATCATGTGTCTCTGCTCGAACCCAAAGTGTACACCTACGTGTGCGATGTCAGCCAGCGAGAGGACGTGTACGTGACTGCTGAGAAGGTGCGACGTGAAGTGGGCAACACGGACATCCTCATCAACACCGCCGGGGTGGTGTCGGGACGTCACCTGCTGGAGTGTCCTGACGAACTTATCGAATGCACCCTGATGGTCAACTGCCACGCCCACTTCTGGGTTAGTTGGTTCACTCACTGAAGTAAAAACAGAATATAATAATAATTCTAGTGAGTGATGCGCACGAGATTGGTTTGCTATATTCACATTTGCTTTGTTTAGGCCTACCTGCTGTGACACTAGTGAAAGCTGTCTCTCATGACTTATGATATTGTTGTGATGTAGCATTTGTTGGTGATGGGCAAGTTCAGAAGGGAATTTATATAAGGTCAAAACAGAGTGATTTACAGTACTGTGAAGATAAAGGTATCGGCGGATCCCGGGTCATATTCCGTTATGTCAAGAATGGTTGATCTACCCCTCTTGACTCACAGTTGAACTGGTGGTGGTCTGGTTCTCTCTATCTTCCAGACCGCCAAGGCGTTTCTTCCGTCGATGCTGGAGATGAACCATGGACACATCGTGACGATAGCCAGCTCACTGGGCCTCTTCAGTACTGCTGGGATCGAGGTATAACGTCTCCTTTATAATGCTGTAGGCATCCTCCATAGCCTGAGAGCGACTTAATAGCGTGTGTGTGTGTGTGTGTCCCAGATAATAACTTGACTGAGTAATAACTAATAGGCCTATACCTACACTGATGAGATAAATGTTCCTCTGTAGCGGAGATGGTTTGGAGTCACGCTCTTGTGATGAGGAAGTCTTGTCTGGGACTTGCAGAACTGGATATAGCCTCTGTACCACAAGTACTAGCCCTCGTGTCTCGTACTTACACCTGTTGCATCCATGCGAGAGGTCCCAAGTGCAAACCCCGCCGGTTACACAGATAGATAGATAGATACCTTATTAATCCCAGAGGGGAAATTCAGGCGTTACAGCACTTCAGACCACCAACAACAACAACAACAACAACAAAATAAAGTGACAATAGAAAAGTAGACTAAAATAAGATGTAAATTGTATTGTATGTATGTATTCTACGGTACAATTTTTTTTCATATTTTTTCATATTTCTCTCTCCTCAGGACTACTGTGCCAGTAAGTTTGGCGCCATCGGCTTCCACGAGTCGCTCAGCCACGAGCTCAAAGCAGCAGAGAAGCACGGCATCAAGATGACGCTGGTGTGTCCTTTCCTGGTCGACACCGGCATGTTCAGAGGCTGCAGGATCAGGTAGGGAGGAACACTGCTGTTATACAATCAATCATAATAATAATAGATGCCATTTATTTAGCTTTTATCCAAAGCGACTTACATTGCAGTGAGTGCGTATATTTTTCTGTATATATATGGTCCCAGCTGGAATCGAAGCCACAATCTAAGCGTTTATAATGTTTTTTTTGGGGTTTGTTTATTATGATCTCCTTTAGCCTGTAATCAGGCTAATCTTTCAAGAGTCAAGACATTATGATAAAAGGATTGACATAAATGTACAATGCAGTATGTATTTGTATTCATAAATAAAAACTAACTCCATGGTGTACTCAACAACCTATTTCTTAGCATTACTGAGTAAATTATGTTTCAGAATGGAACTTACTGATGGGTGTGAGAGCTAATTTGAACAACATTGGGTTGGGAAGAATGTAATAAGTAATAGATTATTAGCTCAAGTGCATCATCTTTTCAGTCATCTGTGATTTGCTCATGTAATAAGGATATTTTATAATATACAGTATTTGTGTTACCTAGGGACATAATGCTGCAAATACAACCTGAAACTATATCTGCACATTAATGTTTTCTAATAAATGTCATCTTAAACTAGTTTCATGACCATAATGTCTCATTGTCGTCTCATCCAGGCAGGAGATGGCTCCTCTGTTCCCTCCCCTGAGGCCTGAGAAGTGTGTACAGCAGGCCATGAAGGCTATCCTGACAGACCAGCCCCTGGTGTGTACCCCACGCGCCATGTACATGGTCACCTTCATGAAGACGTAAGTCAACAACACCCAGTTGTCATTGTTGTCAGTGACTTGCCCAGATGAATATCGGGTAATATATAGGGATAGTGAGTTGGGACTGGTGATTAGAAGGTCATGAATTCAAATCCCACCTGGGAACACCACCACTAGTGTGCCCTTGACCCTAAGGCACTTAGCCCTAAGTTACTCCAGGGAGACCGTCCCTGTAATCTCTAATTGTAAGTCGCTTTGGATAAATAGTTGTTGGATATATAGTTGGAAGGGATGCACACAGTGGGTACAGCAGGCCATGAGGGTCTACCTAAACAAACCAGGCACCCCACACACACTTCCATGTATATGATCTGTATGTACATGCACACCGTTATTAACACTATTTCCACTGTATAATAATACCCATTAATGTATTTATTTACCTGTTTTACAGTGTCCTACCCTTTGACGCCATCGTCTGTATGTACCGGTTCCTTGGAGCAGACAAGTGCATGTACCCCTTTCTGGTTCATGGGAAGGAAGCCATGAACAACAACGAATCCAAGCCTGGGTCCTAGCTGCTTCAACATCATCATCATCATCATCATCATCATCATCATCATCATGGATTCAGTACCAGCTCTTGTGTATTCAGTAGGGTGAAACTTTTTTGAGAAAGCTTCGTAAGATTATCTTAAATTCATTGTAGGCTATGAATGGAAGGTGCTGTGGAGCTTTCTGGAATCTCAACTCAACCCTGGAAGTTACAGATAGACACCTGGGGGGTATTCCACGTACGTTGATTAGTATATTCGCTTAAAAGGAAAGCCTCGTTCGAGCAACTCTCGATTGGTATTCAAGCCTCAAGTGATTCCTCGAATTATAAGCCTTGCGTCATCAATGTCACGCAAGTCCGGTTTGGAAAGCCTCGCTTTTTGGCGCGCGCCGGAGTTAGAAGTAGCCCAGAAGAGCCGATTGTCGAAAAAGAAGATACTATTGTTGTGATACTCGTAAAAGGTGGGACCTAATATTTCCAAAAAGACACTTGACGGAACTGTCGTTCGGGATTTAGTTTCCGCCTGTGAGACATTTTTGACACACATCTTACTTAAACCAGACCGTAAACCTGGTCTCTACCAGGTTTGTTCTGTAGGATTGGTTGCATAGCAACCAAACAGCAAATTATTTGAGCCACATTCAGGGAACGGAACTCGATCTGAAATTATAAAACAAGCCTGAATTAGCTCTATTCGCGTTTCGTGGAATACCCCCCTGATCTGAGATTCTGGCCTACATGACACAGATTCATGTCAGTTGTACACAGTACATGTCCTTCTGAATGTGATTGGTGCAAATAGAGCGATTTTGTAGATTTAGCCAATCTGTATTACATGTAGGCAGGATATTGGCTCTCTCAGTCAGTGATTCTGTTCTTTATGGTGGTATCCTCCTGAAGACCAATGGAGATGAGAATAAAAACAAATAACTTTTGACCTCTATACTGAGTTGGCAGAAAGTGTTTACACCACATGGTACCTCTTTCCTGGTATTTGTCTCAAACATGACATAATATGATCACATGCAGACTGCAAGCAGGATGCCATTTAATAAGTAACACCTTGACATTTTGTGTGGATATGCTCAGATCATAGTTCAGAATGACATACTACACATGATTGACAAAGAGACAAAGTAATTCATAATTAAATGAAAGCAATGAAGATTGAGAGCTGCTCGAATCTTAAAAGTGAGGCTAGCAGAAAATGGACCCTGATTCATTATGGTCGCAGTTGTGTGCACTGATCTCAAGTTAAGATTCCACCCATAGAACCCAAGGTATGGGCTCCAACTAATCATACCATTGCACAACCCTTTTTCAAAAGTATTCCTTTGTGCATCCATTCCAATTTAAGTCCACATGGGGGAGCTAGAGCATACTTCAGGAGAAGGGTGGGGCTGAAAAGGAAATAACATGATAGCATGATACCAAGACAGTTCACCTACATACACAAGTTGTTTCCTAACTCGGTTCTACTGTTTTTGGGCTTCCAGTTAACAAAATAACATGTAGCCTATGTTTTTAGTATAGCTCAACTTCACTATCCAAGGTTAGTGTGGTGTTCTCTCTGTGACCGTACTTCAAACTTCCTGTGATTGTGAAAAGAATACTCTGAGATTTACTGTATTTCTGCATTATAACTGCATTATTACAGAAGGTGAATTTCATACTTCACGGCTTTCATGATTTATTACTGTCTTTCCTGTGCACTCACAAATGCAATGTTGACCCAATGTGGGTGTGGCACATAATGTGCAAGTGTCCAGAAGTGTTCTAATTTTCAGTAGAAAATAACTTCACTGCAACTTTTGAAAATACATTTATTCTCTGGTATAAAAGATTAACAAACGCAGGAAAATCTTATAAAAACATGATTTAGTACATTTTTAAACCACTATTATGACCCTGAAAACATTTAACAGCTAAGCTGAGGCCTATTATAACACATTTTCAGTTCAAGCCAATGTCTTGGCAAAAATAGGGGTCCAATTCAATTACAATGTTTTTCATTATCAAACTGCATTTTGGGCCTTTCCTGATAACCATGTCAATGATGGCACGGGCTCTGTCTGCCCTTATCACTTTAGACATTACTGCCTCTGCTTCATGTGGATTCATCACTTTCTCTAGTTGAAGTTTGTCCAGTAGAGAGTCAAGATTTGGGCCTGATACTCCGTTCACAAACTTTGGCCGCACAGACGTCAGAGTGTCTGCTGCTGAAGATGTCTGACTGCAATCAGCCTGTGGCCTCTCCACTGATGCAGCACCTTGTATGGGAAACAAAAAGGGACATTCATCTAGTCTATGACGGTTGTGTTGTGCTATGTAGTCTATGACCAAACCAGTGTTGGTGAAGTGAAGACAGTTTTATGGCAGGTTGAAGTTCATCCGTTCTGCATTTACACCAGCTAATGATCAGCTAAGTCCTATTTCTTAAATCATCTTTAACCTTGAATATAGGGAGGGACTGATTCATTTCAGATCGGGGATACAAGATGAGTGAACTGACCAGGTATTATCCTGAACCTGACCACCAGACTTTAGGGTCAATTCCATTTCAATTCAGGAAGTCAGCTGAAAGTCTATTGAATTCTAATTTAAATTCCTCATTAAAAATAATGTTCATCTTCACAATACCTTCATGATTGAGTAATTAGCTCAACCAGATGGACTGGGCTAAAACTAAAATATCCAGCCTAGGGTGACAACATGATCTACAGAAACAGCTACAGAAACAATATTTGTACAGAATGTATCTCCACTCAGACTTATAATAGGTGAATTTAACTTAGAAACGTATTTTCTTTCTATTTCTATCTATTAGCACCGCCAAAGCCAGCCTGGCCTGGTTTACACACGTCCGTGAAAGTGAAAGTGAAACTAACAATTTCCCTTTATTTTCCATATTTCTACATAGTTCGTAATAGATAGTTGCATATTCAATGTTTTTTGTGTGTAACTAAACCAATTGCTGTTTGCTTCCCCAGCTTTTCCACATTGTTTTAATAAAATCATTTGGACAAGAGAAGTCACTTGTTTTGACAATTTCCATTCTCGACAACTTACATTTGATAAATTCCTCCAGTTCCACTGCCGGCTGGTTGTAGCCATTTGCCTTTAATACCTCAATCGCTACAGGGATGGCACCAGCGTCAGTGAATCGTGTGATTAAAAGTTTAACGATGTCAATAACATCCTTATCCTCCACATCGTTCTCGAAGATGCGCCGTTCCTGACCCTTCTGCGCGCGGTCGCAACGTTTAGATAAAAAGTTGCTGTTGTATAACTTTAAACATTGGATTAAAGAGACTATTAAGTGGATACAACTATATATTAAGCATTGTGTCCGTATTGAAATTGGAAAATGTAACCCTTGAGAACGAAACTTACAGAGCCATGCCTACATAACATGATGTGATGTTTAATGCTGAAACCCTAACTGACCTGCCTCTATTTTGCAACTTGCCTGCCTTGGCCCTATCAAAAAGAGCCTGAGTGTTCTACAGTGGCCTTCCCAATCACCGGATCTGAATCCAATAGAACACCTTTGGGATGTGGTAGAACGGGAGATTCACAACTTGAGAGTGCACCTGAAAAATCTATCAAGTCATGATGGACCAGAATCTCAAAGGAATGTTTAACATCTTGTGGAATCTATGCCACGAAGGATTGAGACTGTTTTGAGAGCAAAGGGAGGCCCTACCCAGTATTACAGTAGTAGGCTATAGTGTTCCTAATAAAGTGAGTGTAGTAGCCAAAGCCACGGTGTGGTTTTATTGGACCATAGCGAAAGTGAGGTAATGCAGAAATGTAATTCATCTAAATGTGATGTAAATTTGACTGAATTCCTGCCAGTTTACATTAGGGATGCAACCTCAGCAAATATGTTCAAGTCAAGACTAAAAACCCATCTTTTTAATATTGCCTTTAAATGACTAAATAATTAAATTATGATTATATAATGATTGGAGCACTTTGAGCTGCAACGTTTGCAGGAAAAGCGCTATACAAATAAAAAGTTATTATTATTATTATTATTATTATTATCTGTTTACTGTAGTTATATCAGTATTACAAAGCATTTGAGATGGGACAGTTCTGGTATTTTTGCCACCAAAATGCTAACTTTGATACACTTGGGTATCCATAAACCATAAAAGAGTTTTACTGAAAAGAAAAAGGGAAACGGCTAGAAGCAATATATGAAATCTGTAGCTTTATGTCTATACACAGTAATGTATAAGAAAAAGGTTATTTAAACATGTGACAATGTGCTGTATGTTTCTACGTTGAACAGTTGTTGTAGAAAATGAACAAACAAATTAGTTTAATTAATTCTATTAATTAATTTCTATAATAAGTTGTTCTATGCTACTTGGAAGTTTTCAGTCATATTTCAACTTGTCTGATTGCGATGACATGATTTGTGATGAATATAGGTCAACTCTACAATTTTATTATTCATGTTAAATACATCTGCTGGAGAAGGAATTCCTCATGAACCCCTAAATAGGTTTGCTGACAAAATGGACCCTGGCTATAACTGTGAGGTCACAGTGTCTGAAGTTAGAATTCTTCTAAAACATAAGTGATTGATGACAACCATAGAACATGCAGCTGGAGTTCTAGAATCCAGCTAGAGTACACATGCCGTTCATTTACCTGCAATTCATCTGTGAAGAGCTAGATAGATAAACGTTATTCGTTCTTTTCCCCCAAAAAATTGAAGACATGAATCCTAGTGCGCCTATTCAATGGATGGGGTCGTCAACATTCAGTGGGGTCGGCAACATCTTCGTTAAGGATTTAGTGGAGACGTTCAACAGCAAGCACCTCTACGACACGTTCTCGGAGTTTGGGAGCATCCTTTCCTGCAAGGTAGCGTCTGACGCGAATGGTAATGCTAAAGGCTATGGCTTTGTGCAGTATAACACCAAGGAGGCTGCTGAGAGAGCGATTAAGAGACTCAACGGCACGTTATTGAACGGCAGAAAAGTGTTCGTCAGAAAAGTGTTCTTCCAAACGCGCAAAGAACGAGAGGCTGAACTCGGATCCAGGGCCGGAGAGTTCACCAACGTGTATGTCAAGAACTTCGGAGAGGATATGGACGACCGACGCCTTCAGGAGAGGTTTGAAAGATTTGGACCAGTCCTGAGTGTCCGTGCCTTGACCGATGACGCTGGTAAATCCATGGGTTTTGGATTTGTCAACTTCGCAAGGCATGAGGATGCCAAGAGGGCCGTTGATGAGATGAACGGCCAGGAGCTAAATGGGAGGCGGGTCTACGTGGGCCGTGCCCAGAAGAGAGGAGAGCGCCAGACTGTGCTGAAGCGCCAGTTTGAGCATATAAATCAGGGCCACAGGACCAGATACCAGGTGTGTGTGTATATGAACAAACATAATACTGTATCAGAAAGCTCATAATCTTGGTAAGCATTGTTGATGTATTTGAGGCATGAAAAACATCTTAGTAAAACACAGTTTCTCTCTACCAGGGTGTCAATCTTTATGTCAAGAACTTGCACGATTGTTTGGACGACAAGCAGCTGCACAAAGAGTTCTCCCACTTCGGAACAATCACCAGCGCAAAGGTGATGACGGAGGGCGGACGCAGCAAGGGATTCGGCTTCGTGTGCTTCTCCTCCCCCGAGGACGCCACCAAGGCCGTGACCGTGATGAACGGTCGCATCGTGGCCACCAAGCCCCTGTACGTGGCCCTGGCCCAGGGCAAGGAGGAGCGCCAGGCTCGCGCAACCAACCAGCACGTGCAGAGTACGGCCAGCGGCTGCGCCGTTCCCAACCCAGGCATCAACCCCTACCAGGTTGCTCCCCCACCTGGGTTCTTCATGGCGGCCATTCCACAGGCCCAGAACTGTGCTGCACCGGACTTCACCAACCAGCTGGCTCAGCTGAGACCCACTCATCTCCTAGACACACCTCCTCAGCACTTCCAGAACACGCCCACCAACGCCATGTGTCCGTCGGCTACCAGGCCTAAGACCTTCAACGCTATGAAGGCCACGCCCTCCCTGGTTCCCCCTATGATGACCTCTCAGCGTGCGGGTCAGTATATTTAGTGAAGTAATCCTGCCCCAAAGAGCACTATCCAAACATTTTCCATAAATATCCCTTTGATTATGATTATCTTCCCTCTCAGCTACCCAGGCCTTGAGAAAGCACCCTGCCAGTGCAGACGCAGCTACAGCACGGATGCACACTGTGCCCCGTAACAAGTACACAGCTGGTGTACACCTCCTGCAGCACATGGCTCCCCAGCCACAGATCCCCATGAAGCAGCCTGCTATCCATGAGGAGCTTCGGACTGACTCCATTTTGGCTACCGTTCCCCATGAGGACCTGAAGCAAATGATAGGCGAGTCTATTTGTTTGTTTCAATGAATCCCCCATTAGGTTAGTATAATTACTGTTACTGATATTTATTCTCCCCCTCCCTCCAGGTGAGCGTTTCTCATCTATCCACAGCATGCACCCCATCGCTCCCAAGGTCACTGGCATGCTGCTGGAGATGGACAACTCTGACCTGCTCCGCATGCTGGAGTCTCCACAGTTCCTGCGCTCCAAGGTGGACGAAGCGGTCGCTGCGCTGGAGGCCCACTCATTCATTCATTCATGGAAGACCATTCATTCATTCACTGGGCTGAGGAGGCTGTACAGAAATCTGGCCACGTCCCAGTTTGAGTTTCAAGCGGCTAACGCGTAAAAAAGGAGACGCGGACTTTGAAACCTACTTCACCGATAACTATGCAAAACGAATAAATGACTTCATCACAAAATGAAATCGATTGACTCAGCTATGTCTAAAAAAAGGGTAAGCTGTACCTCGATGATGAATGTAAAAGCACTGGTTGGACCAGGCTACACGTGAACGCGCAAAACGGAGATTAGGGGTGAAAACGGAGCCAGAGCATACCTGTCAACATTGGGATTTGAAAATAAGGGATATTTCCCCGAAAATAAGGGATATCCCTCGCACGCCCCCGGGCCGTCCCCACCCCCACCCCCACCCCACCGTCCACAAACCATACCCCTTACATTTAGACAAGGGTACACACAGTCAATCCTAACATCACCACTAGACAACCATAGGATACCTCGATGGAGCATGCTGGTCACTTGTGGGGGAAACATGCACTGATCAATGGGCGAACCACTGCCACGTGACCTATTTTGATCTACAAGGCTTCTCACTCCCTCTCTCTTATTCATACAATACGATATTACAATATATTTGCAATATTGGTTTTAACATTATTATTTTTTTTTTTTTTGGGGTGCTTTGCATTCATAACATTATAATGTACAATTGTGATTAAAATGCAATAGGAAACTATCAATTAAAATGTGGGTATGAACGACTGTTTTCTTTTTGTATAGTGTGTCAACACATTTTCGACCTTATCTGGACGTGTAGAGCACATAATATAATGTGCAACAATACTATGTGCAATATGACAACCCTTGTGTACATAAGGTTCAGATATAGGAAATGTTAGGATATTTATAGCATAGCATAGAGTACAGCACAGTGTTTTATTGTATAGTATAGTAGTATAGTATAGTAGATAGTGTACATAGCCTTTATTTATGTAAACCAGCTCTTTCCCCTTTTTTATTTTACCCTCTTGTTTTTAGTCTTTTTCCAAGCACCAGGGGAGCCCCCCCTACTAAATTTCGTTGTATGGTACCTGTACTGTATTAATGACAATAAAGACCATTCATTCATTCATTCATTCATTCATAACAGTAATAGTAGGCCGGAAAATATACTTTTCTTAGGACCATTACGGTAGTAATGGCGCGGTTACGTCTCGATTCCCATTTGTCCGTGGTCACGACATACAATCCATAACACTGTGGACTAGAGGAGGCAGCTGAAAGAGCAGTCTCCAAGCAACAGAGAACGCACGTTTGGACAGGTTGATTCAACGTAAGTAACGGTGCAGGAGTATTCATGACGTGTGCAGAGAGGTATTCAGAAGTTGAAATACAGTTTTGTATTGTTTTCGTGACGTTTTATGGTGTGAAATATGAGACCTGGTGCTTTCATAGTTACGCAGTTATCTATTTGCACTTTGCTCTAGATTTTTACTCGAAGCAACACTCCTAAACCATATCCCATTTTTGTGTCTCTTTCTCTCACTATAATAAATATTAAACAAATGATCTGACCCATTGGACTAACCCTAACCCTAGGTATAATTACTACACTATTGCGAATGTTACCAAATCATTGCGTTGTAACTACATAAGGCAGCCTTGTCAATGAGTGGCGCTAGACCCTCATCTTCTTGAAGAGCACTCAATAATTTCTGTCGCAAATTATTTGCATTAATGTCTA
Organism: Nansenia antarctica; assembly: GCF_963989245.1. Classification (NCBI taxonomy): domain Eukaryota; kingdom Metazoa; phylum Chordata; class Actinopteri; order Argentiniformes; family Microstomatidae; genus Nansenia; species Nansenia antarctica. Next base: position 30,810 of record NW_027663469.1, read on the forward strand.
GTAATAGTAATTGTAACGTTTTTCATACATTGATCTTGACTGCAAATTCTATAATACGAATGAAATCAATATAAAAATAGACAGTTTTGTGCATTATTGAGAGAGGGTGGTGCTCTCTGCGGGTAGTCAACAACATGAACGTTTCTCTCCCTCTCTCTCCCAACAGGAGATGGCGCTCTCAGGGTGGGTGTGTGTGGTAACAGGGGCCTCCCGGGGCATTGGCAGGGGCATCGCCCTGCAACTGTCAGAGGCAGGAGCTGTCATGCCAAATCGTGTGCACTGCCAAATCGTGTGCACGGCCATCAGCGCGTCACGACCTAACGCGTCACGACCAGCTGGCACGCGTCACGACCAGCTGGCGACTGTGACCCGTCAGTCTAGTGTTTTTGAAACCTCCGTTTTGGCCGCCATTAGCGAAAAGCTTTAATTTGGCTCTACAAGTGTTAATATGTCATTTTATGAAGTTTTAATATTGTAACGATCCTGTATGAGGCCCGTTAACAGCTCCACCAAGGGAGTAAACTCTCTTGGTCTAATGGTTAGCGCGGCCGTCGGTTATGCGGGAGATCGGGGTTCGATTCCCGCATGGGGCGAGTTACACTACCAAGGACACGTTCGCTTTCCTGTTAGTTATCCTGTCCTGTTATAAAAGATGACTTTTCAGTCATCTGTGATTTGCTCATGTAATACGGATATTTTATAATATACAGTATTTGTGTTACCTAGGGACATAATGCTGCAAATACAACCTGAAACTATATCTGCACATTAATGTTTTCTAATAAATGTCATCTTAAACTAGTTTCATGACCATAATGTCTCATTGTCGTCTCATCCAGGCAGGAGATGGCTCCTCTGTTCCCTCCCCTGAGGCCTGAGAAGTGTGTACAGCAGGCCATGAAGGCTATCCTGACAGACCAGCCCCTGGTCTGTACCCCACGCGCCATGTACATGGTCACCTTCATGAAGACGTAAGTCAACAACACCCAGTTGTCATTGTTGTCAGTGACTTGCCCAGATGAATATCGGGTAATATATAGGGATAGTGAGTTGGGACTGGTGATTAGAAGGTCATGAATTCAAATCCCACCTGGGAACACCACCACTAGTGTGCCCTTGACCCTAAGGCACTTAGCCCTAAGTTACTCCAGGGAGACTGTCCCTGTAATCTCTAATTGTAAGTCGCTTTGGATAAATAGTTGTTGGATATATAGTTGGAAGGGATGCACACAGTGGGTACAGCAGGCCATGAGGGTCTACCTAAACAAACCGGGCACCCCACACACACTTCCATGTACTATATGATCTGTATGTACATGCACACCGTTATTAACACTATTTCCACTGTATAATAATACCCATAATGTATTTATTTACCTGTTTTACAGTGTCCTACCCTTTGACGCCATCGTCTGTATGTACCGGTTCCTTGGAGCAGACAAGTGCATGTACCCCTTTCTGGTTCATGGGAAGGAAGCCATGAACAACAACGAATCCAAGCCTGGGTCCTAGCTGCTTCAACATCATCATCATCATCATCATCATCATCATCATCATCATGGATTCAGTACCAGCTCTTGTGTATTCAGTAGGGTGAAACTTTTTTGAGAAAGCTTCGTAAGATTATCTTAAATTCATTGTAGGCTATGAATGGAAGGTGCTGTGGAGCTTTCTGGAATCTCAACTCAACCCTGGAAGTTACAGATAGACACCTGGGGGGTATTCCACGTACGTTGATTAGTATATTCGCTTAAAAGGAAAGCCTCGTTCGAGCAACTCTCGATTGGGATTCAAGCCTCAAGTGATTCCTCGAATTATAAGCCTTGCGTCATCAATGTCACGCAAGTCCGGTTTGGAAAGCCTCGCTTTTTGGCGCGCGCCCGGAGTTAGAAGTAGCCCAGAAGAGCCGATTGTCGAAAAAGAAGATACTATTGTTGTGATACTCGTAAAAGGTGGGACCTAATATTTCCAAAAAGACACTTGACGGAACTGTCGTTCGGGATTTAGTTTACGCCTGTGAGACATTTTTGACACACATCTTACTTAAACCAGACCGTAAACCTGGTCTCTACCAGGTTTGTTCTGTAGGATTGGTTGCATAGCAACCAAACAGCAAATTATTTGAGCCACATTCAGGGAACGGAACTCGATCTGAAATTATAAAACAAGCCTGAATTAGCTCTATTCGCGTTTCGTGGAATACCCCCCTGATCTGAGATTCTGGCCTACATGACACAGATTCATGTCAGTTGTACACAGTACATGTCCTTCTGAATGTGATTGGTGCAAATAGAGCGATTTTGTAGATTTAGCCAATCTGTATTACATGTAGGCAGGATATTGGCTCTCTCAGTCAGTGATTCTGTTCTTTATGGTGGTATCCTCCTGAAGACCAATGGAGATGAGAATAAAAACAAATAACTTTTGACCTCTATACTGAGTTGGCAGAAAGTGTTTACACCACATGGTACCTCTTTCCTGGTGTTTGTCTCAAACATGACATAATATGATCACATGCAGACTGCAAGCAGGATGCCATTTAATAAGTAACACCTTGACATTTTGTGTGGATATGCTCAGATCATAGTTCAGAATGACATACTACACATGATTGACAAAGAGACAAAGTAATTCATAATTAAATGAAAGCAATGAAGATTGAGAGCTGCTCGAATCTTAAAAGTGAGGCTAGCAGAAAATGGACCCTGATTCATTATGGTCGCAGTTGTGTGCACTGATCTCAAGTTAAGATTCCACCCATAGAACCCAAGGTATGGGCTCCAACTAATCATACCATTGCACAACCCTTTTTCAAAAGTATTCCTTTGTGCATCCATTCCAATTTAAGTCCACATGGGGGAGCTAGAGCATACTTCAGGAGAAGGGTGGGGCTGAAAAGGAAATAACATGATAGCATGATACCAAGACAGTTCACCTACATACACAAGTTGTTTCCTAACTCGGTTCTACTGTTTTTGGGCTTCCAGTTAACAAAATAACATGTAGCCTATGTTTTTAGTATAGCTCAACTTCACTATCCAAGGTTAGTGTGGTGTTCTCTCTGTGACCGTACTTCAAACTTCCTGTGATTGTGAAAAGAATACTCTGAGATTTACTGTATTTCTGCATTATAACTGCATTATTACAGAAGGTGAATTTCATACTTCACGGCTTTCATGATTTATTACTGTCTTTCCTGTGCACTCACAAATGCAATGTTGACCCAATGTGGGTGTGGCACATAATGTGCAAGTGTCCAGAAGTGTTCTAATTTTCAGTAGAAAATAACTTCACTGCAACTTTTGAAAATACATTTATTCTCTGGTATAAAAGATTAACAAACGCAGGAAAATCTTATAAAAACATGATTTAGTACATTTTTAAACCACTATTATGACCCTGAAAACATTTAACAGCTAAGCTGAGGCCTATTATAACACATTTTCAGTTCAAGCCAATGTCTTGGCAAAAATAGGGGTCCAATTCAATTACAATGTTTTTCATTATCAAACTGCATTTTGGGCCTTTCCTGATAACCATGTCAATGATGGCACGGGCTCTGTCTGCCCTTATCACTTTAGACATTACTGCCTCTGCTTCATGTGGATTCATCACTTTCTCTAGTTGAAGTTTGTCCAGTAGAGAGTCAAGATTTGGGCCTGATACTCCGTTCACAAACTTTGGCCGCACAGACGTCAGAGTGTCTGCTGCTGAAGATGTCTGACTGCAATCAGCCTGTGGCCTCTCCACTGATGCAGCACCTTGTATGGGAAACAAAAAGGGACATTCATCTAGTCTATGACGGTTGTGTTGTGCTATGTAGTCTATGACCAAACCAGTGTTGGTGAAGTGAAGACAGTTTTATGGCAGGTTGAAGTTCATCCGTTCTGCATTTACACCAGCTAATGATCAGCTAAGTCCTATTTCTTAAATCATCTTTAACCTTGAATATAGGGAGGGACTGATTCATTTCAGATCGGGGATACAAGATGAGTGAACTGACCAGGTATTATCCTGAACCTGACCACCAGACTTTAGGGTCAATTCCATTTCAATTCAGGAAGTCAGCTGAAAGTCTATTGAATTCTAATTTAAATTCCTCATTAAAAATAATGTTCATCTTCACAATACCTTCATGATTGAGTAATTAGCTCAACCAGATGGACTGGGCTAAAACTAAAATATCCAGCCTAGGGTGACAACATGATCTACAGAAACAGCTACAGAAACAATATTTGTACAGAATGTATCTCCACTCAGACTTATAATAGGTGAATTTAACTTAGAAACGTATTTTCTTTCTATTTCTATCTATTAGCACCGCCAAAGCCAGCCTGGCCTGGTTTACACACGTCCGTGAAAGTGAAAGTGAAACTAACAATTTCCCTTTATTTTCCATATTTCTACATAGTTCGTAATAGATAGTTGCATATTCAATGTTTTTTGTGTGTAACTAAACCAATTGCTGTTTGCTTCCCCAGCTTTTCCACATTGTTTTAATAAAATCATTTGGACAAGAGAAGTCACTTGTTTTGACAATTTCCATTCTCGACAACTTACATTTGATAAATTCCTCCAGTTCCACTGCCGGCTGGTTGTAGCCATTTGCCTTTAATACCTCAATCGCTACAGGGATGGCACCAGCGTCAGTGAATCGTGTGATTAAAAGTTTAACGATGTCAATAACATCCTTATCCTCCACATCGTTCTCGAAGATGCGCCGTTCCTGACCCTTCTGCGCGCGGTCGCAACGTTTAGATACAAAGTTGCTGTTGTATAACTTTAAACATTGGATTAAAGAGATTATTAAGTGGATACAACTATATATTAAGCATTGTGTCCGTATTGAAATTGGAAAATGTAACCCTTGAGAACGAAACTTACAGAGCCATGCCTACATAACATGATGTGATGTTTAATGCTGAAACCCTAACTGACCTGCCTCTATTTTGCAACTTGCCTGCCTTGGCCCTATCAAAAAGAGCCTGAGTGTTCTACAGTGGCCTTCCCAATCACCGGATCTGAATCCAATAGAACACCTTTGGGATGTGGTAGAACGGGAGATTCACAACTTGAGAGTGCACCTGAAAAATCTATCAAGTCATGATGGACCAGAATCTCAAAGGAATGTTTAACATCTTGTGGAATCTATGCCACGAAGGATTGAGACTGTTTTGAGAGCAAAGGGAGGCCCTACCCAGTATTACAGTAGTAGGCTATAGTGTTCCTAATAAAGTGAGTGTAGTAGCCAAAGCCACGGTGTGGTTTTATTGGACCATAGCGAAAGTGAGGTAATGCAGAAATGTAATTCATCTAAATGTGATGTAAATTTGACTGAATTCCTGCCAGTTTACATTAGGGATGCAACCTCAGCAAATATGTTCAAGTCAAGACTAAAAACCCATCTTTTTAATATTGCCTTTAAATGACTAAATAATTAAATTATGATTATATAATGATTGGAGCACTTTGAGCTGCAACGTTTGCAGGAAAAGCGCTATACAAATAAAAAGTTATTATTATTATTATTATTATTATTATCTGTTTACTGTAGTTATATCAGTATTACAAAGCATTTGAGATGGGACAGTTCTGGTATTTTTGCCACCAAAATGCTAACTTTGATACACTTGGGTATCCATAAACCATAAAAGAGTTTTACTGAAAAGAAAAAGGGAAACGGCTAGAAGCAATATATGAAATCTGTAGCTTTATGTCTATACACAGTAATGTATAAGAAAAAGGTTATTTAAACATGTGACAATGTGCTATATGTTTCTACGTTGAACAGTTGTTGTAGAAAATGAACAAACAAATTAGTTTAATTAATTCTATTAATTAATTTCTATAATAAGTTGTTCTATGCTACTTGGAAGTTTTGAGTCATATTTCAACTTGTCTGATTGCGATGACATGATTTGTGATGAATATAGGTCAACTCTACAATTGTATTATTCATGTTAAATACATCTGCTGGAGAAGGAATTCCTCATGAACCCCTAAATAGGTTTGCTGACAAAATGGACCCTGGCTATAACTGTGAGGTCACAGTGTCTGAAGTTAGAATTCTTCTAAAACATAAGTGATTGATGACAACCATAGAACATGCAGCTGGAGTTCTAGAATCCAGCTAGAGTACACATGCCGTTCATTTACCTGCAATTCATCTGTGAAGAGCTAGATAGATAAACGTTATTCGTTCTTTTCCCCAAAAAAATTGAAGACATGAATCCTAGTGCGCCTATTCAATGGATGGGGTCGTCAACATTCAGTGGGGTCGGCAACATCTTCGTTAAGGATTTAGTGGAGACGTTCAACAGCAAGCACCTCTACGACACGTTCTCGGAGTTTGGGAGCATCCTTTCCTGCAAGGTAGCGTCTGACGCGAATGGTAATGCTAAAGGCTATGGCTTTGTGCAGTATAACACCAAGGAGGCTGCTGAGAGAGCGATTAAGAGACTCAACGGCACGTTATTGAACGGCAGAAAAGTGTTCGTCAGAAAAGTGTTCTTCCAAACGCGCAAAGAACGAGAGGCTGAACTCGGATCCAGGGCCGGAGAGTTCACCAACGTGTATGTCAAGAACTTCGGAGAGGATATGGACGACCGACGCCTTCAGGAGAGGTTTGAAAGATTTGGACCAGTCCTGAGTGTCCGTGCCTTGACCGATGACGCTGGTAAATCCATGGGTTTTGGATTTGTCAACTTCGCAAGGCATGAGGATGCCAAGAGGGCCGTTGATGAGATGAACGGCCAGGAGCTAAATGGGAGGCGGGTCTACGTGGGCCGTGCCCAGAAGAGAGGAGAGCGCCAGACTGTGCTGAAGCGCCAGTTTGAGCATATAAATCAGGGCCACAGGACCAGATACCAGGTGTGTGTGTATATGAACAAACATAATACTGTATCAGAAAGCTCATAATCTTGGTAAGCATTGTTGATGTATTTGAGGCATGAAAAACATCTTAGTAAAACACAGTTTCTCTCTACCAGGGTGTCAATCTTTATGTCAAGAACTTGCACGATTGTTTGGACGACAAGCAGCTGCACAAAGAGTTCTCGCACTTCGGAACAATCACCAGCGCAAAGGTGATGACGGAGGGCGGACGCAGCAAGGGATTCGGCTTCGTGTGCTTCTCCTCCCCCGAGGACGCCACCAAGGCCGTGACCGTGATGAACGGTCGCATCGTGGCCACCAAGCCCCTGTACGTGGCCCTGGCCCAGGGCAAGGAGGAGCGCCAGGCTCGCGCAACCAACCAGCACGTGCAGAGTACGGCCAGCGGCTGCGCCGTTCCCAACCCAGGCATCAACCCCTACCAGGTTGCTCCCCCACCTGGGTTCTTCATGGCGGCCATTCCACAGGCCCAGAACTGTGCTGCACCGGACTTCACCAACCAGCTGGCTCAGCTGAGACCCACTCATCTCCTAGACACACCTCCTCAGCACTTCCAGAACACGCCCACCAACGCCATGTGTCCGTCGGCTACCAGGCCTAAGACCTTCAACGTTCCCAACCCAGGCATCAACCCCTACCAGGTTGCTCCCCCACCTGGGTTCTTCATGGCGGCCATTCCACAGGCCCAGAACTGTGCTGCACCGGACTTCACCAACCAGCTGGCTCAGCTGAGACCCACTCATCTCCTAGACACACCTCCTCAGCACTTCCAGAACACGCCCACCAACGCCATGTGTCCGTCGGCTACCAGGCCTAAGACCTTCAACGCTATGAAGGCCACGCCCTCCCTGGTTCCCCCTATGATGACCTCTCAGCGCGCGGGTCAGTATATATAGTGAAGTAATCCTGCCCCAAAGAGCACTATCCAAACATTTGCCATAAATATCCCTTTGATTATGATTATCTTCCCTCTCAGCTACCCAGGCCTTGAGAAAGCACCCTGCCAGTGCAGACGCAGCTACAGCACGGATGCACACTGTGCCCCGTAACAAGTACACAGCTGGTGTACACCTCCTGCAGCACATGGCTCCCCAGCCACAGATCCCCATGAAGCAGCCTGCTATCCATGAGGAGCTTCGGACTGACTCCATTTTGGCTGCCGTTCCCCATGAGGACCTGAAGCAAATGATAGGCGAGTCTATTTGTTTGTTTCAATGAATCCCCCATTAGGTTAGTATAATTACTGTTACTGATATTTATTCTCCCCCTCCCTCCAGGTGAGCGTTTCTCATCTATCCACAGCATGCACCCCATCGCTCCCAAGGTCACTGGCATGCTGCTGGAGATGGACAACTCTGACCTGCTCCGCATGCTGGAGTCTCCACAGTTCCTGCGCTCCAAGGTGGACGAAGCGGTCGCTGCGCTGGAGGCCCACTCATTCATTCATTCATGGAAGACCATTCATTCATTCACTGGGCTGAGGAGGCTGTACAGAAATCTGGCCACGTCCCAGTTTGAGTTTCAAGCGGCTAACGCGTAAAAAAGGAGACGCGGACTTTGAAACCTACTTCACCGATAACTATGCAAAACGAATAAATGACTTCATCACAAAATGAAATCGATTGACTCAGCTATGTCTAAAAAAAGGGTAAGCTGTACCTCGATGATGAATGTAAAAGCACTGGTTGGACCAGGCTACACGTGAACGCGCAAAACGGAGATTAGGGGTGAAAACCTGTCAACATTGGGATTTGAAAATAAGGGATATTTTCCCGAAAATAAGGGATATCCCTCGCACGCCCCCGGGCCGTCCCCACCCCCACCCCCACCGTCCACAAACCATACCCCTTACATTTAGACAAGGGTACACACAGTCAATCCTAACATCACCACTAGACAACCATAGGATACCTCGATGGAGCATGCTGGTCACTTGTGGGGGAAACATGCACTGATCAATGGGCGAACCACTGCCACGTGACCTATTTTGATCTACAAGGCTTCTCACTCCCTCTCTCTTATTCATACAATACGATATTACAATATATTAGAAATATTGGTTTTAACATTATGTTGTTTTTTTTATTTTTTTGTGCTTTGCATTCATAACATTATAATGTACAATTGTGATTAAAATGCAATAGGAAACTATCAATTAAAATGTGGGTATGAACGACTGTCTGTGTTTTCTTTTTGTATAGTGTGTCAACACATTTTCGACCTTATCTGGACGTGTAGAGCACATCATATAATGTGCAACAATACTATGTGCAATATGACAACCCTTGTGTACATAAGGTTCAGATATAGGACTGCAAGCAGGATGCCATTTAATAAGTAACACCTTGACATTTTGTGTGGATATGCTCAGATCATAGTTCAGAATGACATACTACACATGATTGACAAAGAGACAAAGTAATTCATAATTAAATGAAAGCAATGAAGATTGAGAGCTGCTCGAATCTTAAAAGTGAGGCTAGCAGAAAATGGACCCTGATTCATTATGGTCGCAGTTGTGTGCACTGATCTCAAGTTAAGATTCCACCCATAGAACCCAAGGTATGGGCTCCAACTAATCATACCATTGCACAACCCTTTTTCAAAAGTATTCCTTTGTGCATCCATTCCAATTTAAGTCCACATGGGGGAGCTAGAGCATACTTCAGGAGAAGGGTGGGGCTGAAAAGGAAATAACATGATTGTGTAGTGACCGCTCGCTAGCAAGCAGAGTATTCGTAATTCACGGCGTTCCAGCCTTGTATAAAGCACTGTTGATATGTTTGTGTTTACTCAATCACCCAGGATGCTTAGCGGGTGATATGACGGGATATAAGTGGGACAGAGAGGAATGAAAGTTTGTTGTTGTCAGTACGCATGCAGAGAGTGAGAATAAAGCACATGATTGTTTTTCTACCGGCAAACCGACTACATCGTCCTGTTATTGCCGTCACTCCTACATTGGTGACCCTGATATTCTCTCGAACGTTTTCGGAGATCATTGAAACATGACAACAAACGCAGTTTCACTCAAGCTGCCCGTTTTTTGGGAACAAAATGCCATTGCATGGTTTGCACAAGCTGAAGCTCAATTCGCCCTCAGGGATATTACCGTGGATAATACCAAATACTACTACGTGGTAGCAGCTCTAACCAATTCAACGGCAGCGAGAGTGGTGAGTCTTATTGAAAACCCACCGGCACAGCACAAATATGTTACCTTGAAGGCGCACCTCATCGATACTTTTTGTCTGTCTGAATCTGAACGTGCACGCCAGCTCCTCTCTCTCCCTGGGCTCGGTGACACAAAACCCTCTGAACTGATGGACCACATGCTAGCTCTGCTGGGCGACCATCAGCCGTGTTTTCTTTTTAAAGAGCTTTTTCTGCAACAGTTACCAGACCAGGTTCGTTTTTCAATGGCTAATTCCATCAAAACAGACTTTCGTCAGCTAGCCAAGGAAGCGGATATATTTTTCTCAGCTGGGAAGAAGTGTTTTACAGCCACCATGGATGAGTTTGGGTTCCAACCACTGTCCATCTCCGCTACTGCTGTGGCCCGACGGGTGAGGCCGTCGGGGTTGTGCTTTTACCATATGAAATTCGGGGACAAAGCTAAGAAGTGCCTGCCACCATGCAACTTCAGTGTGTCGGGAAACGCACAGGCCGCCACTCATTAGCAGCTGTGGGTGCCGGCCATTCTGCAGGCTTGCTGTACGTCACTGACTCCCTCTCCGGCCGCCGTTTTCTGTGTGACACAGGTGCCCAGGTGAGCGTGCTGCCTGTATCGGCAATAGACATTAAAACAGCGAAACGAGGACCCTCCCTTGAGGCTGCCAATGGCAGTGCTATCGCTACCTTCGGCAAGCGCACTGTGGGTTTGTGTTTTGCTGACCAGCGTTTTACCTGGAGTTTTGTGTTGGCCAAAGTGTCTACTCCCCTCTTAGGCGCTGACTTTCTCTGCGCTAACAGCCTCCTGGTGGACGTGGGGAACCGCCGACTCGTCAACGCTGAGACATTCGGCTCCTTGTCATGTGAGCGCAGTGACGCAGCCACAATGAAGCTGTCCAGTGCTGTCTCGCCGGCTGACGATTTCTCTCCTCTTCTATTGGAGTTCTCAGACATCACAACACCTACCTTCTCGGCTGCTACCACCAAACACGGCGTCATGCATTACATCTCCACGGAAGGCCCACCAGTGCATGCCAGGGCCCGTCGCCTCGACCCACACAAGCTCACCATCGCGAAAGAGGAGTTTGCAGCCATGGAGGCACTTGGCATCATTCGCCGTTCTGACAGTCCTTGGGCCTCGCCTCTCCATCTCGTTCCCAAGTCCAACGGAGGCTGGCGTCCGTGCGGCGACTACCGGCGTCTAAATGATGTCACCACACCTGACCGTTACCCCGTTCCACACATTCAAGACTTTTCGGCCCATCTAGCGGGCGCGTCTATTTTTTCTAAAGTGGATTTGGTACGGGGATACCACCAGGTGCCAGTTAGCCCTCAGGACGTCCCCAAGACAGCGGTTATAACACCATTCGGACTTTTTGAGTTTTTGAGGATGCCGTTTGGCCTCAAGAATGCTGCCCAGACCTTTCAGAGGTTGATGGACGCCATGCTGGGCAACCTCCCTTTTGTGTTTGTCTACCTAGACGATATCCTGGTAGCTAGCACGTCCAAGGCAGAGCACCTATCCCACCTCCGTCTCCTCTTCAGTCGCCTCCGGGAACATGGATTAATCATCAACCCAGCAAAGTGCCAGTTTGGACTGCCTGCCATGGATTTCCTCGGCCATCACATCACTACTGCTGGGGCGGTCCCGCTGCCATCAAAGGTGGACGCTGTGCTGCAGCTCCCACGCCCTACCAGCATTAGAGCTTTACAGGAGTTCCTGGGGATGGTGAATTTCTACCATCGATTCATCCCCCAGGCTGCCCACCTAATGCGACCCCTGTATGGGGCTCTCAAGGACAAGACCCCTAAGCACATCATCGCATGGTCCGACGAAATGTCAAAGGCATTCTCAGACACCAAGGAAGCCCTCGCGAGCGCGACCATGCTGACTCACCCCGTGCCTGAAGCTTCCGTGGCCTTGACAACTGATGCCTCAGATTATGCCGTTGGAGGCGTTTACGAACAGCTGGTCAAGGGGGTTTGGCAACCCCTGGCATTTTTCAGCCGACAACTCCGCTCCAGTGAGCAAAAATACAGCACCTTTGACCGAGAGCTCCTCGCTCTGTACTTGGCAGTCAGGCACTTCCGTTTCCTGCTGGAGGCTCGTCCATTCACAGTTTTTGTGGACCACAAACCCTTGATTTTTGCCATGGCTAAGGTGTCGGAGCCGTGGTCTGCCAGGCAGCAGCGTCATCTGGCTTATATCTCCGAGTTCACTACAGACATTCGGCATGTGGCGGGGAAGGACAACCCCGTAGCTGACTGCCTCTCTCGTGCCACTATCGGGGCTGTCCACCTCGGCATCGACTACGCCCATATGGCTGCGGATCAGGTTTCGGACCCAGACATCCAGGCATGCAGGACTAAAGTTTCTGGCCTCCAGTTGGCGGACATCCCCTTCAGTGACGACGGCACAACGCTGCTTTGTGACGTGTCCATGGAGCAGCCGCGCCCCGTGGTTCCACATGCATGGAGACGGCAAGTTTTCGAGTCCATACATGGCCTCTCACACCCAGGCAGGAAACCTTCGCAGCGCCTGATTGCGGCGAAATTCGTCTGGCCCAGGATGAAGGTTGACATTGGTGGGTGGGTCAGGACCTGCGTGCCATGCCAACGTGCGAAGGTCCATCGTCATGTTAAGGCCCCGCTGGAGCGGTTCACGGTCCCGGAAAGACGCTTCGACCACGTCAACATTGATCTGGTGGGTCCCCTTCCCGCCTCCAGGGGGTACACTCACCTTCTGACGATGGTGGACAGGACCACCCGTTGGCCAGAGGCCGTCCCACTGACGGAGACTACCACAGCTGAGGTGGCCCGCGCATTCATCAGCACCTGGGTCTCCCGGTTTGGGGTCCCCTCAGACCTTTCCTCTGATCGGGGGGCCCAGTTCACTTCTGGCTTATGGACTTCCATTACTCAGCAGCTGGGTGTCTCCCTCCACCGCACTACGGCTTACCACCCACAGGCCAATGGCCTGTGTGAACGTTTTCACCGGTCCATGAAGGCTGCCCTTAAAGCCGATCTCCGGGGCGACGGCTGGGTCGACAGGCTTCCTTGGGTGATGCTGGGACTCCGTACTGCACCTAAGGAGGACCTCCTTTCGTCCTCTGCTGAGCTGGTGTACGGCCAACCCCTCCGGGTTCCGGGGGATTTCCTCCCCTGTGCTACGGTCCCCTGGTCAGCACCAGAACAGCGAAGTGCGCTGCTGGACAAGGCCAAGTCCTTCCGGCCGATCCCTACCTCATGCCACGGCGTTCCTAAGGTACGTGTCCCGCCTGATCTGAAGGCAGCGGGGTATGTCTTTATCCGCCAAGACGCCCATCGAGCCCCTCTGCAACCGCCCTATGATGGTCCCTACCGGGTCGTGGAGACAGGCGACAAATCCTTTATTATCGACATGGGGGGTAGTAAGGAACGCATCTCGGTGGATCGCCTTAAGCCAGCTCATCTGGACTTGGACCGTCCCATCGAGGTGGCCCACCCGCCCCGCCGCGGTCGCCCCCCTGTTAAAACAGTCCCGACCCTAGCTCCTGCAGACCCCCTGCCCTGCCGTCCGAGGCCGGCCAAACGTCCGCCTGTTGTTTTTCCCCGGCCTCGGTCTCCTGTGCCTGCTCAAGGGCGCCAGAGTCGCTTTGGGCGAGTGATCAGAGTCCCTGACCGTTTTTTGGGGCCGGTTCTTGTGAATTCTGGGGGGACGTGTGTAGTGACCGCTCGCTAGCAAGCAGAGTATTCGTAATTCACGGCGTTCCAGCCTTGTATAAAGCACTGTTGATATGTTTGTGTTTACTCAATCACCCAGGATGCTTAGCGGGTGATATGACGGGATATAAGTGGGACAGAGAGGAATGAAAGTTTGTTGTTGTCAGTACGCATGCAGAGAGTGAGAATAAAGCACATGATTGTTTTTCTACCGGCAAACCGACTACATCGTCCTGTTATTGCCGTCACTCCTACAATAGCATGATACCAAGACAGTTCACCTACATACACAAGTTGTTTCCTAACTCGGTTCTACTGTTTTTGGGCTTCCAGTTAACAAAATAACATGTAGCCTATGTTTTTAGTATAGCTCAACTTCACTATCCAAGGTTAGTGTGGTGTTCTCTCTGTGACCGTACTTCAAACTTCCTGTGATTGTGAAAAGAATACTCTGAGATTTACTGCATTTCTGCATTATAACTGCATTATTACAGAAGGTGAATTTCATACTTCACGGCTTTCATGATTTATTACTGTCTTTCCTGTGCACTCACAAATGCAATGTTGACCCAATGTGGGTGTGGCACATAATGTGCAAGTGTCCAGAAGTGTTCTAATTTTCAGTAGAAAATAACTTCACTGCAACTTTTGAAAATACATTTATTCTCTGGTATAAAAGATTAACAAACGCAGGAAAATCTTATAAAAACATGATTTAGTACATTTTTAAACCACTATTATGACCCTGAAAACATTTAACAGCTAAGCTGAGGCCTATTATAACACATTTTCAGTTCAAGCCAATGTCTTGGCAAAAATAGGGGTCCAATTCAATTACAATGTTTTTCATTATCAAACTGCATTTTGGGCCTTTCCTGATAACCATGTCAATGATGGCACGGGCTCTGTCTGCCCTTATCACTTTAGACATTACTGCCTCTGCTTCATGTGGATTCATCACTTTCTCTAGTTGAAGTTTGTCCAGTAGAGAGTCAAGATTTGGGCCTGATACTCCGTTCACAAACTTTGGCCGCACAGACGTCAGAGTGTCTGCTGCTGAAGATGTCTGACTGCAATCAGCCTGTGGCCTCTCCACTGATGCAGCACCTTGTATGGGAAACAAAAAGGGACATTCATCTAGTCTATGACGGTTGTGTTGTGCTATGTAGTCTATGACCAAACCAGTGTTGGTGAAGTGAAGACAGTTTTATGGCAGGTTGAAGTTCATCCGTTCTGCATTTACACCAGCTAATGATCAGCTAAGTCCTATTTCTTAAATCATCTTTAACCTTGAATATAGGGAGGGACTGATTCATTTCAGATCGGGGATACAAGATGAGTGAACTGACCAGGTATTATCCTGAACCTGACCACCAGACTTTAGGGTCAATTCCATTTCAATTCAGGAAGTCAGCTGAAAGTCTATTGAATTCTAATTTAAATTCCTCATTAAAAATAATGTTCATCTTCACAATACCTTCATGATTGAGTAATTAGCTCAACCAGATGGACTGGGCTAAAACTAAAATATCCAGCCTAGGGTGACAACATGATCTACAGAAACAGCTACAGAAACAATATTTGTACAGAATGTATCTCCACTCAGACTTATAATAGGTGAATTTAACTTAGAAACGTATTTTCTTTCTATTTCTATCTATTAGCACCGCCAAAGCCAGCCTGGCCTGGTTTACACACGTCCGTGAAAGTGAAAGTGAAACTAACAATTTCCCTTTATTTTCCATATTTCTACATAGTTCGTAATAGATAGTTGCATATTCAATGTTTTTTGTGTGTAACTAAACCAATTGCTGTTTGCTTCCCCAGCTTTTCCACATTGTTTTAATAAAATCATTTGGACAAGAGAAGTCACTTGTTTTGACAATTTCCATTCTCGACAACTTACATTTGATAAATTCCTCCAGTTCCACTGCCGGCTGGTTGTAGCCATTTGCCTTTAATACCTCAATCGCTACAGGGATGGCACCAGCGTCAGTGAATCGTGTGATTAAAAGTTTAACGATGTCAATAACATCCTTATCCTCCACATCGTTCTCGAAGATGCGCCGTTCCTGACCCTTCTGCGCGCGGTCGCAACGTTTAGATAAAAAGTTGCTGTTGTATAACTTTAAACATTGGATTAAAGAGATTATTAAGTGGATACAACTATATATTAAGCATTGTGTCCGTATTGAAATTGGAAAATGTAACCCTTGAGAACGAAACTTACAGAGCCATGCCTACATAACATGATGTGATGTTTAATGCTGAAACCCTAACTGACCTGCCTCTATTTTGCAACTTGCCTGCCTTGGCCCTATCAAAAAGAGCCTGAGTGTTCTAGTGGCCTTCCCAATCACCGGATCTGAATCCAATAGAACACCTTTGGGATGTGGTAGAACGGGAGATTCACAACTTGAGAGTGCACCTGAAAAATCTATCAAGTCATGATGGACCAGAATCTCAAAGGAATGTTTAACATCTTGTGGAATCTATGCCACGAAGGATTGAGACTGTTTTGAGAGCAAAGGGAGGCCCTACCCAGTATTACAGTAGTAGGCTATAGTGTTCCTAATAAAGTGAGTGTAGTAGCCAAAGCCACGGTGTGGTTTTATTGGACCATAGCGAAAGTGAGGTAATGCAGAAATGTAATTCATCTAAATGTGATGTAAATTTGACTGAATTCCTGCCAGTTTACATTAGGGATGCAACCTCAGCAAATATGTTCAAGTCAAGACTAAAAACCCATCTTTTTAATATTGCCTTTAAATGACTAAATAATTAAATTATGATTATATAATGATTGGAGCACTTTGAGCTGCAACGTTTGCAGGAAAAGCGCTATACAAATAAAAAGTTATTATTATTATTATTATTATTATTATTATTATTATTATTATCTGTTTACTGTAGTTATATCAGTATTACAAAGCATTTGAGATGGGACAGTTCTGGTATTTTTGCCACCAAAATGCTAACTTTGATACACTTGGGTATCCATAAACCATAAAAGAGTTTTACTGAAAAGAAAAAGGGAAACGGCTAGAAGCAATATATGAAATCTGTAGCTTTATGTCTATACACAGTAATGTATAAGAAAAAGGTTATTTAAACATGTGACAATGTGCTGTATGTTTCTACGTTGAACAGTTGTTGTAGAAAATGAACAAACAAATTAGTTTAATTAATTCTATTAATTAATTTCTATAATAAGTTGTTCTATGCTACTTGGAAGTTTTGAGTCATATTTCAACTTGTCTGATTGCGATGACATGATTTGTGATGAATATAGGTCAACTCTACAATTTTATTATTCATGTTAAATACATCTGCTGGAGAAGGAATTCCTCATGAACCCCTAAATAGGTTTGCTGACAAAATGGACCCTGGCTATAACTGTGAGGTCACAGTGTCTGAAGTTAGAATTCTTCTAAAACATAAGTGATTGATGACAACCATAGAACATGCAGCTGGAGTTCTAGAATCCAGCTAGAGTACACATGCCGTTCATTTACCTGCAATTCATCTGTGAAGAGCTAGATAGATAAACGTTATTCGTTCTTTTCCCCCCAAAAATTGAAGACATGAATCCTAGTGCGCCTATTCAATGGATGGGGTCGTCAACATTCAGTGGGGTCGGCAACATCTTCGTTAAGGATTTAGTGGAGACGTTCAACAGCAAGCACCTCTACGACACGTTCTCGGAGTTTGGGAGCATCCTTTCCTGCAAGGTAGCGTCTGACGCGAATGGTAATGCTAAAGGCTATGGCTTTGTGCAGTATAACACCAAGGAGGCTGCTGAGAGAGCGATTAAGAGACTCAACGGCACGTTATTGAACGGCAGAAAAGTGTTCGTCAGAAAAGTGTTCTTCCAAACGCGCAAAGAACGAGAGGCTGAACTCGGATCCAGGGCCGGAGAGTTCACCAACGTGTATGTCAAGAACTTCGGAGAGGATATGGACGACCGACGCCTTCAGGAGAGGTTTGAAAGATTTGGACCAGTCCTGAGTGTCCGTGCCTTGACCGATGACGCTGGTAAATCCATGGGTTTTGGATTTGTCAACTTCGCAAGGCATGAGGATGCCAAGAGGGCCGTTGATGAGATGAACGGCCAGGAGCTAAATGGGAGGCGGGTCTACGTGGGCCGTGCCCAGAAGAGAGGAGAGCGCCAGACTGTGCTGAAGCGCCAGTTTGAGCATATAAATCAGGGCCACAGGACCAGATACCAGGTGTGTGTGTATATGAACAAACATAATACTGTATCAGAAAGCTCATAATCTTGGTAAGCATTGTTGATGTATTTGAGGCATGAAAAACATCTTAGTAAAACACAGTTTCTCTCTACCAGGGTGTCAATCTTTATGTCAAGAACTTGCACGATTGTTTGGACGACAAGCAGCTGCACAAAGAGTTCTCCCACTTCGGAACAATCACCAGCGCAAAGGTGATGACGGAGGGCGGACGCAGCAAGGGATTCGGCTTCGTGTGCTTCTCCTCCCCCGAGGACGCCACCAAGGCCGTGACCGTGATGAACGGTCGCATCGTGGCCACCAAGCCCCTGTACGTGGCCCTGGCCCAGGGCAAGGAGGAGCGCCAGGCTCGCGCAACCAACCAGCACGTGCAGAGTACGGCCAGCGGCTGCGCCGTTCCCAACCCAGGCATCAACCCCTACCAGGTTGCTCCCCCACCTGGGTTCTTCATGGCGGCCATTCCACAGGCCCAGAACTGTGCTGCACCGGACTTCACCAACCAGCTGGCTCAGCTGAGACCCACTCATCTCCTAGACACACCTCCTCAGCACTTCCAGAACACGCCCACCAACGCCATGTGTCCGTCGGCTACCAGGCCTAAGACCTTCAACGTTCCCAACCCAGGCATCAACCCCTACCAGGTTGCTCCCCCACCTGGGTTCTTCATGGCGGCCATTCCACAGGCCCAGAACTGTGCTGCACCGGACTTCACCAACCAGCTGGCTCAGCTGAGACCCACTCATCTCCTAGACACACCTCCTCAGCACTTCCAGAACACGCCCACCAACGCCATGTGTCCGTCGGCTACCAGGCCTAAGACCTTCAACGCTATGAAGGCCACGCCCTCCCTGGTTCCCCCTATGATGACCTCTCAGCGCGCGGGTCAGTATATTTAGTGAAGTAATCCTGCCCCAAAGAGCACTATCCAAACATTTGCCATAAATATCCCTTTGATTATGATTATCTTCCCTCTCAGCTACCCAGGCCTTGAGAAAGCACCCTGCCAGTGCAGACGCAGCTACAGCACGGATGCACACTGTGCCCCGTAACAAGTACACAGCTGGTGTACACCTCCTGCAGCACATGGCTCCCCAGCCACAGATCCCCATGAAGCAGCCTGCTATCCATGAGGAGCTTCGGACTGACTCCATTTTGGCTGCCGTTCCCCATGAGGACCTGAAGCAAATGATAGGCGAGTCTATTTGTTTGTTTCAATGAATCCCCCATTAGGTTAGTATAATTACTGTTACTGATATTTATTCTCCCCCTCCCTCCAGGTGAGCGTTTCTCATCTATCCACAGCATGCACCCCATCGCTCCCAAGGTCACTGGCATGCTGCTGGAGATGGACAACTCTGACCTGCTCCGCATGCTGGAGTCTCCACAGTTCCTGCGCTCCAAGGTGGACGAAGCGGTCGCTGCGCTGGAGGCCCACTCATTCATTCATTCATGGAAGACCATTCATTCATTCACTGGGCTGAGGAGGCTGTACAGAAATCTGGCCACGTCCCAGTTTGAGTTTCAAGCGGCTAACGCGTAAAAAAGGAGACGCGGACTTTGAAACCTACTTCACCGATAACTATGCAAAACGAATAAATGACTTCATCACAAAATGAAATCGATTGACTCAGCTATGTCTAAAAAAAGGGTAAGCTGTACCTCGATGATGAATGTAAAAGCACTGGTTGGACCAGGCTACACGTGAACGCGCAAAACGGAGATTAGGGGTGAAAACCTGTCAACATTGGGATTTGAAAATAAGGGATATTTTCCCGAAAATAAGGGATATCCCTCGCACGCCCCCGGGCCGTCCCCACCCCCACCCCCACCCCACCGTCCACAAACCATACCCCTTACATTTAGACAAGGGTACACACAGTCAATCCTAACATCACCACTAGACAACCATAGGATACCTCGATGGAGCATGCTGGTCACTTGTGGGGGAAACATGCACTGATCAATGGGCGAACCACTGCCACGTGACCTATTTTGATCTACAAGGCTTCTCACTCCCTCTCTCTTATTCATACAATACGATATTACAATATATTAGAAATATTGGTTTTAACATTATGTTGTTTTTTTTATTTTTTTGTGCTTTGCATTCATAACATTATAATGTACAATTGTGATTAAAATGCAATAGGAAACTATCAATTAAAATGTGGGTATGAACGACTGTCTGTGTTTTCTTTTTGTATAGTGTGTCAACACATTTTCGACCTTATCTGGACGTGTAGAGCACATCATATAATGTGCAACAATACTATGTGCAATATGACAACCCTTGTGTACATAAGGTTCAGATATAGGACTGCAAGCAGGATGCCATTTAATAAGTAACACCTTGACATTTTGTGTGGATATGCTCAGATCATAGTTCAGAATGACATACTACACATGATTGACAAAGAGACAAAGTAATTCATAATTAAATGAAAGCAATGAAGATTGAGAGCTGCTCGAATCTTAAAAGTGAGGCTAGCAGAAAATGGACCCTGATTCATTATGGTCGCAGTTGTGTGCACTGATCTCAAGTTAAGATTCCACCCATAGAACCCAAGGTATGGGCTCCAACTAATCATACCATTGCACAACCCTTTTTCAAAAGTATTCCTTTGTGCATCCATTCCAATTTAAGTCCACATGGGGGAGCTAGAGCATACTTCAGGAGAAGGGTGGGGCTGAAAAGGAAATAACATGATAGCATGATACCAAGACAGTTCACCTACATACACAAGTTGTTTCCTAACTCGGTTCTACTGTTTTTGGGCTTCCAGTTAACAAAATAACATGTAGCCTATATGTTTTTAGTATAGCTCAACTTCACTATCCAAGGTTAGTGTGGTGTTCTCTCTGTGACCGTACTTCAAACTTCCTGTGATTGTGAAAAGAATACTCTGAGATTTACTGCATTTCTGCATTATAACTGCATTATTACAGAAGGTGAATTTCATACTTCACGGCTTTCATGATTTATTACTGTCTTTCCTGTGCACTCACAAATGCAATGTTGACCCAATGTGGGTGTGGCACATAATGTGCAAGTGTCCAGAAGTGTTCTAATTTTCAGTAGAAAATAACTTCACTGCAACTTTTGAAAATACATTTATTCTCTGGTATAAAA
This sequence comes from Nansenia antarctica, assembly GCF_963989245.1. NCBI lineage: Eukaryota > Metazoa > Chordata > Actinopteri > Argentiniformes > Microstomatidae > Nansenia > Nansenia antarctica. The sequence continues at coordinate 51,954 of NW_027663469.1, forward strand.
GATTAACAAACGCAGGAAAATCTTATAAAAACATGATTTAGTACATTTTTAAACCACTATTATGACCCTGAAAACATTTAACAGCTAAGCTGAGGCCTATTATAACACATTTTCAGTTCAAGCCAATGTCTTGGCAAAAATAGGGGTCCAATTCAATTACAATGTTTTTCATTATCAAACTGCATTTTGGGCCTTTCCTGATAACCATGTCAATGATGGCACGGGCTCTGTCTGCCCTTATCACTTTAGACATTACTGCCTCTGCTTCATGTGGATTCATCACTTTCTCTAGTTGAAGTTTGTCCAGTAGAGAGTCAAGATTTGGGCCTGATACTCCGTTCACAAACTTTGGCCGCACAGACGTCAGAGTGTCTGCTGCTGAAGATGTCTGACTGCAATCAGCCTGTGGCCTCTCCACTGATGCAGCACCTTGTATGGGAAACAAAAAGGGACATTCATCTAGTCTATGACGGTTGTGTTGTGCTATGTAGTCTATGACCAAACCAGTGTTGGTGAAGTGAAGACAGTTTTATGGCAGGTTGAAGTTCATCCGTTCTGCATTTACACCAGCTAATGATCAGCTAAGTCCTATTTCTTAAATCATCTTTAACCTTGAATATAGGGAGGGACTGATTCATTTCAGATCGGGGATACAAGATGAGTGAACTGACCAGGTATTATCCTGAACCTGACCACCAGACTTTAGGGTCAATTCCATTTCAATTCAGGAAGTCAGCTGAAAGTCTATTGAATTCTAATTTAAATTCCTCATTAAAAATAATGTTCATCTTCACAATACCTTCATGATTGAGTAATTAGCTCAACCAGATGGACTGGGCTAAAACTAAAATATCCAGCCTAGGGTGACAACATGATCTACAGAAACAGCTACAGAAACAATATTTGTACAGAATGTATCTCCACTCAGACTTATAATAGGTGAATTTAACTTAGAAACGTATTTTCTTTCTATTTCTATCTATTAGCACCGCCAAAGCCAGCCTGGCCTGGTTTACACACGTCCGTGAAAGTGAAAGTGAAACTAACAATTTCCCTTTATTTTCCATATTTCTACATAGTTCGTAATAGATAGTTGCATATTCAATGTTTTTTGTGTGTAACTAAACCAATTGCTGTTTGCTTCCCCAGCTTTTCCACATTGTTTTAATAAAATCATTTGGACAAGAGAAGTCACTTGTTTTGACAATTTCCATTCTCGACAACTTACATTTGATAAATTCCTCCAGTTCCACTGCCGGCTGGTTGTAGCCATTTGCCTTTAATACCTCAATCGCTACAGGGATGGCACCAGCGTCAGTGAATCGTGTGATTAAAAGTTTAACGATGTCAATAACATCCTTATCCTCCACATCGTTCTCGAAGATGCGCCGTTCCTGACCCTTCTGCGCGCGGTCGCAACGTTTAGATAAAAAGTTGCTGTTGTATAACTTTAAACATTGGATTAAAGAGATTATTAAGTGGATACAACTATATATTAAGCATTGTGTCCGTATTGAAATTGGAAAATGTAACCCTTGAGAACGAAACTTACAGAGCCATGCCTACATAACATGATGTGATGTTTAATGCTGAAACCCTAACTGACCTGCCTCTATTTTGCAACTTGCCTGCCTTGGCCCTATCAAAAAGAGCCTGAGTGTTCTACAGTGGCCTTCCCAATCACCGGATCTGAATCCAATAGAACACCTTTGGGATGTGGTAGAACGGGAGATTCACAACTTGAGAGTGCACCTGAAAAATCTATCAAGTCATGATGGACCAGAATCTCAAAGGAATGTTTAACATCTTGTGGAATCTATGCCACGAAGGATTGAGACTGTTTTGAGAGCAAAGGGAGGCCCTACCCAGTATTACAGTAGTAGGCTATAGTGTTCCTAATAAAGTGAGTGTAGTAGCCAAAGCCACGGTGTGGTTTTATTGGACCATAGCGAAAGTGAGGTAATGCAGAAATGTAATTCATCTAAATGTGATGTAAATTTGACTGAATTCCTGCCAGTTTACATTAGGGATGCAACCTCAGCAAATATGTTCAAGTCAAGACTAAAAACCCATCTTTTTAATATTGCCTTTAAATGACTAAATAATTAAATTATGATTATATAATGATTGGAGCACTTTGAGCTGCAACGTTTGCAGGAAAAGCGCTATACAAATAAAAAGTTATTATTATTATTATTATTATTATTATTATTATCTGTTTACTGTAGTTATATCAGTATTACAAAGCATTTGAGATGGGACAGTTCTGGTATTTTTGCCACCAAAATGCTAACTTTGATACACTTGGGTATCCATAAACCATAAAAGAGTTTTACTGAAAAGAAAAAGGGAAACGGCTAGAAGCAATATATGAAATCTGTAGCTTTATGTCTATACACAGTAATGTATAAGAAAAAGGTTATTTAAACATGTGACAATGTGCTGTATGTTTCTACGTTGAACAGTTGTTGTAGAAAATGAACAAACAAATTAGTTTAATTAATTCTATTAATTAATTTCTATAATAAGTTGTTCTATGCTACTTGGAAGTTTTGAGTCATATTTCAACTTGTCTGATTGCGATGACATGATTTGTGATGAATATAGGTCAACTCTACAATTTTATTATTCATGTTAAATACATCTGCTGGAGAAGGAATTCCTCATGAACCCCTAAATAGGTTTGCTGACAAAATGGACCCTGGCTATAACTGTGAGGTCACAGTGTCTGAAGTTAGAATTCTTCTAAAACATAAGTGATTGATGACAACCATAGAACATGCAGCTGGAGTTCTAGAATCCAGCTAGAGTATATGCCGTTCATTTACCTGCAATTCATCTGTGAAGAGCTAGATAGATAAACGTTATTCGTTCTTTTCCCCCCAAAAATTGAAGACATGAATCCTAGTGCGCCTATTCAATGGATGGGGTCGTCAACATTCAGTGGGGTCGGCAACATCTTCGTTAAGGATTTAGTGGAGACGTTCAACAGCAAGCACCTCTACGACACGTTCTCGGAGTTTGGGAGCATCCTTTCCTGCAAGGTAGCGTCTGACGCGAATGGTAATGCTAAAGGCTATGGCTTTGTGCAGTATAACACCAAGGAGGCTGCTGAGAGAGCGATTAAGAGACTCAACGGCACGTTATTGAACGGCAGAAAAGTGTTCGTCAGAAAAGTGTTCTTCCAAACGCGCAAAGAACGAGAGGCTGAACTCGGATCCAGGGCCGGAGAGTTCACCAACGTGTATGTCAAGAACTTCGGAGAGGATATGGACGACCGACGCCTTCAGGAGAGGTTTGAAAGATTTGGACCAGTCCTGAGTGTCCGTGCCTTGACCGATGACGCTGGTAAATCCATGGGTTTTGGATTTGTCAACTTCGCAAGGCATGAGGATGCCAAGAGGGCCGTTGATGAGATGAACGGCCAGGAGCTAAATGGGAGGCGGGTCTACGTGGGCCGTGCCCAGAAGAGAGGAGAGCGCCAGACTGTGCTGAAGCGCCAGTTTGAGCATATAAATCAGGGCCACAGGACCAGATACCAGGTGTGTGTGTATATGAACAAACATAATACTGTATCAGAAAGCTCATAATCTTGGTAAGCATTGTTGATGTATTTGAGGCATGAAAAACATCTTAGTAAAACACAGTTTCTCTCTACCAGGGTGTCAATCTTTATGTCAAGAACTTGCACGATTGTTTGGACGACAAGCAGCTGCACAAAGAGTTCTCCCACTTCGGAACAATCACCAGCGCAAAGGTGATGACGGAGGGCGGACGCAGCAAGGGATTCGGCTTCGTGTGCTTCTCCTCCCCCGAGGACGCCACCAAGGCCGTGACCGTGATGAACGGTCGCATCGTGGCCACCAAGCCCCTGTACGTGGCCCTGGCCCAGGGCAAGGAGGAGCGCCAGGCTCGCGCAACCAACCAGCACGTGCAGAGTACGGCCAGCGGCTGCGCCGTTCCCAACCCAGGCATCAACCCCTACCAGGTTGCTCCCCCACCTGGGTTCTTCATGGCGGCCATTCCACAGGCCCAGAACTGTGCTGCACCGGACTTCACCAACCAGCTGGCTCAGCTGAGACCCACTCATCTCCTAGACACACCTCCTCAGCACTTCCAGAACACGCCCACCAACGCCATGTGTCCGTCGGCTACCAGGCCTAAGACCTTCAACGTTCCCAACCCAGGCATCAACCCCTACCAGGTTGCTCCCCCACCTGGGTTCTTCATGGCGGCCATTCCACAGGCCCAGAACTGTGCTGCACCGGACTTCACCAACCAGCTGGCTCAGCTGAGACCCACTCATCTCCTAGACACACCTCCTCAGCACTTCCAGAACACGCCCACCAACGCCATGTGTCCGTCGGCTACCAGGCCTAAGACCTTCAACGCTATGAAGGCCACGCCCTCCCTGGTTCCCCCTATGATGACCTCTCAGCGCGCGGGTCAGTATATTTAGTGAAGTAATCCTGCCCCAAAGAGCACTATCCAAACATTTGCCATAAATATCCCTTTGATTATGATTATCTTCCCTCTCAGCTACCCAGGCCTTGAGAAAGCACCCTGCCAGTGCAGACGCAGCTACAGCACGGATGCACACTGTGCCCCGTAACAAGTACACAGCTGGTGTACACCTCCTGCAGCACATGGCTCCCCAGCCACAGATCCCCATGAAGCAGCCTGCTATCCATGAGGAGCTTCGGACTGACTCCATTTTGGCTGCCGTTCCCCATGAGGACCTGAAGCAAATGATAGGCGAGTCTATTTGTTTGTTTCAATGAATCCCCCATTAGGTTAGTATAATTACTGTTACTGATATTTATTCTCCCCCTCCCTCCAGGTGAGCGTTTCTCATCTATCCACAGCATGCACCCCATCTCTCCCAAGGTCACTGGCATGCTGCTGGAGATGGACAACTCTGACCTGCTCCGCATGCTGGAGTCTCCACAGTTCCTGCGCTCCAAGGTGGACGAAGCGGTCGCTGCGCTGGAGGCCCACTCATTCATTCATTCATGGAAGACCATTCATTCATTCACTGGGCTGAGGAGGCTGTACAGAAATCTGGCCACGTCCCAGTTTGAGTTTCAAGCGGCTAACGCGTAAAAAAGGAGACGCGGACTTTGAAACCTACTTCACCGATAACTATGCAAAACGAATAAATGACTTCATCACAAAATGAAATCGATTGACTCAGCTATGTCTAAAAAAAGGGTAAGCTGTACCTCGATGATGAATGTAAAAGCACTGGTTGGACCAGGCTACACGTGAACGCGCAAAACGGAGATTAGGGGTGAAAACCTGTCAACATTGGGATTTGAAAATAAGGGATATTTTCCCGAAAATAAGGGATATCCCTCGCACGCCCCCGGGCCGTCCCCACCCCCACCCCCACCCCACCGTCCACAAACCATACCCCTTACATTTAGACAAGGGTACACACAGTCAATCCTAACATCACCACTAGACAACCATAGGATACCTCGATGGAGCATGCTGGTCACTTGTGGGGGAAACATGCACTGATCAATGGGCGAACCACTGCCACGTGACCTATTTTGATCTACAAGGCTTCTCACTCCCTCTCTCTTATTCATACAATACGATATTACAATATATTAGAAATATTGGTTTTAACATTATGTTGTTTTTTTTATTTTTTTGTGCTTTGCATTCATAACATTATAATGTACAATTGTGATTAAAATGCAATAGGAAACTATCAATTAAAATGTGGGTATGAACGACTGTCTGTGTTTTCTTTTTGTATAGTGTGTCAACACATTTTCGACCTTATCTGGACGTGTAGAGCACATCATATAATGTGCAACAATACTATGTGCAATATGACAACCCTTGTGTACATAAGGTTCAGATATAGGACTGCAAGCAGGATGCCATTTAATAAGTAACACCTTGACATTTTGTGTGGATATGCTCAGATCATAGTTCAGAATGACATACTACACATGATTGACAAAGAGACAAAGTAATTCATAATTAAATGAAAGCAATGAAGATTGAGAGCTGCTCGAATCTTAAAAGTGAGGCTAGCAGAAAATGGACCCTGATTCATTATGGTCGCAGTTGTGTGCACTGATCTCAAGTTAAGATTCCACCCATAGAACCCAAGGTATGGGCTCCAACTAATCATACCATTGCACAACCCTTTTTCAAAAGTATTCCTTTGTGCATCCATTCCAATTTAAGTCCACATGGGGGAGCTAGAGCATACTTCAGGAGAAGGGTGGGGCTGAAAAGGAAATAACATGATAGCATGATACCAAGACAGTTCACCTACATACACAAGTTGTTTCCTAACTCGGTTCTACTGTTTTTGGGCTTCCAGTTAACAAAATAACATGTAGCCTATGTTTTTAGTATAGCTCAACTTCACTATCCAAGGTTAGTGTGGTGTTCTCTCTGTGACCGTACTTCAAACTTCCTGTGATTGTGAAAAGAATACTCTGAGATTTACTGTATTTCTGCATTATAACTGCATTATTACAGAAGGTGAATTTCATACTTCACGGCTTTCATGATTTATTACTGTCTTTCCTGTGCACTCACAAATGCAATGTTGACCCAATGTGGGTGTGGCACATAATGTGCAAGTGTCCAGAAGTGTTCTAATTTTCAGTAGAAAATAACTTCACTGCAACTTTTGAAAATACATTTATTCTCTGGTATAAAAGATTAACAAACGCAGGAAAATCTTATAAAAACATGATTTAGTACATTTTTAAACCACTATTATGACCCTGAAAACATTTAACAGCTAAGCTGAGGCCTATTATAACACATTTTCAGTTCAAGCCAATGTCTTGGCAAAAATAGGGGTCCAATTCAATTACAATGTTTTTCATTATCAAACTGCATTTTGGGCCTTTCCTGATAACCATGTCAATGATGGCACGGGCTCTGTCTGCCCTTATCACTTTAGACATTACTGCCTCTGCTTCATGTGGATTCATCACTTTCTCTAGTTGAAGTTTGTCCAGTAGAGAGTCAAGATTTGGGCCTGATACTCCGTTCACAAACTTTGGCCGCACAGACGTCAGAGTGTCTGCTGCTGAAGATGTCTGACTGCAATCAGCCTGTGGCCTCTCCACTGATGCAGCACCTTGTATGGGAAACAAAAAGGGACATTCATCTAGTCTATGACGGTTGTGTTGTGCTATGTAGTCTATGACCAAACCAGTGTTGGTGAAGTGAAGACAGTTTTATGGCAGGTTGAAGTTCATCCGTTCTGCATTTACACCAGCTAATGATCAGCTAAGTCCTATTTCTTAAATCATCTTTAACCTTGAATATAGGGAGGGACTGATTCATTTCAGATCGGGGATACAAGATGAGTGAACTGACCAGGTATTATCCTGAACCTGACCACCAGACTTTAGGGTCAATTCCATTTCAATTCAGGAAGTCAGCTGAAAGTCTATTGAATTCTAATTTAAATTCCTCATTAAAAATAATGTTCATCTTCACAATACCTTCATGATTGAGTAATTAGCTCAACCAGATGGACTGGGCTAAAACTAAAATATCCAGCCTAGGGTGACAACATGATCTACAGAAACAGCTACAGAAACAATATTTGTACAGAATATATCTCCACTCAGACTTATAATAGGTGAATTTAACTTAGAAACGTATTTTCTTTCTATTTCTATCTATTAGCACCGCCAAAGCCAGCCTGGCCTGGTTTACACACGTCCGTGAAAGTGAAAGTGAAACTAACAATTTCCCTTTATTTTCCATATTTCTACATAGTTCGTAATAGATAGTTGCATATTCAATGTTTTTTGTGTGTAACTAAACCAATTGCTGTTTGCTTCCCCAGCTTTTCCACATTGTTTTAATAAAATCATTTGGACAAGAGAAGTCACTTGTTTTGACAATTTCCATTCTCGACAACTTACATTTGATAAATTCCTCCAGTTCCACTGCCGGCTGGTTGTAGCCATTTGCCTTTAATACCTCAATCGCTACAGGGATGGCACCAGCGTCAGTGAATCGTGTGATTAAAAGTTTAACGATGTCAATAACATCCTTATCCTCCACATCGTTCTCGAAGATGCGCCGTTCCTGACCCTTCTGCGCGCGGTCGCAACGTTTAGATAAAAAGTTGCTGTTGTATAACTTTAAACATTGGATTAAAGAGATTATTAAGTGGATACAACTATATATTAAGCATTGTGTCCGTATTGAAATTGGAAAATGTAACCCTTGAGAACGAAACTTACAGAGCCATGCCTACATAACATGATGTGATGTTTAATGCTGAAACCCTAACTGACCTGCCTCTATTTTGCAACTTGCCTGCCTTGGCCCTATCAAAAAGAGCCTGAGTGTTCTACAGTGGCCTTCCCAATCACCGGATCTGAATCCAATAGAACACCTTTGGGATGTGGTAGAACGGGAGATTCACAACTTGAGAGTGCACCTGAAAAATCTATCAAGTCATGATGGACCAGAATCTCAAAGGAATGTTTAACATCTTGTGGAATCTATGCCACGAAGGATTGAGACTGTTTTGAGAGCAAAGGGAGGCCCTACCCAGTATTACAGTAGTAGGCTATAGTGTTCCTAATAAAGTGAGTGTAGTAGCCAAAGCCACGGTGTGGTTTTATTGGACCATAGCGAAAGTGAGGTAATGCAGAAATGTAATTCATCTAAATGTGATGTAAATTTGACTGAATTCCTGCCAGTTTACATTAGGGATGCAACCTCAGCAAATATGTTCAAGTCAAGACTAAAAACCCATCTTTTTAATATTGCCTTTAAATGACTAAATAATTAAATTATGATTATATAATGATTGGAGCACTTTGAGCTGCAACGTTTGCAGGAAAAGCGCTATACAAATAAAAAGTTATTATTATTATTATTATTATTATTATTATTATCTGTTTACTGTAGTTATATCAGTATTACAAAGCATTTGAGATGGGACAGTTCTGGTATTTTTGCCACCAAAATGCTAACTTTGATACACTTGGGTATCCATAAACCATAAAAGAGTTTTACTGAAAAGAAAAAGGGAAACGGCTAGAAGCAATATATGAAATCTGTAGCTTTATGTCTATACACAGTAATGTATAAGAAAAAGGTTATTTAAACATGTGACAATGTGCTGTATGTTTCTACGTTGAACAGTTGTTGTAGAAAATGAACAAACAAATTAGTTTAATTAATTCTATTAATTAATTTCTATAATAAGTTGTTCTATGCTACTTGGAAGTTTTGAGTCATATTTCAACTTGTCTGATTGCGATGACATGATTTGTGATGAATATAGGTCAACTCTACAATTTTATTATTCATGTTAAATACATCTGCTGGAGAAGGAATTCCTCATGAACCCCTAAATAGGTTTGCTGACAAAATGGACCCTGGCTATAACTGTGAGGTCACAGTGTCTGAAGTTAGAATTCTTCTAAAACATAAGTGATTGATGACAACCATAGAACATGCAGCTGGAGTTCTAGAATCCAGCTAGAGTACACATGCCGTTCATTTACCTGCAATTCATCTGTGAAGAGCTAGATAGATAAACGTTATTCGTTCTTTTCCCCCAAAAAATTGAAGACATGAATCCTAGTGCGCCTATTCAATGGATGGGGTCGTCAACATTCAGTGGGGTCGGCAACATCTTCGTTAAGGATTTAGTGGAGACGTTCAACAGCAAGCACCTCTACGACACGTTCTCGGAGTTTGGGAGCATCCTTTCCTGCAAGGTAGCGTCTGACGCGAATGGTAATGCTAAAGGCTATGGCTTTGTGCAGTATAACACCAAGGAGGCTGCTGAGAGAGCGATTAAGAGACTCAACGGCACGTTATTGAACGGCAGAAAAGTGTTCGTCAGAAAAGTGTTCTTCCAAACGCGCAAAGAACGAGAGGCTGAACTCGGATCCAGGGCCGGAGAGTTCACCAACGTGTATGTCAAGAACTTCGGAGAGGATATGGACGACCGACGCCTTCAGGAGAGGTTTGAAAGATTTGGACCAGTCCTGAGTGTCCGTGCCTTGACCGATGACGCTGGTAAATCCATGGGTTTTGGATTTGTCAACTTCGCAAGGCATGAGGATGCCAAGAGGGCCGTTGATGAGATGAACGGCCAGGAGCTAAATGGGAGGCGGGTCTACGTGGGCCGTGCCCAGAAGAGAGGAGAGCGCCAGACTGTGCTGAAGCGCCAGTTTGAGCATATAAATCAGGGCCACAGGACCAGATACCAGGTGTGTGTGTATATGAACAAACATAATACTGTATCAGAAAGCTCATAATCTTGGTAAGCATTGTTGATGTATTTGAGGCATGAAAAACATCTTAGTAAAACACAGTTTCTCTCTACCAGGGTGTCAATCTTTATGTCAAGAACTTGCACGATTGTTTGGACGACAAGCAGCTGCACAAAGAGTTCTCCCACTTCGGAACAATCACCAGCGCAAAGGTGATGACGGAGGGCGGACGCAGCAAGGGATTCGGCTTCGTGTGCTTCTCCTCCCCCGAGGACGCCACCAAGGCCGTGACCGTGATGAACGGTCGCATCGTGGCCACCAAGCCCCTGTACGTGGCCCTGGCCCAGGGCAAGGAGGAGCGCCAGGCTCGCGCAACCAACCAGCACGTGCAGAGTACGGCCAGCGGCTGCGCCGTTCCCAACCCAGGCATCAACCCCTACCAGGTTGCTCCCCCACCTGGGTTCTTCATGGCGGCCATTCCACAGGCCCAGAACTGTGCTGCACCGGACTTCACCAACCAGCTGGCTCAGCTGAGACCCACTCATCTCCTAGACACACCTCCTCAGCACTTCCAGAACACGCCCACCAACGCCATGTGTCCGTCGGCTACCAGGCCTAAGACCTTCAACGCTATGAAGGCCACGCCCTCCCTGGTTCCCCCTATGATGACCTCTCAGCGCGCGGGTCAGTATATTTAGTGAAGTAATCCTGCCCCAAAGAGCACTATCCAAACATTTGCCATAAATATCCCTTTGATTATGATTATCTTCCCTCTCAGCTACCCAGGCCTTGAGAAAGCACCCTGCCAGTGCAGACGCAGCTACAGCACGGATGCACACTGTGCCCCGTAACAAGTACACAGCTGGTGTACACCTCCTGCAGCACATGGCTCCCCAGCCACAGATCCCCATGAAGCAGCCTGCTATCCATGAGGAGCTTCGGACTGACTCCATTTTGGCTGCCGTTCCCCATGAGGACCTGAAGCAAATGATAGGCGAGTCTATTTGTTTGTTTCAATGAATCCCCCATTAGGTTAGTATAATTACTGTTACTGATATTTATTCTCCCCCTCCCTCCAGGTGAGCGTTTCTCATCTATCCACAGCATGCACCCCATCGCTCCCAAGGTCACTGGCATGCTGCTGGAGATGGACAACTCTGACCTGCTCCGCATGCTGGAGTCTCCACAGTTCCTGCGCTCCAAGGTGGACGAAGCGGTCGCTGCGCTGGAGGCCCACTCATTCATTCATTCATGGAAGACCATTCATTCATTCACTGGGCTGAGGAGGCTGTACAGAAATCTGGCCACGTCCCAGTTTGAGTTTCAAGCGGCTAACGCGTAAAAAAGGAGACGCGGACTTTGAAACCTACTTCACCGATAACTATGCAAAACGAATAAATGACTTCATCACAAAATGAAATCGATTGACTCAGCTATGTCTAAAAAAAGGGTAAGCTGTACCTCGATGATGAATGTAAAAGCACTGGTTGGACCAGGCTACACGTGAACGCGCAAAACGGAGATTAGGGGTGAAAACCTGTCAACATTGGGATTTGAAAATAAGGGATATTTCCCCGAAAATAAGGGATATCCCTCGCACGCCCCCGGGCCGTCCCCACCCCCACCCCCACCCCACCGTCCACAAACCATACCCCTTACATTTAGACAAGGGTACACACAGTCAATCCTAACATCACCACTAGACAACCATAGGATACCTCGATGGAGCATGCTGGTCACTTGTGGGGGAAACATGCACTGATCAATGGGCGAACCACTGCCACGTGACCTATTTTGATCTACAAGGCTTCTCACTCCCTCTCTCTTATTCATACAATACGATATTACAATATATTAGAAATATTGGTTTTAACATTATGTTGTTTTTTTTATTTTTTTGTGCTTTGCATTCATAACATTATAATGTACAATTGTGATTAAAATGCAATAGGAAACTATCAATTAAAATGTGGGTATGAACGACTGTCTGTGTTTTCTTTTTGTATAGTGTGTCAACACATTTTCGACCTTATCTGGACGTGTAGAGCACATCATATAATGTGCAACAATACTATGTGCAATATGACAACCCTTGTGTACATAAGGTTCAGATATAGGACTGCAAGCAGGATGCCATTTAATAAGTAACACCTTGACATTTTGTGTGGATATGCTCAGATCATAGTTCAGAATGACATACTACACATGATTGACAAAGAGACAAAGTAATTCATAATTAAATGAAAGCAATGAAGATTGAGAGCTGCTCGAATCTTAAAAGTGAGGCTAGCAGAAAATGGACCCTGATTCATTATGGTCGCAGTTGTGTGCACTGATCTCAAGTTAAGATTCCACCCATAGAACCCAAGGTATGGGCTCCAACTAATCATACCATTGCACAACCCTTTTTCAAAAGTATTCCTTTGTGCATCCATTCCAATTTAAGTCCACATGGGGGAGCTAGAGCATACTTCAGGAGAAGGGTGGGGCTGAAAAGGAAATAACATGATAGCATGATACCAAGACAGTTCACCTACATACACAAGTTGTTTCCTAACTCGGTTCTACTGTTTTTGGGCTTCCAGTTAACAAAATAACATGTAGCCTATGTTTTTAGTATAGCTCAACTTCACTATCCAAGGTTAGTGTGGTGTTCTCTCTGTGACCGTACTTCAAACTTCCTGTGATTGTGAAAAGAATACTCTGAGATTTACTGTATTTCTGCATTATAACTGCATTATTACAGAAGGTGAATTTCATACTTCACGGCTTTCATGATTTATTACTGTCTTTCCTGTGCACTCACAAATGCAATGTTGACCCAATGTGGGTGTGGCACATAATGTGCAAGTGTCCAGAAGTGTTCTAATTTTCAGTAGAAAATAACTTCACTGCAACTTTTGAAAATACATTTATTCTCTGGTATAAAAGATTAACAAACGCAGGAAAATCTTATAAAAACATGATTTAGTACATTTTTAAACCACTATTATGACCCTGAAAACATTTAACAGCTAAGCTGAGGCCTATTATAACACATTTTCAGTTCAAGCCAATGTCTTGGCAAAAATAGGGGTCCAATTCAATTACAATGTTTTTCATTATCAAACTGCATTTTGGGCCTTTCCTGATAACCATGTCAATGATGGCACGGGCTCTGTCTGCCCTTATCACTTTAGACATTACTGCCTCTGCTTCATGTGGATTCATCACTTTCTCTAGTTGAAGTTTGTCCAGTAGAGAGTCAAGATTTGGGCCTGATACTCCGTTCACAAACTTTGGCCGCACAGACGTCAGAGTGTCTGCTGCTGAAGATGTCTGACTGCAATCAGCCTGTGGCCTCTCCACTGATGCAGCACCTTGTATGGGAAACAAAAAGGGACATTCATCTAGTAGTCTATGACGGTTGTGTTGTGCTATGTAGTCTATGACCAAACCAGTGTTGGTGAAGTGAAGACAGTTTTATGGCAGGTTGAAGTTCATCCGTTCTGCATTTACACCAGCTAATGATCAGCTAAGTCCTATTTCTTAAATCATCTTTAACCTTGAATATAGGGAGGGACTGATTCATTTCAGATCGGGGATACAAGATGAGTGAACTGACCAGGTATTATCCTGAACCTGACCACCAGACTTTAGGGTCAATTCCATTTCAATTCAGGAAGTCAGCTGAAAGTCTATTGAATTCTAATTTAAATTCCTCATTAAAAATAATGTTCATCTTCACAATACCTTCATGATTGAGTAATTAGCTCAACCAGATGGACTGGGCTAAAACTAAAATATCCAGCCTAGGGTGACAACATGATCTACAGAAACAGCTACAGAAACAATATTTGTACAGAATGTATCTCCACTCAGACTTATAATAGGTGAATTTAACTTAGAAACGTATTTTCTTTCTATTTCTATCTATTAGCACCGCCAAAGCAGCCTGGCCTGGTTTACACACGTCCGTGAAAGTGAAAGTGAAACTAACAATTTCCCTTTATTTTCCATATTTCTACATAGTTCGTAATAGATAGTTGCATATTCAATGTTTTTTGTGTGTAACTAAACCAATTGCTGTTTGCTTCCCCAGCTTTTCCACATTGTTTTAATAAAATCATTTGGACAAGAGAAGTCACTTGTTTTGACAATTTCCATTCTCGACAACTTACATTTGATAAATTCCTCCAGTTCCACTGCCGGCTGGTTGTAGCCATTTGCCTTTAATACCTCAATCGCTACAGGGATGGCACCAGCGTCAGTGAATCGTGTGATTAAAAGTTTAACGATGTCAATAACATCCTTATCCTCCACATCGTTCTCCAAGATGCGCCGTTCCTGACCCTTCTGCGCGCGGTCGCAACGTTTAGATAAAAAGTTGCTGTTGTATAACTTTAAACATTGGATTAAAGAGATTATTAAGTGGATACAACTATATATTAAGCATTGTGTCCGTATTGAAATTGGAAAATGTAACCCTTGAGAACGAAACTTACAGAGCCATGCCTACATAACATGATGTGATGTTTAATGCTGAAACCCTAACTGACCTGCCTCTATTTTGCAACTTGCCTGCCTGGGCCCTATCAAAAAGAGCCTGAGTGTTCTACAGTGGCCTTCCCAATCACCGGATCTGAATCCAATAGAACACCTTTGGGATGTGGTAGAACGGGAGATTCACAACTTGAGAGTGCACCTGAAAAATCTATCAAGTCATGATGGACCAGAATCTCAAAGGAATGTTTAACATCTTGTGGAATCTATGCCACGAAGGATTGAGACTGTTTGGAGAGCAAAGGGAGGCCCTACCCAGTATTACAGTAGTAGGCTATAGTGTTCCTAATAAAGTGAGTGTAGTAGCCAAAGCCACGGTGTGGTTTTATTGGACCATAGCGAAAGTGAGGTAATGCAGAAATGTAATTCATCTAAATGTGATGTAAATTTGACTGAATTCCTGCCAGTTTACATTAGGGATGCAACCTCAGCAAATATGTTCAAGTCAAGACTAAAAACCCATCTTTTTAATATTGCCTTTAAATGACTAAATAATTAAATTATGATTATATAATGATTGGAGCACTTTGAGCTGCAACGTTTGCAGGAAAAGCGCTATACAAATAAAAAGTTATTATTATTATTATTATTATTATTATTATTATTATTATCTGTTTACTGTAGTTATATCAGTATTACAAAGCATTTGAGATGGGACAGTTCTGGTATTTTTGCCACCAAAATGCTAACTTTGATACACTTGGGTATCCATAAACCATAAAAGAGTTTTACTGAAAAGAAAAAGGGAAACGGCTAGAAGCAATATATGAAATCTGTAGCTTTATGTCTATACACAGTAATGTATAAGAAAAAGGTTATTTAAACATGTGACAATGTGCTGTATGTTTCTACGTTGAACAGTTGTTGTAGAAAATGAACAAACAAATTAGTTTAATTAATTCTATTAATTAATTTCTATAATAAGTTGTTCTATGCTACTTGGAAGTTTTGAGTCATATTTCAACTTGTCTGATTGCGATGACATGATTTGTGATGAATATAGGTCAACTCTACAATTTTATTATTCATGTTAAATACATCTGCTGGAGAAGGAATTCCTCATGAAGCCCTAAATAGGTTTGCTGACAAAATGGACCCTGGCTATAACTGTGAGGTCACAGTGTCTGAAGTTAGAATTCTTCTAAAACATAAGTGATTGATGACAACCATAGAACATGCAGCTGGAGTTCTAGAATCCAGCTAGAGTACACATGCCGTTCATTTACCTGCAATTCATCTGTGAAGAGCTAGATAGATAAACGTTATTCGTTCTTTTCCCCCAAAAAATTGAAGACATGAATCCTAGTGCGCCTATTCAATGGATGGGGTCGTCAACATTCAGTGGGGTCGGCAACATCTTCGTTAAGGATTTAGTGGAGACGTTCAACAGCAAGCACCTCTACGACACGTTCTCGGAGTTTGGGAGCATCCTTTCCTGCAAGGTAGCGTCTGACGCGAATGGTAATGCTAAAGGCTATGGCTTTGTGCAGTATAACACCAAGGAGGCTGCTGAGAGAGCGATTAAGAGACTCAACGGCACGTTATTGAACGGCAGAAAAGTGTTCGTCAGAAAAGTGTTCTTCCAAACGCGCAAAGAACGAGAGGCTGAACTCGGATCCAGGGCCGGAGAGTTCACCAACGTGTATGTCAAGAACTTCGGAGAGGATATGGACGACCGACGCCTTCAGGAGAGGTTTGAAAGATTTGGACCAGTCCTGAGTGTCCGTGCCTTGACCGATGACGCTGGTAAATCCATGGGTTTTGGATTGGTCAACTTCGCAAGGCATGAGGATGCCAAGAGGGCCGTTGATGAGATGAACGGCCAGGAGCTAAATGGGAGGCGGGTCTACGTGGGCCGTGCCCAGAAGAGAGGAGAGCGCCAGACTGTGCTGAAGCGCCAGTTTGAGCATATAAATCAGGGCCACAGGACCAGATACCAGGTGTGTGTGTATATGAACAAACATAATACTGTATCAGAAAGCTCATAATCTTGGTAAGCATTGTTGATGTATTTGAGGCATGAAAAACATCTTAGTAAAACACAGTTTCTCTCTACCAGGGTGTCAATCTTTATGTCAAGAACTTGCACGATTGTTTGGACGACAAGCAGCTGCACAAAGAGTTCTCCCACTTCGGAACAATCACCAGCGCAAAGGTGATGACGGAGGGCGGACGCAGCAAGGGATTCGGCTTCGTGTGCTTCTCCTCCCCCGAGGACGCCACCAAGGCCGTGACCGTGATGAACGGTCGCATCGTGGCCACCAAGCCCCTGTACGTGGCCCTGGCCCAGGGCAAGGAGGAGCGCCAGGCTCGCGCAACCAACCAGCACGTGCAGAGTACGGCCAGCGGCTGCGCCGTTCCCAACCCAGGCATCAACCCCTACCAGGTTGCTCCCCCACCTGGGTTCTTCATGGCGGCCATTCCACAGGCCCAGAACTGTGCTGCACCGGACTTCACCAACCAGCTGGCTCAGCTGAGACCCACTCATCTCCTAGACACACCTCCTCAGCACTTCCAGAACACGCCCACCAACGCCATGTGTCCGTCGGCTACCAGGCCTAAGACCTTCAACGTTCCCAACCCAGGCATCAACCCCTACCAGGTTGCTCCCCCACCTGGGTTCTTCATGGCGGCCATTCCACAGGCCCAGAACTGTGCTGCACCGGACTTCACCAACCAGCTGGCTCAGCTGAGACCCACTCATCTCCTAGACACACCTCCTCAGCACTTCCAGAACACGCCCACCAACGCCATGTGTCCGTCGGCTACCAGGCCTAAGACCTTCAACGCTATGAAGGCCACGCCCTCCCTGGTTCCCCCTATGATGACCTCTCAGCGCGCGGGTCAGTATATTTAGTGAAGTAATCCTGCCCCAAAGAGCACTATCCAAACATTTGCCATAAATATCCCTTTGATTATGATTATCTTCCCTCTCAGCTACCCAGGCCTTGAGAAAGCACCCTGCCAGTGCAGACGCAGCTACAGCACGGATGCACACTGTGCCCCGTAACAAGTACACAGCTGGTGTACACCTCCTGCAGCACATGGCTCCCCAGCCACAGATCCCCATGAAGCAGCCTGCTATCCATGAGGAGCTTCGGACTGACTCCATTTTGGCTGCCGTTCCCCATGAGGACCTGAAGCAAATGATAGGCGAGTCTATTTGTTTGTTTCAATGAATCCCCCATTAGGTTAGTATAATTACTGTTACTGATATTTATTCTCCCCCTCCCTCCAGGTGAGCGTTTCTCATCTATCCACAGCATGCACCCCATCGCTCCCAAGGTCACTGGCATGCTGCTGGAGATGGACAACTCTGACCTGCTCCGCATGCTGGAGTCTCCACAGTTCCTGCGCTCCAAGGTGGACGAAGCGGTCGCTGCGCTGGAGGCCCACTCATTCATTCATTCATGGAAGACCATTCATTCATTCACTGGGCTGAGGAGGCTGTACAGAAATCTGGCCACGTCCCAGTTTGAGTTTCAAGCGGCTAACGCGTAAAAAAGGAGACGCGGACTTTGAAACCTACTTCACCGATAACTATGCAAAACGAATAAATGACTTCATCACAAAATGAAATCGATTGACTCAGCTATGTCTAAAAAAAGGGTAAGCTGTACCTCGATGATGAATGTAAAAGCACTGGTTGGACCAGGCTACACGTGAACGCGCAAAACGGAGATTAGGGGTGAAAACCTGTCAACATTGGGATTTGAAAATAAGGGATATTTCCCCGAAAATAAGGGATATCCCTCGCACGCCCCCGGGCCGTCCCCACCCCCACCCCCACCCCACCGTCCACAAACCATACCCCTTACATTTAGACAAGGGTACACACAGTCAATCCTAACATCACCACTAGACAACCATAGGATACCTCGATGGAGCATGCTGGTCACTTGTGGGGGAAACATGCACTGATCAATGGGCGAACCACTGCCACGTGACCTATTTTGATCTACAAGGCTTCTCACTCCCTCTCTCTTATTCATACAATACGATATTACAATATATTAGAAATATTGGTTTTAACATTATGTTGTTTTTTTTATTTTTTTGTGCTTTGCATTCATAACATTATAATGTACAATTGTGATTAAAATGCAATAGGAAACTATCAATTAAAATGTGGGTATGAACGACTGTCTGTGTTTTCTTTTTGTATAGTGTGTCAACACATTTTCGACCTTATCTGGACGTGTAGAGCACATCATATAATGTGCAACAATACTATGTGCAATATGACAACCCTTGTGTACATAAGGTTCAGATATAGGACTGCAAGCAGGATGCCATTTAATAAGTAACACCTTGACATTTTGTGTGGATATGCTCAGATCATAGTTCAGAATGACATACTACACATGATTGACAAAGAGACAAAGTAATTCATAATTAAATGAAAGCAATGAAGATTGAGAGCTGCTCGAATCTTAAAAGTGAGGCTAGCAGAAAATGGACCCTGATTCATTATGGTCGCAGTTGTGTGCACTGATCTCAAGTTAAGATTCCACCCATAGAACCCAAGGTATGGGCTCCAACTAATCATACCATTGCACAACCCTTTTTCAAAAGTATTCCTTTGTGCATCCATTCCAATTTAAGTCCACATGGGGGAGCTAGAGCATACTTCAGGAGAAGGGTGGGGCTGAAAAGGAAATAACATGATAGCATGATACCAAGACAGTTCACCTACATACACAAGTTGTTTCCTAACTCGGTTCTACTGTTTTTGGGCTTCCAGTTAACAAAATAACATGTAGCCTATGTTTTTAGTATAGCTCAACTTCACTATCCAAGGTTAGTGTGGTGTTCTCTCTGTGACCGTACTTCAAACTTCCTGTGATTGTGAAAAGAATACTCTGAGATTTACTGTATTTCTGCATTATAACTGCATTATTACAGAAGGTGAATTTCATACTTCACGGCTTTCATGATTTATTACTGTCTTTCCTGTGCACTCACAAATGCAATGTTGACCCAATGTGGGTGTGGCACATAATGTGCAAGTGTCCAGAAGTGTTCTAATTTTCAGTAGAAAATAACTTCACTGCAACTTTTGAAAATACATTTATTCTCTGGTATAAAAGATTAACAAACGCAGGAAAATCTTATAAAAACATGATTTAGTACATTTTTAAACCACTATTATGACCCTGAAAACATTTAACAGCTAAGCTGAGGCCTATTATAACACATTTTCAGTTCAAGCCAATGTCTTGGCAAAAATAGGGGTCCAATTCAATTACAATGTTTTTCATTATCAAACTGCATTTTGGGCCTTTCCTGATAACCATGTCAATGATGGCACGGGCTCTGTCTGCCCTTATCACTTTAGACATTACTGCCTCTGCTTCATGTGGATTCATCACTTTCTCTAGTTGAAGTTTGTCCAGTAGAGAGTCAAGATTTGGGCCTGATACTCCGTTCACAAACTTTGGCCGCACAGACGTCAGAGTGTCTGCTGCTGAAGATGTCTGACTGCAATCAGCCTGTGGCCTCTCCACTGATGCAGCACCTTGTATGGGAAACAAAAAGGGACATTCATCTAGTCTATGACGGTTGTGTTGTGCTATGTAGTCTATGACCAAACCAGTGTTGGTGAAGTGAAGACAGTTTTATGGCAGGTTGAAGTTCATCCGTTCTGCATTTACACCAGCTAATGATCAGCTAAGTCCTATTTCTTAAATCATCTTTAACCTTGAATATAGGGAGGGACTGATTCATTTCAGATCGGGGATACAAGATGAGTGAACTGACCAGGTATTATCCTGAACCTGACCACCAGACTTTAGGGTCAATTCCATTTCAATTCAGGAAGTCAGCTGAAAGTCTATTGAATTCTAATTTAAATTCCTCATTAAAAATAATGTTCATCTTCACAATACCTTCATGATTGAGTAATTAGCTCAACCAGATGGACTGGGCTAAAACTAAAATATCCAGCCTAGGGTGACAACATGATCTACAGAAACAGCTACAGAAACAATATTTGTACAGAATGTATCTCCACTCAGACTTATAATAGGTGAATTTAACTTAGAAACGTATTTACTTTCTATTTCTATCTATTAGCACCGCCAAAGCCAGCCTGGCCTGGTTTACACACGTCCGTGAAAGTGAAAGTGAAACTAACAATTTCCCTTTATTTTCCATATTTCTACATAGTTCGTAATAGATAGTTGCATATTCAATGTTTTTTGTGTGTAACTAAACCAATTGCTGTTTGCTTCCCCAGCTTTTCCACATTGTTTTAATAAAAT
The DNA here is from genome assembly GCF_963989245.1 of Nansenia antarctica. Lineage (NCBI taxonomy): Eukaryota > Metazoa > Chordata > Actinopteri > Argentiniformes > Microstomatidae > Nansenia > Nansenia antarctica. Next base: position 72,997 of record NW_027663469.1, read on the forward strand.
CATTTGGACAAGAGAAGTCACTTGTTTTGACAATTTCCATTCTCGACAACTTACATTTGATAAATTCCTCCAGTTCCACTGCCGGCTGGTTGTAGCCATTTGCCTTTAATACCTCAATCGCTACATGGATGGCACCAGCGTCAGTGAATCGTGTGATTAAAAGTTTAACGATGTCAATAACATCCTTATCCTCCACATCGTTCTCGAAGATGCGCCGTTCCTGACCCTTCTGCGCGCGGTCGCAACGTTTAGATAAAAAGTTGCTGTTGTATAACTTTAAACATTGGATTAAAGAGATTATTAAGTGGATACAACTATATATTAAGCATTGTGTCCGTATTGAAATTGGAAAATGTAACCCTTGAGAACGAAACTTACAGAGCCATGCCTACATAACATGATGTGATGTTTAATGCTGAAACCCTAACTGACCTGCCTCTATTTTGCAACTTGCCTGCCTTGGCCCTATCAAAAAGAGCCTGAGTGTTCTACAGTGGCCTTCCCAATCACCGGATCTGAATCCAATAGAACACCTTTGGGATGTGGTAGAACGGGAGATTCACAACTTGAGAGTGCACCTGAAAAATCTATCAAGTCATGATGGACCAGAATCTCAAAGGAATGTTTAACATCTTGTGGAATCTATGCCACGAAGGATTGAGACTGTTTGGAGAGCAAAGGGAGGCCCTACCCAGTATTACAGTAGTAGGCTATAGTGTTCCTAATAAAGTGAGTGTAGTAGCCAAAGCCACGGTGTGGTTTTATTGGACCATAGCGAAAGTGAGGTAATGCAGAAATGTAATTCATCTAAATGTGATGTAAATTTGACTGAATTCCTGCCAGTTTACATTAGGGATGCAACCTCAGCAAATATGTTCAAGTCAAGACTAAAAACCCATCTTTTTAATATTGCCTTTAAATGACTAAATAATTAAATTATGATTATATAATGATTGGAGCACTTTGAGCTGCAACGTTTGCAGGAAAAGCGCTATACAAATAAAAAGTTATTATTATTATTATTATTATTATTATTATTATTATCTGTTTACTGTAGTTATATCAGTATTACAAAGCATTTGAGATGGGACAGTTCTGGTATTTTTGCCACCAAAATGCTAACTTTGATACACTTGGGTATCCATAAACCATAAAAGAGTTTTACTGAAAAGAAAAAGGGAAACGGCTAGAAGCAATATATGAAATCTGTAGCTTTATGTCTATACACAGTAATGTATAAGAAAAAGGTTATTTAAACATGTGACAATGTGCTGTATGTTTCTACGTTGAACAGTTGTTGTAGAAAATGAACAAACAAATTAGTTTAATTAATTCTATTAATTAATTTCTATAATAAGTTGTTCTATGCTACTTGGAAGTTTTGAGTCATATTTCAACTTGTCTGATTGCGATGACATGATTTGTGATGAATATAGGTCAACTCTACAATTTTATTATTCATGTTAAATACATCTGCTGGAGAAGGAATTCCTCATGAAGCCCTAAATAGGTTTGCTGACAAAATGGACCCTGGCTATAACTGTGAGGTCACAGTGTCTGAAGTTAGAATTCTTCTAAAACATAAGTGATTGATGACAACCATAGAACATGCAGCTGGAGTTCTAGAATCCAGCTAGAGTACACATGCCGTTCATTTACCTGCAATTCATCTGTGAAGAGCTAGATAGATAAACGTTATTCGTTCTTTTCCCCCAAAAAATTGAAGACATGAATCCTAGTGCGCCTATTCAATGGATGGGGTCGTCAACATTCAGTCTGGTCGGCAACATCTTCGTTAAGGATTTAGTGGAGACGTTCAACAGCAAGCACCTCTACGACACGTTCTCGGAGTTTGGGAGCATCCTTTCCTGCAAGGTAGCGTCTGACGCGAATGGTAATGCTAAAGGCTATGGCTTTGTGCAGTATAACACCAAGGAGGCTGCTGAGAGAGCGATTAAGAGACTCAACGGCACGTTATTGAACGGCAGAAAAGTGTTCGTCAGAAAAGTGTTCTTCCAAACGCGCAAAGAACGAGAGGCTGAACTCGGATCCAGGGCCGGAGAGTTCACCAACGTGTATGTCAAGAACTTCGGAGAGGATATGGACGACCGACGCCTTCAGGAGAGGTTTGAAAGATTTGGACCAGTCCTGAGTGTCCGTGCCTTGACCGATGACGCTGGTAAATCCATGGGTTTTGGATTTGTCAACTTCGCAAGGCATGAGGATGCCAAGAGGGCCGTTGATGAGATGAACGGCCAGGAGCTAAATGGGAGGCGGGTCTACGTGGGCCGTGCCCAGAAGAGAGGAGAGCGCCAGACTGTGCTGAAGCGCCAGTTTGAGCATATAAATCAGGGCCACAGGACCAGATACCAGGTGTGTGTGTATATGAACAAACATAATACTGTATCAGAAAGCTCATAATCTTGGTAAGCATTGTTGATGTATTTGAGGCATGAAAAACATCTTAGTAAAACACAGTTTCTCTCTACCAGGGTGTCAATCTTTATGTCAAGAACTTGCACGATTGTTTGGACGACAAGCAGCTGCACAAAGAGTTCTCCCACTTCGGAACAATCACCAGCGCAAAGGTGATGACGGAGGGCGGACGCAGCAAGGGATTCGGCTTCGTGTGCTTCTCCTCCCCCGAGGACGCCACCAAGGCCGTGACCGTGATGAACGGTCGCATCGTGGCCACCAAGCCCCTGTACGTGGCCCTGGCCCAGGGCAAGGAGGAGCGCCAGGCTCGCGCAACCAACCAGCACGTGCAGAGTACGGCCAGCGGCTGCGCCGTTCCCAACCCAGGCATCAACCCCTACCAGGTTGCTCCCCCACCTGGGTTCTTCATGGCGGCCATTCCACAGGCCCAGAACTGTGCTGCACCGGACTTCACCAACCAGCTGGCTCAGCTGAGACCCACTCATCTCCTAGACACACCTCCTCAGCACTTCCAGAACACGCCCACCAACGCCATGTGTCCATCGGCTACCAGGCCTAAGACCTTCAACGTTCCCAACCCAGGCATCAACCCCTACCAGGTTGCTCCCCCACCTGGGTTCTTCATGGCGGCCATTCCACAGGCCCAGAACTGTGCTGCACCGGACTTCACCAACCAGCTGGCTCAGCTGAGACCCACTCATCTCCTAGACACACCTCCTCAGCACTTCCAGAACACGGCCACCAACGCCATGTGTCCGTCGGCTACCAGGCCTAAGACCTTCAACGCTATGAAGGCCACGGCCTCCCTGGTTCCCCCTATGATGACCTCTCAGCGCGCGGGTCAGTATATTTAGTGAAGTAATCCTGCCCCAAAGAGCACTATCCAAACATTTGCCATAAATATCCCTTTGATTATGATTATCTTCCCTCTCAGCTACCCAGGCCTTGAGAAAGCACCCTGCCAGTGCAGACGCAGCTACAGCACGGATGCACACTGTGCCCCGTAACAAGTACACAGCTGGTGTACACCTCCTGCAGCACATGGCTCCCCAGCCACAGATCCCCATGAAGCAGCCTGCTATCCATGAGGAGCTTCGGACTGACTCCATTTTGGCTGCCGTTCCCCATGAGGACCTGAAGCAAATGATAGGCGAGTCTATTTGTTTGTTTCAATGAATCCCCCATTAGGTTAGTATAATTACTGTTACTGATATTTATTCTCCCCCTCCCTCCAGGTGAGCGTTTCTCATCTATCCACAGCATGCACCCCATCGCTCCCAAGGTCACTGGCATGCTGCTGGAGATGGACAACTCTGAATTGCTCCGCATGCTGGAGTCTCCACAGTTCCTGCGCTCCAAGGTGGACGAAGCAGTCGCTGCGCTGGAGGCCCACTCATTCATTCATTCATGGAAGACCATTCATTCATTCACTGGGCTGAGGAGGCTGTACAGAAATCTGGCCACGTCCCAGTTTGAGTTTCAAGCGGCTAACGCGTAAAAAAGGAGACGCGGACTTTGAAACCTACTTCACCGATAACTATGCAAAACGAATAAATGACTTCATCACAAAATGAAATCGATTGACTCAGCTATGTCTAAAAAAAGGGTAAGCTGTACCTCGATGATGAATGTAAAAGCACTGGTTGGACCAGGCTACACGTGAACGCGCAAAACGGAGATTAGGGGTGAAAACCTGTCAACATTGGGATTTGAAAATAAGGGATATTTTCCCGAAAATAAGGGATATCCCTCGCACGCCCCCGGGCCGTCCCCACCCCCACCCCCACCCCACCGTCCACAAACCATACCCCTTACATTTAGACAAGGGTACACACAGTCAATCCTAACATCACCACTAGACAACCATAGGATACCTCGATGGAGCATGCTGGTCACTTGTGGGGGAAACATGCACTGATCAATGGGCGAACCACTGCCACGTGACCTATTTTGATCTACAAGGCTTCTCACTCCCTCTCTCTTATTCATACAATACGATATTACAATATATTAGAAATATTGGTTTTAACATTATGTTGTTTTTTTTTATTTTTTTGTGCTTTGCATTCATAACATTATAATGTACAATTGTGATTAAAATGCAATAGGAAACTATCAATTAAAATGTGGGTATGAACGACTGTCTGTGTTTTCTTTTTGTATAGTGTGTCAACACATTTTCGACCTTATCTGGACGTGTAGAGCACATCATATAATGTGCAACAATACTATGTGCAATATGACAACCCTTGTGTACATAAGGTTCAGATATAGGACTGCAAGCAGGATGCCATTTAATAAGTAACACCTTGACATTTTGTGTGGATATGCTCAGATCATAGTTCAGAATGACATACTACACATGATTGACAAAGAGACAAAGTAATTCATAATTAAATGAAAGCTGTTATGAAGGCCCACAGTTTAGAGCCAGTTAGTTTCCCCGAATCAGCCCTATTTTGCCCCTATTTCCTTTATTATTTTCCATACTGCTCATGTACGTTTTCATGAAGGTGTATGTATTGTTATTGTAATTGTATAAGTTCTGTCTTAGATTTGTTTAGTATTGTGTAAGCGCCAGTTTAGTGGGCGTGGTTTTGAGTGGCGTACGTGACCGGATGTATGTTCGGTTGGTGTATATATAGCGACGGAAGTGGTCTGTGCGTCAGAGTGATGAGAGTAACGAGAGTGACATGAGAAGGAGAAACGAGAAGTCGATCTAAGATGGCGGAGTCAGTAAAACGCACACCGTGCTGAAGCTGAAGACCTGAAGAGTGATTATTGAGTTTACCACTGTGACAGAGGGCAAACCTTACAGCAGCAATTCAACATCTCTCAACAGTCCACAAGGAGAACGGGAGACTCTGAGTGTCGGAGGAGACCTGCCTTTGGCACTGACTGTTAGTAGTGAATCACGGGCTACCCGCAGCACCGCGGGAGTTCGGAGTTCGTTGAGTTGGCAGCGCTAGCCCAGTTTAGCTGTGTCCCCGTTAGCCAGCCTTGCTAGCAGCCGGCTGCTAACGTTGGACCAAGCGAGACCCAAGCTGGACAGAGCCGTCGCCTTCACGAGGTGGATTGCGACCGACCGTGGACCACCGGACCTGAGCCATTCACACCTCGTCGTGGACTACGAAGAAGCCCCTTTCCCTTCGAGTTGCTACGTCACCCCCCCCCTTTGTCTGCTGCCTTCCTCGAAGCACATGCGAGCTCCAACCAGGCCTCAACGCGCTCCTTTCAGTCCGGGACTCTAAGCCTTTTCCAGGCCAGGCCCTGCGTGTGAGTGAGTGATTGAGTGTGTGTGTGGCCGGCTGGGAGGGAGTATATACGGGGATGTATATATCATTTGTCTAAATAAATGTGTTTGTTCATCTTTGCTACATTACTGTGTGTTTAGTTGTCTGTTAGCTAATGCTAATGCTAATGCTAATTCTAATGCTAGTACTGCTAGTCTAAAGGGTTGCTGGCGCCCCCTGCCTGTATCCTCCTACACTGCCGATTTAGCTCCGAGTTAGTTAGATAACCAGCCCTTCCTAAATTCTACAGTCCTTTAGCTACTCCCTGGTTACAATTGGTCCTTCGAGCCGGATAGGTTGTGTAGTGATAGCATGGCTGAGCGCAGCCAACCAGACAAGACAGTTACCCCCCCTTCTCCGCCCCCTGAGCCAGAGCCACGACCACAGAGAGTCCCGCGGTTGCCTCAGAGGTTACAAGAGTATGAGCTTGAGCTCGAAAGCTCACTGAGTGGTAGTGAGGAGCGCACTCCACGGGATACAGTGGTCGGAGAGGCCGAGGTGTCCGCCGGCGCGCGGGTGGCTAGCACCGAGACAGCCATCAAAGAGCACCAGCCTGAGGATGAGATGGCAGAACAGCAGGGTTTTGCCGTAGAAACGGAAGAGCAGGAAGGAGAGGCCCGGTCTGACAGCGCCTGCGGGCGGAAGAGGGAGGGCCTCAGCCTTAACGATCTGCCTCCCAGTACGGCGCGCTCGAGACCTAGCTCCGGCCGTTCAGTGGCTTCCTCCCGGTCCAGGGTTTCCGTGGGCAGTTCTGCCTCTGGGGCGGATAGCATGCACTCCAGAGGGAGTAGTGCCGCGCTGTCAGAATGTATGCGCCAACAGGCCGAGATGGCGTTAGAGCGGGAACGCCTCCAGTTCGAGCGTGAACGCCTCCAGATGGAAGGAGCGGAACGTGCGGCGGAGAGACAGCGCCAGGAGGCGTTAGAGAGGGAACGTGCGGCGGAGAGACAGCGCCAGGAGACGTTAGAACGTGAACGCCTCCAGATGGAAGGAGCGGAACGTGCGGCGGAGAGACAGCGCCAGGAGGCGTTAGAGAGGGAACGCATCCAGTTCGAGCGCGAGCGCCTCCAGATGGAGGGGGCGGAACGCGCGGCGGAGAGGCAGCGCCAGGAGGCGCTAGAACGTGAACGCCTCCAGATGGAGCGCGACCGCCTCCAGATGGCGAGAGAGCAACTGCACGCGGAGAAGATGGAGGAAGTGATGCAGACCATGCGCGACGTGTGCATCAGCAGAGCTCCGTCGGCCCGTAGCTCCAGAGCATCATCCGCACGGCCCTCTCGAGTGCCATCTCCTGAACCCCCCGCCGATGGCTCCATGACCCCCGCCATGACTGTCCAACTACAGGCCCAGCTGACCACCTGGAAGGAAGAGGACCAGGGACCCGACCGCTACGCGGCCCAGAGGGAGCCAGCGTCGCTGCCCGGGAGGGGAGCCATTCCCCAAGAGCGTAGCACACCCCTAGGTCCTCCAGTGAACCAAGAGGCATGCAGGCCGGACACCCAGACCGTCACTCCAGCCCCGATCATCCACTACAGGATGTTTCCCCAGGTGGAGGGACCCAAGTTCCCCTTCTTCAAGGACGAGGACAGGAGCCAGTATGTGGAACTACGCATCTGCCTAGACACGCTCTTGGACGACTCCTGCTCAGAGTCCTACAAATATGCGATTCTCCTTCAGCATGTGAGGAACCCCAGAGCCCACAACATGGTTCTGGCCCATGCCTCCGCACCGACACCTTACACCAGAGCGCTCGCCGACTTGGATGCCCGCTACGGTCGTCCCTGGAACCACGCCCTTGCTGAACTGCAAGCCCTCGAACAGCAGGCCCCCATCAAGGATGAACGGGCGCTGGATGACTTCGCGCTCCGTGTGCACACCTTGGTTGGAATGCTGAAGACGCAGGGCCCAGCTGGCGCCAGCGAGATCAACAGCACCTCCAACGTAGAGCGGCTGCTCCGCAAGATCCCACGCTTCCGGCAGGAGAGGTTCCGGCGACAGCAGCGCGTTCGTAACCCCGGGAAGTTGGGTCTGAGCATGGCTGCCTTCGCGGAGTTCCTACTGGAGGAAGTGCATGACACCAACGTAGACGCCATGGGTTACGCTGAGCCGAAGAAGGAGAGGGAGAAGGGAGACCGCTGGGACAGGCCGAGCTCGAACAGAGGACGCCCAGTAGGAGTGCTGCACACGGAGGAGGAGCCTCGGAGAGAGAGGAAAGCCCGACCTGAGGGAAAGGATTCCTCTCAACCCCCTCAAAAGGGACGGAGAGGTCCACCGCCATGTCCGTACTGCACCAGCGAGCACTGGTTCAATGAGTGCAGTGACTTCAACAACCTGAGTACCGAGGCCAAGCAGAGGTGGCTCGAGGAGAACAAGAGGTGCTGGAACTGTGGGCGCGACCATCTGGCCAAGAACTGCACCTTGAGGAGAAAGTGCAACCGCTGTGAGGAGGTCCACCTCAACATCCTACACGAGGTCTCCCTCGCCAGGTCCACGGAGGGCACCAGAAGCCCTAGGTCCGGTAGCGCACCGGAAGAGGAAACACCTGTCTACTATCTAGACCCAACCCAGAGCAGCGGCTCCAAGGTCCTACTGAAGGTGGTGAAGGTCCGACTGCACCACAACAACGCTGTGTACGACACGTACGCCGTTCTAGACGACGGGTCGGAACGGACCATCCTCCTCCAGGAGGCAGTGCGCCAGTTGGGGCTCCACGGGACTGAGGAGAAGCTGACTCTGCGCACGATACGTCGCGACCTTAAAGAGGTCACCGGGGTGAGAATCAACTTCTCTATCTCCCCGGCGGGGCGGCCGTCGGATAGATATCGGCTTCAGAATGTCTTCACCGCAGACCAGCTAGCGCTCTCCCGCTACGACTACCCCCTGGAGAGATTACGCGCAAGATATTCCCACCTACGGCGAGTAGACCTACATCCGATAGAAGGAGCGAAGCCAACCCTTCTCATCGGCTCGGACAACGCTGCACTGATCGTGTCGCTCCGTCCTCCGCTGAGAGGACCACGAGGCTGCCCGATGGCTGTTAAGACTGCGCTTGGGTGGGCCCTCCAAGGCGCTACCGAGTGGAGAGATAGAGACGGGAGAGCTACGTCATCCCTCCATGTCCGAACCGAAGAAGTGCAGACCATCAACCGCCTTCACACCAGTGTGGACTCCATGAATGCGGCGCTACTAGACAACGTCCAGAAGCTGGGGACGCTAGACGTTGCGCCCTACAAGAATGAGAAGCTCTACGTACGGTCAAAGGAGGACGTCTACGCCATAGACCTCCTTAAAGCAAAGACAGTGCGTATCGAAGTCCAGGGCGTGAAGAGAACATCTACCAGCCCTGTCTCGAAACCTAACAGGAGAAGATCTACCAGCCCTGTCTCGAAACCCAGCAGGAGAAGATCTACCAGCCCTTTGTCTAAACCGGGAGAGAAAAGGTTAAGACGTCAGGCTATATCGCCCGAAGGCGGGGCAAGTCCGGACGGCGTCGAAGACGATGTTAGCGAAAACATAAAACAGGTCCCCACCTCAAGCCTTAAATTCCTCGGGTCGAAAAGACCCAGATCCCGGCCTAAAACGTTGTCGAAGCAGGTGGAAATGGACCTGACTCAACAACTGTTATTGCCGGACGCAGAGGTTCATGGACGACACCGGCATGTCCGTTCTGCCGCGGAGAAACTCCCTCAAATTACAAAGGACACTATCACCTCATACCTCACGCTGCTAGAGCAGCCTAGCCAGTGTGCCTTCCATAGTTAAATGAAACCGAGGGTTTCATGGGGCGGCTGTTATGAAGGCCCACAGTTTAGAGCCAGTTAGTTTCCCCGAATCAGCCCTATTTTGCCCCTGTTATTTCCTTTATTATTTTCCATACTGCTCATGTACGTTTTCATGAAGGTGTATGTATTGTTATTGTAATTGTATAAGTTCTGTCTTAGATTTGTTTAGTATTGTGTAAGCGCCAGTTTAGTGGGCGTGGTTTTGAGTGGCGTACGTGACCGGATGTATGTTCGGTTGGTGTATATATAGCGACGGAAGTGGTCTGTGCGTCAGAGTGATGAGAGTAACGAGAGTGACATGAGAAGGAGAAACGAGAAGTCGATCTAAGATGGCGGAGTCAGTAAAACGCACACCGTGCTGAAGCTGAAGACCTGAAGAGTGATTATTGAGTTTACCACTGTGACAGAGGGCAAACCTTACAGCAGCAATTCAACATCTCTCAACAGTCCACAAGGAGAACGGGAGACTCTGAGTGTCGGAGGAGACCTGCCTTTGGCACTGACTGTTAGTAGTGAATCACGGGCTACCCGCAGCACCGCGGGAGTTCGGAGTTCGTTGAGTTGGCAGCGCTAGCCCAGTTTAGCTGTGTCCCCGTTAGCCAGCCTTGCTAGCAGCCGGCTGCTAACGTTGGACCAAGCGAGACCCAAGCTGGACAGAGCCGTCGCCTTCACGAGGTGGATTGCGACCGACCGTGGACCACCGGACCTGAGCCATTCACACCTCGTCGTGGACTACGAAGAAGCCCCTTTCCCTTCGAGTTGCTACGTCACCCCCCCCCCCTTTGTCTGCTGCCTTCCTCGAAGCACATGCGAGCTCCAACCAGGCCTCAACGCGCTCCTTTCAGTCCGGGACTCTAAGCCTTTTCCAGGCCAGGCCCTGCGTGTGAGTGAGTGATTGAGTGTGTGTGTGGCCGGCTGGGAGGGAGTATATACGGGGATGTATATATCATTTGTCTAAATAAATGTGTTTGTTCATCTTTGCTACATTACTGTGTGTTTAGTTGTCTGTTAGCTAATGCTAATGCTAATGCTAATTCTAATGCTAGTACTGCTAGTCTAAAGGGTTGCTGGCGCCCCCTGCCTGTATCCTCCTACACTGCCGATTTAGCTCCGAGTTAGTTAGATAACCAGCCCTTCCTAAATTCTACAGTCCTTTAGCTACTCCCTGGTTACAAAAGCAATGAAGATTGAGAGCTGCTCGAATCTTAAAAGTGAGGCTAGCAGAAAATGGACCCTGATTCATTATGGTCGCAGTTGTGTGCACTGATCTCAAGTTAAGATTCCACCCATAGAACCCAAGGTATGGGCTCCAACTAATCATACCATTGCACAACCCTTTTTCAAAAGTATTCCTTTGTGCATCCATTCCAATTTAAGTCCACATGGGGGAGCTAGAGCATACTTCAGGAGAAGGGTGGGGCTGAAAAGGAAATAACATGATAGCATGATACCAAGACAGTTCACCTACATACACAAGTTGTTTCCTAACTCGGTTCTACTGTTTTTGGGCTTCCAGTTAACAAAATAACATGTAGCCTATGTTTTTAGTATAGCTCAACTTCACTATCCAAGGTTAGTGTGGTGTTCTCTCTGTGACCGTACTTCAAACTTCCTGTGATTGTGAAAAGAATACTCTGAGATTTACTGTATTTCTGCATTATAACTGCATTATTACAGAAGGTGAATTTCATACTTCACGGCTTTCATGATTTATTACTGTCTTTCCTGTGCACTCACAAATGCAATGTTGACCCAATGTGGGTGTGGCACATAATGTGCAAGTGTCCAGAAGTGTTCTAATTTTCAGTAGAAAATAACTTCACTGCAACTTTTGAAAATACATTTATTCTCTGGTATAAAAGATTAACAAACGCAGGAAAATCTTATAAAAACATGATTTAGTACATTTTTAAACCACTATTATGACCCTGAAAACATTTAACAGCTAAGCTGAGGCCTATTATAACACATTTTCAGTTCAAGCCAATGTCTTGGCAAAAATAGGGGTCCAATTCAATTACAATGTTTTTCATTATCAAACTGCATTTTGGGCCTTTCCTGATAACCATGTCAATGATGGCACGGGCTCTGTCTGCCCTTATCACTTTAGACATTACTGCCTCTGCTTCATGTGGATTCATCACTTTCTCTAGTTGAAGTTTGTCCAGTAGAGAGTCAAGATTTGGGCCTGATACTCCGTTCACAAACTTTGGCCGCACAGACGTCAGAGTGTCTGCTGCTGAAGATGTCTGACTGCAATCAGCCTGTGGCCTCTCCACTGATGCAGCACCTTGTATGGGAAACAAAAAGGGACATTCATCTAGTCTATGACGGTTGTGTTGTGCTATGTAGTCTATGACCAAACCAGTGTTGGTGAAGTGAAGACAGTTTTATGGCAGGTTGAAGTTCATCCGTTCTGCATTTACACCAGCTAATGATCAGCTAAGTCCTATTTCTTAAATCATCTTTAACCTTGAATATAGGGAGGGACTGATTCATTTCAGATCGGGGATACAAGATGAGTGAACTGACCAGGTATTATCCTGAACCTGACCACCAGACTTTAGGGTCAATTCCATTTCAATTCAGGAAGTCAGCTGAAAGTCTATTGAATTCTAATTTAAATTCCTCATTAAAAATAATGTTCATCTTCACAATACCTTCATGATTGAGTAATTAGCTCAACCAGATGGACTGGGCTAAAACTAAAATATCCAGCCTAGGGTGACAACATGATCTACAGAAACAGCTACAGAAACAATATTTGTACAGAATATATCTCCACTCAGACTTATAATAGGTGAATTTAACTTAGAAACGTATTTTCTTTCTATTTCTATCTATTAGCACCGCCAAAGCCAGCCTGGCCTGGTTTACACACGTCCGTGAAAGTGAAAGTGAAACTAACAATTTCCCTTTATTTTCCATATTTCTACATAGTTCGTAATAGATAGTTGCATATTCAATGTTTTTTGTGTGTAACTAAACCAATTGCTGTTTGCTTCCCCAGCTTTTCCACATTGTTTTAATAAAATCATTTGGACAAGAGAAGTCACTTGTTTTGACAATTTCCATTCTCGACAACTTACATTTGATAAATTCCTCCAGTTCCACTGCCGGCTGGTTGTAGCCATTTGCCTTTAATACCTCAATCGCTACAGGGATGGCACCAGCGTCAGTGAATCGTGTGATTAAAAGTTTAACGATGTCAATAACATCCTTATCCTCCACATCGTTCTCGAAGATGCGCCGTTCCTGACCCTTCTGCGCGCGGTCGCAACGTTTAGATAAAAAGTTGCTGTTGTATAACTTTAAACATTGGATTAAAGAGATTATTAAGTGGATACAACTATATATTAAGCATTGTGTCCGTATTGAAATTGGAAAATGTAACCCTTGAGAACGAAACTTACAGAGCCATGCCTACATAACATGATGTGATGTTTAATGCTGAAACCTAACTGACCTGCCTCTATTTTGCAACTTGCCTGCCTTGGCCCTATCAAAAAGAGCCTGAGTGTTCTACAGTGGCCTTCCCAATCACCGGATCTGAATCCAATAGAACACCTTTGGGATGTGGTAGAACGGGAGATTCACAACTTGAGAGTGCACCTGAAAAATCTATCAAGTCATGATGGACCAGAATCTCAAAGGAATGTTTAACATCTTGTGGAATCTATGCCACGAAGGATTGAGACTGTTTTGAGAGCAAAGGGAGGCCCTACCCAGTATTACAGTAGTAGGCTATAGTGTTCCTAATAAAGTGAGTGTAGTAGCCAAAGCCACGGTGTGGTTTTATTGGACCATAGCGAAAGTGAGGTAATGCAGAAATGTAATTCATCTAAATGTGATGTAAATTTGACTGAATTCCTGCCAGTTTACATTAGGGATGCAACCTCAGCAAATATGTTCAAGTCAAGACTAAAAACCCATCTTTTTAATATTGCCTTTAAATGACTAAATAATTAAATTATGATTATATAATGATTGGAGCACTTTGAGCTGCAACGTTTGCAGGAAAAGCGCTATACAAATAAAAAGTTATTATTATTATTATTATTATTATTATCTGTTTACTGTAGTTATATCAGTATTACAAAGCATTTGAGATGGGACAGTTCTGGTATTTTTGCCACCAAAATGCTAACTTTGATACACTTGGGTATCCATAAACCATAAAAGAGTTTTACTGAAAAGAAAAAGGGAAACGGCTAGAAGCAATATATGAAATCTGTAGCTTTATGTCTATACACAGTAATGTATAAGAAAAAGGTTATTTAAACATGTGACAATGTGCTGTATGTTTCTACGTTGAACAGTTGTTGTAGAAAATGAACAAACAAATTAGTTTAATTAATTCTATTAATTAATTTCTATAATAAGTTGTTCTATGCTACTTGGAAGTTTTGAGTCATATTTCAACTTGTCTGATTGCGATGACATGATTTGTGATGAATATAGGTCAACTCTACAATTTTATTATTCATGTTAAATACATCTGCTGGAGAAGGAATTCCTCATGAACCCCTAAATAGGTTTGCTGACAAAATGGACCCTGGCTATAACTGTGAGGTCACAGTGTCTGAAGTTAGAATTCTTCTAAAACATAAGTGATTGATGACAACCATAGAACATGCAGCTGGAGTTCTAGAATCCAGCTAGAGTACACATGCCGTTCATTTACCTGCAATTCATCTGTGAAGAGCTAGATAGATAAACGTTATTCGTTCTTTTCCCCCAAAAAATTGAAGACATGAATCCTAGTGCGCCTATTCAATGGATGGGGTCGTCAACATTCAGTGGGGTCGGCAACATCTTCGTTAAGGATTTAGTGGAGACGTTCAACAGCAAGCACCTCTACGACACGTTCTCGGAGTTTGGGAGCATCCTTTCCTGCAAGGTAGCGTCTGACGCGAATGGTAATGCTAAAGGCTATGGCTTTGTGCAGTATAACACCAAGGAGGCTGCTGAGAGAGCGATTAAGAGACTCAACGGCACGTTATTGAACGGCAGAAAAGTGTTCGTCAGAAAAGTGTTCTTCCAAACGCGCAAAGAACGAGAGGCTGAACTCGGATCCAGGGCCGGAGAGTTCACCAACGTGTATGTCAAGAACTTCGGAGAGGATATGGACGACCGACGCCTTCAGGAGAGGTTTGAAAGATTTGGACCAGTCCTGAGTGTCCGTGCCTTGACCGATGACGCTGGTAAATCCATGGGTTTTGGATTTGTCAACTTCGCAAGGCATGAGGATGCCAAGAGGGCCGTTGATGAGATGAACGGCCAGGAGCTAAATGGGAGGCGGGTCTACGTGGGCCGTGCCCAGAAGAGAGGAGAGCGCCAGACTGTGCTGAAGCGCCAGATTGAGCATATAAATCAGGGCCACAGGACCAGATACCAGGTGTGTGTGTATATGAACAAACATAATACTGTATCAGAAAGCTCATAATCTTGGTAAGCATTGTTGATGTATTTGAGGCATGAAAAACATCTTAGTAAAACACAGTTTCTCTCTACCAGGGTGTCAATCTTTATGTCAAGAACTTGCACGATTGTTTGGACGACAAGCAGCTGCACAAAGAGTTCTCCCACTTCGGAACAATCACCAGCGCAAAGGTGATGACGGAGGGCGGACGCAGCAAGGGATTCGGCTTCGTGTGCTTCTCCTCCCCCGAGGACGCCACCAAGGCCGTGACCGTGATGAACGGTCGCATCGTGGCCACCAAGCCCCTGTACGTGGCCCTGGCCCAGGGCAAGGAGGAGCGCCAGGCTCGCGCAACCAACCAGCACGTGCAGAGTACGGCCAGCGGCTGCGCCGTTCCCAACCCAGGCATCAACCCCTACCAGGTTGCTCCCCCACCTGGGTTCTTCATGGCGGCCATTCCACAGGCCCAGAACTGTGCTGCACCGGACTTCACCAACCAGCTGGCTCAGCTGAGACCCACTCATCTCCTAGACACACCTCCTCAGCACTTCCAGAACACGCCCACCAACGCCATGTGTCCGTCGGCTACCAGGCCTAAGACCTTCAACGTTCCCAACCCAGGCATCAACCCCTACCAGGTTGCTCCCCCACCTGGGTTCTTCATGGCGGCCATTCCACAGGCCCAGAACTGTGCTGCACCGGACTTCACCAACCAGCTGGCTCAGCTGAGACCCACTCATCTCCTAGACACACCTCCTCAGCACTTCCAGAACACGCCCACCAACGCCATGTGTCCGTCGGCTACCAGGCCTAAGACCTTCAACGCTATGAAGGCCACGCCCTCCCTGGTTCCCCCTATGATGACCTCTCAGCGCGCGGGTCAGTATATTTAGTGAAGTAATCCTGCCCCAAAGAGCACTATCCAAACATTTGCCATAAATATCCCTTTGATTATGATTATCTTCCCTCTCAGCTACCCAGGCCTTGAGAAAGCACCCTGCCAGTGCAGACGCAGCTACAGCACGGATGCACACTGTGCCCCGTAACAAGTACACAGCTGGTGTACACCTCCTGCAGCACATGGCTCCCCAGCCACAGATCCCCATGAAGCAGCCTGCTATCCATGAGGAGCTTCGGACTGACTCCATTTTGGCTGCCGTTCCCCATGAGGACCTGAAGCAAATGATAGGCGAGTCTATTTGTTTGTTTCAATGAATCCCCCATTAGGTTAGTATAATTACTGTTACTGATATTTATTCTCCCCCTCCCTCCAGGTGAGCGTTTCTCATCTATCCACAGCATGCACCCCATCGCTCCCAAGGTCACTGGCATGCTGCTGGAGATGGACAACTCTGACCTGCTCCGCATGCTGGAGTCTCCACAGTTCCTGCGCTCCAAGGTGGACGAAGCGGTCGCTGCGCTGGAGGCCCACTCATTCATTCATTCATGGAAGACCATTCATTCATTCACTGGGCTGAGGAGGCTGTACAGAAATCTGGCCACGTCCCAGTTTGAGTTTCAAGCGGCTAACGCGTAAAAAAGGAGACGCGGACTTTGAAACCTACTTCACCGATAACTATGCAAAACGAATAAATGACTTCATCACAAAATGAAATCGATTGACTCAGCTATGTCTAAAAAAAGGGTAAGCTGTACCTCGATGATGAATGTAAAAGCACTGGTTGGACCAGGCTACACGTGAACGCGCAAAACGGAGATTAGGGGTGAAAACCTGTCAACATTGGGATTTGAAAATAAGGGATATTTTCCCGAAAATAAGGGATATCCCTCGCACGCCCCCGGGCCGTCCCCACCCCCACCCCCACCCCACCGTCCACAAACCATACCCCTTACATTTAGACAAGGGTACACACAGTCAATCCTAACATCACCACTAGACAACCATAGGATACCTCGATGGAGCATGCTGGTCACTTGTGGGGGAAACATGCACTGATCAATGGGCGAACCACTGCCACGTGACCTATTTTGATCTACAAGGCTTCTCACTCCCTCTCTCTTATTCATACAATACGATATTACAATATATTAGAAATATTGGTTTTAACATTATGTTGTTTTTTTTATTTTTTTGTGCTTTGCATTCATAACATTATAATGTACAATTGTGATTAAAATGCAATAGGAAACTATCAATTAAAATGTGGGTATGAACGACTGTCTGTGTTTTCTTTTTGTATAGTGTGTCAACACATTTTCGACCTTATCTGGACGTGTAGAGCACATCATATAATGTGCAACAATACTATGTGCAATATGACAACCCTTGTGTACATAAGGTTCAGATATAGGACTGCAAGCAGGATGCCATTTAATAAGTAACACCTTGACATTTTGTGTGGATATGCTCAGATCATAGTTCAGAATGACATACTACACATGATTGACAAAGAGACAAAGTAATTCATAATTAAATGAAAGCAATGAAGATTGAGAGCTGCTCGAATCTTAAAAGTGAGGCTAGCAGAAAATGGACCCTGATTCATTATGGTCGCAGTTGTGTGCACTGATCTCAAGTTAAGATTCCACCCATAGAACCCAAGGTATGGGCTCCAACTAATCATACCATTGCACAACCCTTTTTCAAAAGTATTCCTTTGTGCATCCATTCCAATTTAAGTCCACATGGGGGAGCTAGAGCATACTTCAGGAGAAGGGTGGGGCTGAAAAGGAAATAACATGATAGCATGATACCAAGACAGTTCACCTACATACACAAGTTGTTTCCTAACTCGGTTCTACTGTTTTTGGGCTTCCAGTTAACAAAATAACATGTAGCCTATGTTTTTAGTATAGCTCAACTTCACTATCCAAGGTTAGTGTGGTGTTCTCTCTGTGACCGTACTTCAAACTTCCTGTGATTGTGAAAAGAATACTCTGAGATTTACTGTATTTCTGCATTATAACTGCATTATTACAGAAGGTGAATTTCATACTTCACGGCTTTCATGATTTATTACTGTCTTTCCTGTGCACTCACAAATGCAATGTTGACCCAATGTGGGTGTGGCACATAATGTGCAAGTGTCCAGAAGTGTTCTAATTTTCAGTAGAAAATAACTTCACTGCAACTTTTGAAAATACATTTATTCTCTGGTATAAAAGATTAACAAACGCAGGAAAATCTTATAAAAACATGATTTAGTACATTTTTAAACCACTATTATGACCCTGAAAACATTTAACAGCTAAGCTGAGGCCTATTATAACACATTTTCAGTTCAAGCCAATGTCTTGGCAAAAATAGGGGTCCAATTCAATTACAATGTTTTTCATTATCAAACTGCATTTTGGGCCTTTCCTGATAACCATGTCAATGATGGCACGGGCTCTGTCTGCCCTTATCACTTTAGACATTACTGCCTCTGCTTCATGTGGATTCATCACTTTCTCTAGTTGAAGTTTGTCCAGTAGAGAGTCAAGATTTGGGCCTGATACTCCGTTCACAAACTTTGGCCGCACAGACGTCAGAGTGTCTGCTGCTGAAGATGTCGGACTGCAATCAGCCTGTGGCCTCTCCACTGATGCAGCACCTTGTATGGGAAACAAAAAGGGACATTCATCTAGTAGTCTATGACGGTTGTGTTGTGCTATGTAGTCTATGACCAAACCAGTGTTGGTGAAGTGAAGACAGTTTTATGGCAGGTTGAAGTTCATCCGTTCTGCATTTACACCAGCTAATGATCAGCTAAGTCCTATTTCTTAAATCATCTTTAACCTTGAATATAGGGAGGGACTGATTCATTTCAGATCGGGGATACAAGATGAGTGAACTGACCAGGTATTATCCTGAACCTGACCACCAGACTTTAGGGTCAATTCCATTTCAATTCAGGAAGTCAGCTGAAAGTCTATTGAATTCTAATTTAAATTCCTCATTAAAAATAATGTTCATCTTCACAATACCTTCATGATTGAGTAATTAGCTCAACCAGATGGACTGGGCTAAAACTAAAATATCCAGCCTAGGGTGACAACATGATCTACAGAAACAGCTACAGAAACAATATTTGTACAGAATATATCTCCACTCAGACTTATAATTGGTGAATTTAACTTAGAAACGTATTTTCTTTCTATTTCTATCTATTAGCACCGCCAAAGCCAGCCTGGCCTGGTTTACACACGTCCGTGAAAGTGAAAGTGAAACTAACAATTTCCCTTTATTTTCCATATTTCTACATAGTTCGTAATAGATAGTTGCATATTCAATGTTTTTTGTGTGTAACTAAACCAATTGCTGTTTGCTTCCCCAGCTTTTCCACATTGTTTTAATAAAATCATTTGGACAAGAGAAGTCACTTGTTTTGACAATTTCCATTCTCGACAACTTACATTTGATAAATTCCTCCAGTTCCACTGCCGGCTGGTTGTAGCCATTTGCCTTTAATACCTCAATCGCTACAGGGATGGCACCAGCGTCAGTGAATCGTGTGATTAAAAGTTTAACGATGTCAATAACATCCTTATCCTCCACATCGTTCTCGAAGATGCGCCGTTCCTGACCCTTCTGCGCGCGGTCGCAACGTTTAGATAAAAAGTTGCTGTTGTATAACTTTAAACATTGGATTAAAGAGATTATTAAGTGGATACAACTATATATTAAGCATTGTGTCCGTATTGAAATTGGAAAATGTAACCCTTGAGAACGAAACTTATGTGACGATTGGATACTCCTACCACTAGGTGTCAGTAGAGGTCCTTGTTATAGGACAGGACCGGAGATGATGTGGTGGTAGCGAGAGGACAGGAACTAATAGGTACTAGGTAGATGGAGTTGATGTAAACGGAGCACGTTAAGAAAAGTTATAAAAAGATCCTGTTTCTCATTGAACAACACGAACAACACATGGTACCAGGAGTAAAACAGTGCAAGATACAACTGTGAAATGCGACATGGATTCAGTAAAGCCACCGACGAGTCTGCAGCTGACGGGGAATGTCGACAGCAATTGGCGCACTTTTAAACAACAGTTTCTACTCTACATTACAGCGTTGGGATTGGAAACGAAGCCGGACACCAGGAAAGTAGCACTCTTACTAACAATAGCAGGCCCACAAGCCATAGAAGTGTATAACACGTTCGTGTTTGAGGAAAGAGATGATAACGAGATGCTGGATAAAGTGCTCGGGAAATTTGATGCCCATTGCTCTCCCAAAAAGAACGAGACGTACGAGAGATATGTGTTCCGTTCTAGAATCCAGCAGCAGGGCGAGCCTTTCAATAGTTTTCTGACTGACCTAAAGCTAAAAGCACAGTCATGTAACTTTGCTACACTAAAGGACTCCATGATCAGGGACCAGATCGTAGTTGGTGTGGAGGATAAAAAGGTCAAGGAAAGGCTGCTGAGGGAAGCTGAGTTGACATTAGAGGGGGCAATCAAGATCTGTCATGCGAGTGAGCTGTCCCGGATTCACGTGAGGACGTTCGGCGAGATGGCAGCGGGCTCCATGAAAGTGAGTGATGATGTGACAGTTGGCGCGGTCTTCTACAAAGGAAAACAACGCGCACAAACGCAACGGACAGACGGTGAGACGTTCAACTGCAAACGCTGTGGCTCGCAGCACAAGCCACGGGAGTGTCCAGCTTTTGGTAAGCAATGCTCTCATTGTAAAGGAAATAACCACTTTGCCAAACAGTGCTTCTCTAAAGGGAAAGAGAAAAGGATGGGAAAATCTGTAAATATAGTGGGGGAAGACACTGAAACTGACAGTGACAGTGACCCCTATTTTGTTGGCATGGTGGGCTGTGAAGTAGAGCCACAGAAGCAGATAAATGCTGTCAAGCAAGATAAATGGATAGCACCACTGCAAATAAATGGGACTATAGTCACTCTGAAACTAGACACTGGTGCAAAAGCAAATCTAATCAGCATGTCTGACATCAAAGCAATGAAAGAAAAGCCAAAAATTCAAAGAAAAATGCTTGAGCTTAAGGACTATAATGGACAGAGAATTGACTGTTTAGGCACATGCAAGCTGAAAGTAACAGTGAAAAGGAAAGTGCACCACTTACTCTTCTCTGTGGTAGCTGAAGGACTAGACTCACTGTTAGGTGATAAAGCATGCGAAGATTTAGAGCTGGTGAAAAGAGTGTACTGCATCAACACAACTGTGAGCACATCTAGTGACTCTGTTGAATCCATAGTGCAGAGCTATTCAAATGTGTTCAAGGGCTTTGGTGAACTGCCATTCACCTATAAAATCCAGCTCAAAGAAAATGCACAGCCAGTTGTGCATGCTGCACGAAGGGTCCCAGCACCATTGAGAGACCGTCTAAAGGAGGAACTAAACAGGATGACAACACTGGGTGTAATAAGGAAGATTGAAGAACCAACAGACTGGGTCAATTCAATGGTGTGTGTGAAAAAGAAAAACGGTGACCTAAGAATATGCATGGACCCAAAAGATCTAAACGAGAACATCAGGCGTGAACACTACCAGATACCCAAGCGTGAGGAAATCACCTGTGAAATGGCGGGTGCAAGATACTTCACAAAGCTTGATGCATCACAAGGGTTCTGGCAACTCAAATTAGAAGAGAGCAGCACCAAATATTGCACCTTCAACACTCCTTTTGGTCGATACTGCTTCCTCAGACTTCCATTTGGAATAATCTCTGCGTCTGAAATATTTCATAGAGCAGTGGAACACATCATCGAGGGGCTGGATGGAGTTCGAGCCTATGTGGACGACATCATTGTCTGGGGCTCCACAATCCAAGAACACAATGAGAGGCTGACAAAGGTGCTGGAGAGCATACGGAAGAATGGACTGAAGCTCAACAGGAGCAAATGCCAGTTTGGAGCTCAGGAAATAGTCTTCCTTGGAGACAAGCTCTCAGCACAAGGTGTCCAACCCGACCAGGAGAAAATCAACGCCATACTCGACATGCCGAGGCCCACAGACAAAACAGGGGTGCTACGCATCATGGGGATGGTCAACTTCATAGGTAAATTTATCCCCAATCTATCAGCGAAAACATCCTGCATCCGTGGGCTCCTGCACAATGAGAGTGAGTTCAAGTGGACCTCCAAACATGAGCATGAATGGCAAGTGCTCCAGAGAGCACTAACCACTGCACCTGTGCTAACATTCTTCGACCACACAAAGAGGATCAAAGTGTCCACAGATGCATCAAAAGATGGGATTGGTGCAGTACTCCTTCAGGCTGAGGGTGAACACTGGAAACCAGTAGCCTATGCATCTAGGTCTATGACAGAAACTGAGTGTCGTTACGCTCAAATAGAAAAGGAGTGTTTAGGGCTAGTGTTTGGGCTAGAGAGGTTCCACAGCTACGTATATGGCCTCCCCTGCTTCACTGTAGAGACAGACCATCGTCCATTGGTCGCTATAATCAAAAAGAATCTGAATGAGATGTCACCAAGAATACAGCGAATGATGATGAGATTGCAAAGATACGACTTTGGACTGATCTACACACCAGGAAAGCATCTCGTACTCGCTGACGCACTCTCGCGAGCACCAACAGGGAACAGTGTCAGTACAACTGAAGAGGATGTTCAGAGGCATGTGAACATGGTGTCTGCTGTGCTTCCTGTATCAGACTCCAAGTCCAGACAGATAGCTGAGGAAACAGCGAAAGACACAGAGCTGCAACAAGTCATCAACAACATGCAAAATGGATGGCCTCCAGGTTCCTGTCCACAGTTCTTCCATGTCAGAGGTGAGCTGAGTGTAGTCTATGGGCTGCTGTTGCTAAAACACGACAGAATCATCATCCCAAGAGCTCTGAGGCAGGACATGCTACGGAGGATCCATGAAGGTCATCTCGGTGTCGCAAAGTGTAAAAGAAGGGCGAGAGATACTGTCTACTGGCCTGGAATCAACAAAGACATAGAGAGACTGATAAGCAGGTGTCAAACATGTCAGGAGCATAGGAACAAGCAAACCAAAGAGCCCATGATAGTAGCTGATGTGCCAGCAGCACCGTGGCACAAGGTAGGAATGGACTTGTTTCATCTCAAAGGAAGAGACTATGTAGTAGTCATTGACTATTATTCCAACTTCCCTGAAATGGCACTGCTAGCAAACATGTCATCAGCCTGTGTCATAACACACACAAAATCGATCTTTGCCAGACATGGCATACCACATACCGTTGTGTCTGATAACGGACCATGCTTCAGTAGCGGAGAGTGGAGAGAGTTTGCAGAACAGTACGACTTCAATCATGTGACCTCCAGTCCTCTCTATGCACAGTCTAATGGAAAGGCTGAGAAAGGAGTCCACATTCTCAAGCAACTCCTGAAGAAAGCTGCTGACAGTGACTCAGATCCATACCTTGCTCTACTCAGCTACAGAGCATCACCTCTTGAGTGTGGACTGTCACCTGCTGAGTTGCTCATGAAGAGAAAGCTTCGTACCACACTGCCGAGTTACTCACAGCAAAGAAGACGTCCAAAGCTGAAACAAAAGCTACAGCTACAGAAGATGAAGCAGAAGTCATTCTATGACAGAACAGCCAAGCAGCTTCCACCACTCTCAAGCGACGACACAGTCAGGATTCAAGGTCCTGATGGATGGAAGACAAAAGCCACTGTTCTTGACGAAGTCGCTCCACGGTCATTCACGGTGAGAACAGAAGAAGGACAAATCTTCAGACGCAATCGCCGCAGTCTCCTAAAAACTCCAGAAGCTGTTCCAGAGCTCAGTGAAGCCTGCAGTGAGTCTGAGGCCATCCGTCCACTTCCAAGTGACTGTAACACAGACAGATATACTGAACCACACACTAACACACACATGTCAAGTGAACCTGTGATAAGAAGATCCACAAGACACATCACAAAGCCTGATAGACTGAACTTGTAAAAAAAAAAAAAAAAAGGACAATAAGCATGAATGTGTAAGAATGTGTTTAATGTTGTTGTTGATATGTTATACATATAAAAGAAAGTTTAAGGGTTAGTTCATAGTAAACATGTTTGGTTGTGTGTTTCAGTAAAATGCTTTAAGGACATAGCTGCAGTTAAGATTGTAGCTGATACCTGTAATTTGTGTAACTTGAACTGTTAGCTGTTTGTTATTTTTATTACCTCAAAGAAAGGAGGATGTGACGATTGGATACTCCTACCACTAGGTGTCAGTAGAGGTCCTTGTTATAGGACAGGACCGGAGATGATGTGGTGGTAGCGAGAGGACAGGAACTAATAGGTACTAGGTAGATGGAGTTGATGTAAACGGAGCACGTTAATAAAAGTTATAAAAAGATCCTGTTTCTCATTGAACAACACGAACAACACAACTTACAGAGCCATGCCTACATAACATGATGTGATGTTTAATGCTGAAACCCTAACTGACCTGCCTCTATTTTGCAACTTGCCTGCCTTGGCCCTATCAAAAAGAGCCTGAGTGTTCTACAGTGGCCTTCCCAATCACCGGATCTGAATCCAATAGAACACCTTTGGGATGTGGTAGAACGGGAGATTCACAACTTGAGAGTGCACCTGAAAAATCTATCAAGTCATGATGGACCAGAATCTCAAAGGAATGTTTAACATCTTGTGGAATCTATGCCACGAAGGATTGAGACTGTTTTGAGAGCAAAGGGAGGCCCTACCCAGTATTACAGTAGTAGGCTATAGTGTTCCTAATAAAGTGAGTGTAGTAGCCAAAGCCACGGTGTGGTTTTATTGGACCATAGCGAAAGTGAGGTAATGCAGAAATGTAATTCATCTAAATGTGATGTAAATTTGACTGAATTCCTGCCAGTTTACATTAGGGATGCAACCTCAGCAAATATGTTCAAGTCAAGACTAAAAACACATCTTTTTAATATTGCCTTTAAATGACTAAATAATTAAATTATGATTATATAATGATTGGAGCACTTTGAGCTGCAACGTTTGCAGGAAAAGCGCTATACAAATAAAAAGTTATTATTATTATTATTATTATTATTATTATCTGTTTACTGTAGTTATATCAGTATTACAAAGCATTTGAGATGGGACAGTTCTGGTATTTTTGCCACCAAAATGCTAACTTTGATACACTTGGGTATCCATAAACCATAAAAGAGTTTTACTGAAAAGAAAAAGGGAAACGGCTAGAAGCAATATATGAAATCTGTAGCTTTATGTCTATACACAGTAATGTATAAGAAAAAGGTTATTTAAACATGTGACAATGTGCTGTATGTTTCTACGTTGAACAGTTGTTGTAGAAAATGAACAAACAAATTAGTTTAATTAATTCTATTAATTAATTTCTATAATAAGTTGTTCTATGCTACTTGGAAGTTTTGAGTCATATTTCAACTTGTCTGATTGCGATGACATGATTTGTGATGAATATAGGTCAACTCTACAATTTTATTATTCATGTTAAATACATCTGCTGGAGAAGGAATTCCTCATGAACCCCTAAATAGGTTTGCTGACAAAATGGACCCTGGCTATAACTGTGAGGTCACAGTGTCTGAAGTTAGAATTCTTCTAAAACATAAGTGATTGATGACAACCATAGAACATGCAGCTGGAGTTCTAGAATCCAGCTAGAGTACACATGCCGTTCATTTACCTGCAATTCATCTGTGAAGAGCTAGATAGATAAACGTTATTCGTTCTTTTCCCCCCAAAAATTGAAGACATGAATCCTAGTGCGCCTATTCAATGGATGGGGTCGTCAACATTCAGTGGGGTCGGCAACATCTTCGTTAAGGATTTAGTGGAGACGTTCAACAGCAAGCACCTCTACGACACGTTCTCGGAGTTTGGGAGCATCCTTTCCTGCAAGGTAGCGTCTGACGCGAATGGTAATGCTAAAGGCTATGGCTTTGTGCAGTATAACACCAAGGAGGCTGCTGAGAGAGCGATTAAGAGACTCAACGGCACGTTATTGAACGGCAGAAAAGTGTTCGTCAGAAAAGTGTTCTTCCAAACGCGCAAAGAACGAGAGGCTGAACTCGGATCCAGGGCCGGAGAGTTCACCAACGTGTATGTCAAGAACTTCGGAGAGGATATGGACGACCGACGCCTTCAGGAGAGGTTTGAAAGATTTGGACCAGTCCTGAGTGTCCGTGCCTTGACCGATGACGCTGGTAAATCCATGGGTTTTGGATTTGTCAACTTCGCAAGGCATGAGGATGCCAAGAGGGCCGTTGATGAGATGAACGGCCAGGAGCTAAATGGGAGGCGGGTCTACGTGGGCCGTGCCCAGAAGAGAGGAGAGCGCCAGACTGTGCTGAAGCGCCAGTTTGAGCATATAAATCAGGGCCACAGGACCAGATACCAGGTGTGTGTGTATATGAACAAACATAATACTGTATCAGAAAGCTCATAATCTTGGTAAGCATTGTTGATGTATTTGAGGCATGAAAAACATCTTAGTAAAACACAGTTTCTCTCTACCAGGGTGTCAATCTTTATGTCAAGAACTTGCACGATTGTTTGGACGACAAGCAGCTGCACAAAGAGTTCTCCCACTTCGGAACAATCACCAGCGCAAAGGTGATGACGGAGGGCGGACGCAGCAAGGGATTCGGCTTCGTGTGCTTCTCCTCCCCCGAGGACGCCACCAAGGCCGTGACCGTGATGAACGGTCGCATCGTGGCCACCAAGCCCCTGTACGTGGCCCTGGCCCAGGGCAAGGAGGAGCGCCAGGCTCGCGCAACCAACCAGCACGTGCAGAGTACGGCCAGCGGCTGCGCCGTTCCCAACCCAGGCATCAACCCCTACCAGGTTGCTCCCCCACCTGGGTTCTTCATGGCGGCCATTCCACAGGCCCAGAACTGTGCTGCACCGGACTTCACCAACCAGCTGGCTCAGCTGAGACCCACTCATCTCCTAGACACACCTCCTCAGCACTTCCAGAACACGCCCACCAACGCCATGTGTCCGTCGGCTACCAGGCCTAAGACCTTCAACGTTCCCAACCCAGGCATCAACCCCTACCAGGTTGCTCCCCCACCTGGGTTCTTCATGGCGGCCATTCCACAGGCCCAGAACTGTGCTGCACCGGACTTCACCAACCAGCTGGCTCAGCTGAGACCCACTCATCTCCTAGACACACCTCCTCAGCACTTCCAGAACACGCCCACCAACGCCATGTGTCCGTCGGCTACCAGGCCTAAGACCTTCAACGCTATGAAGGCCACGCCCTCCCTGGTTCCCCCTATGATGACCTCTCAGCGCGCGGGTCAGTATATTTAGTGAAGTAATCCTGCCCCAAAGAGCACTATCCAAACATTTGCCATAAATATCCCTTTGATTATGATTATCTTCCCTCTCAGCTACCCAGGCCTTGAGAAAGCACCCTGCCAGTGCAGACGCAGCTACAGCACGGATGCACACTGTGCCCCGTAACAAGTACACAGCTGGTGTACACCTCCTGCAGCACATGGCTCCCCAGCCACAGATCCCCATGAAGCAGCCTGCTATCCATGAGGAGCTTCGGACTGACTCCATTTTGGCTGCCGTTCCCCATGAGGACCTGAAGCAAATGATAGGCGAGTCTATTTGTTTGTTTCAATGAATCCCCCATTAGGTTAGTATAATTACTGTTACTGATATTTATTCTCCCCCTCCCTCCAGGTGAGCGTTTCTCATCTATCCACAGCATGCACCCCATCGCTCCCAAGGTCACTGGCATGCTGCTGGAGATGGACAACTCTGACCTGCTCCGCATGCTGGAGTCTCCACAGTTCCTGCGCTCCAAGGTGGACGAAGCGGTCGCTGCGCTGGAGGCCCACTCATTCATTCATTCATGGAAGACCATTCATTCATTCACTGGGCTGAGGAGGCTGTACAGAAATCTGGCCACGTCCCAGTTTGAGTTTCAAGCGGCTAACGCGTAAAAAAAGGAGACGCGGACTTTGAAACCTACTTCACCGATAACTATGCAAAACGAATAAATGACTTCATCACAAAATGAAATCGATTGACTCAGCTATGTCTAAAAAAAGGGTAAGCTGTACCTCGATGATGAATGTAAAAGCACTGGTTGGACCAGGCTACACGTGAACGCGCAAAACGGAGATTAGGGGTGAAAACCTGTCAACATTGGGATTTGAAAATAAGGGATATTTTCCCGAAAATAAGGGATATCCCTCGCACGCCCCCGGGCCGTCCCCACCCCCACCCCCACCCCACCGTCCACAAACCATACCCCTTACATTTAGACAAGGGTACACACAGTCAATCCTAACATCACCACTAGACAACCATAGGATACCTCGATGGAGCATGCTGGTCACTTGTGGGGGAAACATGCACTGATCAATGGGCGAACCACTGCCACGTGACCTATTTTGATCTACAAGGCTTCTTACTCCCTCTCTCTTATTCATACAATACGATATTACAATATATTAGAAATATTGGTTTTAACATTATGTTGTTTTTTTTATTTTTTGGTGCTTTGCATTCATAACATTATAATGTACAATTGTGATTAAAATGCAATAGGAAACTATCAATTAAAATGTGGTTATGAACGACTGTCTGTGTTTTCTTTTTGTATAGTGTGTCAACACATTTTCGACCTTATCTGGACGTGTAGAGCACATCATATAATGTGCAACAATACTATGTGCAATATGACAACCCTTGTGTACATAAGGTTCAGATATAGGACTGCAAGCAGGATGCCATTTAATAAGTAACACCTTGACATTTTGTGTGGATATGCTCAGATCATAGTTCAGAATGACATACTACACATGATTGACAAAGAGACAAAGTAATTCATAATTAAATGAAAGCAATGAAGATTGAGAGCTGCTCGAATCTTAAAAGTGAGGCTAGCAGAAAATGGACCCTGATTCATTATGGTCGCAGTTGTGTGCACTGATCTCAAGTTAAGATTCCACCCATAGAACCCAAGGTATGGGCTCCAACTAATCATACCATTGCACAACCCTTTTTCAAAAGTATTCCTTTGTGCATCCATTCCAATTTAAGTCCACATGGGGGAGCTAGAGCATACTTCAGGAGAAGGGTGGGGCTGAAAAGGAAATAACATGATAGCATGATACCAAGACAGTTCACCTACATACACAAGTTGTTTCCTAACTCGGTTCTACTGTTTTTGGGCTTCCAGTTAACAAAATAACATGTAGCCTATGTTTTTAGTATAGCTCAACTTCACTATCCAAGGTTAGTGTGGTGTTCTCTCTGTGACCGTACTTCAAACTTCCTGTGATTGTGAAAAGAATACTCTGAGATTTACTGTATTTCTGCATTATAACTGCATTATTACAGAAGGTGAATTTCATACTTCACGGCTTTCATGATTTATTACTGTCTTTCCTGTGCACTCACAAATGCAATGTTGACCCAATGTGGGTGTGGCACATAATGTGCAAGTGTCCAGAAGTGTTCTAATTTTCAGTAGAAAATAACTTCACTGCAACTTTTGAAAATACATTTATTCTCTGGTATAAAAGATTAACAAACGCAGGAAAATCTTATAAAAACATGATTTAGTACATTTTTAAACCACTATTATGACCCTGAAAACATTTAACAGCTAAGCTGAGGCCTATTATAACACATTTTCAGTTCAAGCCAATGTCTTGGCAAAAATAGGGGTCCAATTCAATTACAATGTTTTTCATTATCAAACTGCATTTTGGGCCTTTCCTGATAACCATGTCAATGATGGCACGGGCTCTGTCTGCCCTTATCACTTTAGACATTACTGCCTCTGCTTCATGTGGATTCATCACTTTCTCTAGTTGAAGTTTGTCCAGTAGAGAGTCAAGATTTGGGCCTGATACTCCGTTCACAAACTTTGGCCGCACAGACGTCAGAGTGTCTGCTGCTGAAGATGTCTGACTGCAATCAGCCTGTGGCCTCTCCACTGATGCAGCACCTTGTATGGGAAACAAAAAGGGACATTCATCTAGTCTATGACGGTTGTGTTGTGCTATGTAGTCTATGACCAAACCAGTGTTGGTGAAGTGAAGACAGTTTTATGGCAGGTTGAAGTTCATCCGTTCTGCATTTACACCAGCTAATGATCAGCTAAGTCCTATTTCTTAAATCATCTTTAACCTTGAATATAGGGAGGGACTGATTCATTTCAGATCGGGGATACAAGATGAGTGAACTGACCAGGTATTATCCTGAACCTGACCACCAGACTTTAGGGTCAATTCCATTTCAATTCAGGAAGTCAGCTGAAAGTCTATTGAATTCTAATTTAAATTCCTCATTAAAAATAATGTTCATCTTCACAATACCTTCATGATTGAGTAATTAGCTCAACCAGATGGACTGGGCTAAAACTAAAATATCCAGCCTAGGGTGACAACATGATCTACAGAAACAGCTACAGAAACAATATTTGTACAGAATGTATCTCCACTCAGACTTATAATAGGTGAATTTAACTTAGAAACGTATTTTCTTTCTATTTCTATCTATTAGCACCGCCAAAGCCAGCCTGGCCTGGTTTACACACGTCCGTGAAAGTGAAAGTGAAACTAACAATTTCCCTTTATTTTCCATATTTCTACATAGTTCGTAATAGATAGTTGCATATTCAATGTTTTTTGTGTGTAACTAAACCAATTGCTGTTTGCTTCCCCAGCTTTTCCACATTGTTTTAATAAAATCATTTGGACAAGAGAAGTCACTTGTTTTGACAATTTCCATTCTCGACAACTTACATTTGATAAATTCCTCCAGTTCCACTGCCGGCTGGTTGTAGCCATTTGCCTTTAATACCTCAATCGCTACAGGGATGGCACCAGCGTCAGTGAATCGTGTGATTAAAAGTTTAACGATGTCAATAACATCCTTATCCTCCACATCGTTCTCGAAGATGCGCCGTTCCTGACCCTTCTGCGCGCGGTCGCAACGTTTAGATAAAAAGTTGCTGTTGTATAACTTTAAACATTGGATTAAAGAGATTATTAAGTGGATACAACTATATATTAAGCATTGTGTCCGTATTGAAATTGGAAAATGTAACCCTTGAGAACGAAACTTACAGAGCCATGCCTACATAACATGATGTGATGTTTAATGCTGAAACCCTAACTGACCTGCCTCTATTTTGCAACTTGCCTGCCTTGGCCCTATCAAAAAGAGCCTGAGTGTTCTACAGTGGCCTTCCCAATCACCGGATCTGAATCCAATAGAACACCTTTGGGATGTGGTAGAACGGGAGATTCACAACTTGAGAGTGCACCTGAAAAATCTATCAAGTCATGATGGACCAGAATCTCAAAGGAATGTTTAACATCTTGTGGAATCTATGCCACGAAGGATTGAGACTGTTTTGAGAGCAAAGGGAGGCCCTACCCAGTATTACAGTAGTAGGCTATAGTGTTCCTAATAAAGTGAGTGTAGTAGCCAAAGCCACGGTGTGGTTTTATTGGACCATAGCGAAAGTGAGGTAATGCAGAAATGTAATTCATCTAAATGTGATGTAAATTTGACTGAATTCCTGCCAGTTTACATTAGGGATGCAACCTCAGCAAATATGTTCAAGTCAAGACTAAAAACCCATCTTTTTAATATTGCCTTTAAATGACTAAATAATTAAATTATGATTATATAATGATTGGAGCACTTTGATCTGCAACGTTTGCAGGAAAAGCGCTATACAAATAAAAAGTTATTATTATTATTATTATTATTATTATTATTATCTGTTTACTGTAGTTATATCAGTATTACAAAGCATTTGAGATGGGACAGTTCTGGTATTTTTGCCACCAAAATGCTAACTTTGATACACTTGGGTATCCATAAACCATAAAAGAGTTTTACTGAAAAGAAAAAGGGAAACGGCTAGAAGCAATATATGAAATCTGTAGCTTTATGTCTATACACAGTAATGTATAAGAAAAAGGTTATTTAAACATGTGACAATGTGCTGTATGTTTCTACGTTGAACAGTTGTTGTAGAAAATGAACAAACAAATTAGTTTAATTAATTCTATTAATTAATTTCTATAATAAGTTGTTCTATGCTACTTGGAAGTTTTGAGTCATATTTCAACTTGTCTGATTGCGATGACATGATTTGTGATGAATATAGGTCAACTCTACAATTTTATTATTCATGTTAAATACATCTGCTGGAGAAGGAATTCCTCATGAACCCCTAAATAGGTTTGCTGACAAAATGGACCCTGGCTATAACTGTGAGGTCACAGTGTCTGAAGTTAGAATTCTTCTAAAACATAAGTGATTGATGACAACCATAGAACATGCAGCTGGAGTTCTAGAATCCAGCTAGAGTACACATGCCGTTCATTTACCTGCAATTCATCTGTGAAGAGCTAGATAGATAAACGTTATTCGTTCTTTTCCCCCAAAAAATTGAAGACATGAATCCTAGTGCGCCTATTCAATGGATGGGGTCGTCAACATTCAGTGGGGTCGGCAACATCTTCGTTAAGGATTTAGTGGAGACGTTCAACAGCAAGCACCTCTACGACACGTTCTCGGAGTTTGGGAGCATCCTTTCCTGCAAGGTAGCGTCTGACGCGAATGGTAATGCTAAAGGCTATGGCTTTGTGCAGTATAACACCAAGGAGGCTGCTGAGAGAGCGATTAAGAGACTCAACGGCACGTTATTGAACGGCAGAAAAGTGTTTGTCAGAAAAGTGTTCTTCCAAACGCGCAAAGAACGAGAGGCTGAACTCGGATCCAGGGCCGGAGAGTTCACCAACGTGTATGTCAAGAACTTCGGAGAGGATATGGACGACCGACGCCTTCAGGAGAGGTTTGAAAGATTTGGACCAGTCCTGAGTGTCCGTGCCTTGACCGATGACGCTGGTAAATCCATGGGTTTTGGATTTGTCAACTTCGCAAGGCATGAGGATGCCAAGAGGGCCGTTGATGAGATGAACGGCCAGGAGCTAAATGGGAGGCGGGTCTACGTGGGCCGTGCCCAGAAGAGAGGAGAGCGCCAGACTGTGCTGAAGCGCCAGTTTGAGCATATAAATCAGGGCCACAGGACCAGATACCAGGTGTGTGTGTATATGAACAAACATAATACTGTATCAGAAAGCTCATAATCTTGGTAAGCATTGTTGATGTATTTGAGGCATGAAAAACATCTTAGTAAAACACAGTTTCTCTCTACCAGGGTGTCAATCTTTATGTCAAGAACTTGCACGATTGTTTGGACGACAAGCAGCTGCACAAAGAGTTCTCCCACTTCGGAACAATCACCAGCGCAAAGGTGATGACGGAGGGCGGACGCAGCAAGGGATTCGGCTTCGTGTGCTTCTCCTCCCCCGAGGACGCCACCAAGGCCGTGACCGTGATGAACGGTCGCATCGTGGCCACCAAGCCCCTGTACGTGGCCCTGGCCCAGGGCAAGGAGGAGCGCCAGGCTCGCGCAACCAACCAGCACGTGCAGAGTACGGCCAGCGGCTGCGCCGTTCCCAACCCAGGCATCAACCCCTACCAGGTTGCTCCCCCACCTGGGTTCTTCATGGCGGCCATTCCACAGGCCCAGAACTGTGCTGCACCGGACTTCACCAACCAGCTGGCTCAGCTGAGACCCACTCATCTCCTAGACACACCTCCTCAGCACTTCCAGAACACGCCCACCAACGCCATGTGTCCGTCGGCTACCAGGCCTAAGACCTTCAACGTTCCCAACCCAGGCATCAACCCCTACCAGGTTGCTCCCCCACCTGGGTTCTTCATGGCGGCCATTCCACAGGCCCAGAACTGTGCTGCACCGGACTTCACCAACCAGCTGGCTCAGCTGAGACCCACTCATCTCCTAGACACACCTCCTCAGCACTTCCAGAACACGCCCACCAACGCCATGTGTCCGTCGGCTACCAGGCCTAAGACCTTCAACGCTATGAAGGCCACGCCCTCCCTGGTTCCCCCTATGATGACCTCTCAGCGCGCGGGTCAGTATATTTAGTGAAGTAATCCTGCCCCAAAGAGCACTATCCAAACATTTGCCATAAATATCCCTTTGATTATGATTATCTTCCCTCTCAGCTACCCAGGCCTTGAGAAAGCACCCTGCCAGTGCAGACGCAGCTACAGCACGGATGCACACTGTGCCCCGTAACAAGTACACAGCTGGTGTACACCTCCTGCAGCACATGGCTCCCCAGCCACAGATCCCCATGAAGCAGCCTGCTATCCATGAGGAGCTTCGGACTGACTCCATTTTGGCTGCCGTTCCCCATGAGGACCTGAAGCAAATGATAGGCGAGTCTATTTGTTTGTTTCAATGAATCCCCCATTAGGTTAGTATAATTACTGTTACTGATATTTATTCTCCCCCTCCCTCCAGGTGAGCGTTTCTCATCTATCCACAGCATGCACCCCATCGCTCCCAAGGTCACTGGCATGCTGCTGGAGATGGACAACTCTGACCTGCTCCGCATGCTGGAGTCTCCACAGTTCCTGCGCTCCAAGGTGGACGAAGCGGTCGCTGCGCTGGAGGCCCACTCATTCATTCATTCATGGAAGACCATTCATTCATTCACTGGGCTGAGGAGGCTGTACAGAAATCTGGCCACGTCCCAGTTTGAGTTTCAAGCGGCTAACGCGTAAAAAAGGAGACGCGGACTTTGAAACCTACTTCACCGATAACTATGCAAAACGAATAAATGACTTCATCACAAAATGAAATCGATTGACTCAGCTATGTCTAAAAAAAGGGTAAGCTGTACCTCGATGATGAATGTAAAAGCACTGGTTGGACCAGGCTACACGTGAACGCGCAAAACGGAGATTAGGGGTGAAAACCTGTCAACATTGGGATTTGAAAATAAGGGATATTTTCCCGAAAATAAGGGATATCCCTCGCACGCCCCCGGGCCGTCCCCACCCCCACCCCCACCCCCACCCCACCGTCCACAAACCATACCCCTTACATTTAGACAAGGGTACACACAGTCAATCCTAACATCACCACTAGACAACCATAGGATACCTCGATGGAGCATGCTGGTCACTTGTGGGGGAAACATGCACTGATCAATGGGCGAACCACTGCCACGTGACCTATTTTGATCTACAAGGCTTCTCACTCCCTCTCTCTTATTCATACAATACGATATTACAATATATTAGAAATATTGGTTTTAACATTATGTTGTTTTTTTTATTTTTTTGTGCTTTGCATTCATAACATTATAATGTACAATTGTGATTAAAATGCAATAGGAAACTATCAATTAAAATGTGGGTATGAACGACTGTCTGTGTTTTCTTTTTGTATAGTGTGTCAACACATTTTCGACCTTATCTGGACGTGTAGAGCACATCATATAATGTGCAACAATACTATGTGCAATATGACAACCCTTGTGTACATAAGGTTCAGATATAGGACTGCAAGCAGGATGCCATTTAATAAGTAACACCTTGACATTTTGTGTGGATATGCTCAGATCATAGTTCAGAATGACATACTACACATGATTGACAAAGAGACAAAGTAATTCATAATTAAATGAAAGCAATGAAGATTGAGAGCTGCTCGAATCTTAAAAGTGAGGCTAGCAGAAAATGGACCCTGATTCATTATGGTCGCAGTTGTGTGCACTGATCTCAAGTTAAGATTCCACCCATAGAACCCAAGGTATGGGCTCCAACTAATCATACCATTGCACAACCCTTTTTCAAAAGTATTCCCTTGTGCATCCATTCCAATTTAAGTCCACATGGGGGAGCTAGAGCATACTTCAGGAGAAGGGTGGGGCTGAAAAGGAAATAACATGATAGCATGATACCAAGACAGTTCACCTACATACACAAGTTGTTTCCTAACTCGGTTCTACTGTTTTTGGGCTTCCAGTTAACAAAATAACATGTAGCCTATGTTTTTAGTATAGCTCAACTTCACTATCCAAGGTTAGTGTGGTGTTCTCTCTGTGACCGTACTTCAAACTTCCTGTGATTGTGAAAAGAATACTCTGAGATTTACTGTATTTCTGCATTATAACTGCATTATTACAGAAGGTGAATTTCATACTTCACGGCTTTCATGATTTATTACTGTCTTTCCTGTGCACTCACAAATGCAATGTTGACCCAATGTGGGTGTGGCACATAATGTGCAAGTGTCCAGAAGTGTTCTAATTTTCAGTAGAAAATAACTTCACTGCAACTTTTGAAAATACATTTATTCTCTGGTATAAAAGATTAACAAACGCAGGAAAATCTTATAAAAACATGATTTAGTACATTTTTAAACCACTATTATGACCCTGAAAACATTTAACAGCTAAGCTGAGGCCTATTATAACACATTTTCAGTTCAAGCCAATGTCTTGGCAAAAATAGGGGTCCAATTCAATTACAATGTTTTTCATTATCAAACTGCATTTTGGGCCTTTCCTGATAACCATGTCAATGATGGCACGGGCTCTGTCTGCCCTTATCACTTTAGACATTACTGCCTCTGCTTCATGTGGATTCATCACTTTCTCTAGTTGAAGTTTGTCCAGTAGAGAGTCAAGATTTGGGCCTGATACTCCGTTCACAAACTTTGGCCGCACAGACGTCAGAGTGTCTGCTGCTGAAGATGTCTGACTGCAATCAGCCTGTGGCCTCTCCACTGATGCAGCACCTTGTATGGGAAACAAAAAGGGACATTCATCTAGTCTATGACGGTTGTGTTGTGCTATGTAGTCTATGACCAAACCAGTGTTGGTGAAGTGAAGACAGTTTTATGGCAGGTTGAAGTTCATCCGTTCTGCATTTACACCAGCTAATGATCAGCTAAGTCCTATTTCTTAAATCATCTTTAACCTTGAATATAGGGAGGGACTGATTCATTTCAGATCGGGGATACAAGATGAGTGAACTGACCAGGTATTATCCTGAACCTGACCACCAGACTTTAGGGTCAATTCCATTTCAATTCAGGAAGTCAGCTGAAAGTCTATTGAATTCTAATTTAAATTCCTCATTAAAAATAATGTTCATCTTCACAATACCTTCATGATTGAGTAATTAGCTCAACCAGATGGACTGGGCTAAAACTAAAATATCCAGCCTAGGGTGACAACATGATCTACAGAAACAGCTACAGAAACAATATTTGTACAGAATGTATCTCCACTCAGACTTATAATAGGTGAATTTAACTTAGAAACGTATTTTCTTTCTATTTCTATCTATTAGCACCGCCAAAGCCAGCCTGGCCTGGTTTACACACGTCCGTGAAAGTGAAAGTGAAACTAACAATTTCCCTTTATTTTCCATATTTCTACATAGTTCGTAATAGATAGTTGCATATTCAATGTTTTTTGTGTGTAACTAAACCAATTGCTGTTTGCTTCCCCAGCTTTTCCACATTGTTTTAATAAAATCATTTGGACAAGAGAAGTCACTTGTTTTGACAATTTCCATTCTCGACAACTTACATTTGATAAATTCCTCCAGTTCCACTGCCGGCTGGTTGTAGCCATTTGCCTTTAATACCTCAATCGCTACAGGGATGGCACCAGCGTCAGTGAATCGTGTGATTAAAAGTTTAACGATGTCAATAACATCCTTATCCTCCACATCGTTCTCGAAGATGCGCCGTTCCTGACCCTTCTGCGCGCGGTCGCAACGTTTAGATAAAAAGTTGCTGTTGTATAACTTTAAACATTGGATTAAAGAGATTATTAAGTGGATACAACTATATATTAAGCATTGTGTCCGTATTGAAATTGGAAAATGTAACCCTTGAGAACGAAACTTACAGAGCCATGCCTACATAACATGATGTGATGTTTAATGCTGAAACCCTAACTGACCTGCCTCTATTTTGCAACTTGCCTGCCTTGGCCCTATCAAAAAGAGCCTGAGTGTTCTACAGTGGCCTTCCCAATCACCGGATCTGAATCCAATAGAACACCTTTGGGATGTGGTAGAACGGGAGATTCACAACTTGAGAGTGCACCTGAAAAATCTATCAAGTCATGATGGACCAGAATCTCAAAGGAATGTTTAACATCTTGTGGAATCTATGCCACGAAGGATTGAGACTGTTTTGAGAGCAAAGGGAGGCCCTACCCAGTATTACAGTAGTAGGCTATAGTGTTCCTAATAAAGTGAGTGTAGTAGCCAAAGCCACGGTGTGGTTTTATTGGACCATAGCGAAAGTGAGGTAATGCAGAAATGTAATTCATCTAAATGTGATGTAAATTTGACTGAATTCCTGCCAGTTTACATTAGGGATGCAACCTCAGCAAGTTGTTGTTCAAGTCAAGACTAAAAACCCATCTTTTTAATATTGCCTTTAAATGACTAAATAATTAAATTATGATTATATAATGATTGGAGCACTTTGAGCTGCAACGTTTGCAGGAAAAGCGCTATACAAATAAAAAGTTATTATTATTATTATTATTATTATTATCTGTTTACTGTAGTTATATCAGTATTACAAAGCATTTGAGATGGGACAGTTCTGGTATTTTTGCCACCAAAATGCTAACTTTGATACACTTGGGTATCCATAAACCATAAAAGAGTTTTACTGAAAAGAAAAAGGGAAACGGCTAGAAGCAATATATGAAATCTGTAGCTTTATGTCTATACACAGTAATGTATAAGAAAAAGGTTATTTAAACATGTGACAATGTGCTGTATGTTTCTACGTTGAACAGTTGTTGTAGAAAATGAACAAACAAATTAGTTTAATTAATTCTATTAATTAATTTCTATAATAAGTTGTTCTATGCTACTTGGAAGTTTTGAGTCATATTTCAACTTGTCTGATTGCGATGACATGATTTGTGATGAATATAGGTCAACTCTACAATTTTATTATTCATGTTAAATACATCTGCTGGAGAAGGAATTCCTCATGAACCCCTAAATAGGTTTGCTGACAAAATGGACCCTGGCTATAACTGTGAGGTCACAGTGTCTGAAGTTAGAATTCTTCTAAAACATAAGTGATTGATGACAACCATAGAACATGCAGCTGGAGTTCTAGAATCCAGCTAGAGTACACATGCCGTTCATTTACCTGCAATTCATCTGTGAAGAGCTAGATAGATAAACGTTATTCGTTCTTTTCCCCCCAAAAATTGAAGACATGAATCCTAGTGCGCCTATTCAATGGATGGGGTCGTCAACATTCAGTGGGGTCGGCAACATCTTCGTTAAGGATTTAGTGGAGACGTTCAACAGCAAGCACCTCTACGACACGTTCTCGGAGTTTGGGAGCATCCTTTCCTGCAAGGTAGCGTCTGACGCGAATGGTAATGCTAAAGGCTATGGCTTTGTGCAGTATAACACCAAGGAGGCTGCTGAGAGAGCGATTAAGAGACTCAACGGCACGTTATTGAACGGCAGAAAAGTGTTCGTCAGAAAAGTGTTCTTCCAAACGCGCAAAGAACGAGAGGCTGAACTCGGATCCAGGGCCGGAGAGTTCACCAACGTGTATGTCAAGAACTTCGGAGAGGATATGGACGACCGACGCCTTCAGGAGAGGTTTGAAAGATTTGGACCAGTCCTGAGTGTCCGTGCCTTGACCGATGACGCTGGTAAATCCATGGGTTTTGGATTTGTCAACTTCGCAAGGCATGAGGATGCCAAGAGGGCCGTTGATGAGATGAACGGCCAGGAGCTAAATGGGAGGCGGGTCTACGTGGGCCGTGCCCAGAAGAGAGGAGAGCGCCAGACTGTGCTGAAGCGCCAGTTTGAGCATATAAATCAGGGCCACAGGACCAGATACCAGGTGTGTGTGTATATGAACAAACATAATACTGTATCAGAAAGCTCATAATCTTGGTAAGCATTGTTGATGTATTTGAGGCATGAAAAACATCTTAGTAAAACACAGTTTCTCTCTACCAGGGTGTCAATCTTTATGTCAAGAACTTGCACGATTGTTTGGACGACAAGCAGCTGCACAAAGAGTTCTCCCACTTCGGAACAATCACCAGCGCAAAGGTGATGACGGAGGGCGGACGCAGCAAGGGATTCGGCTTCGTGTGCTTCTCCTCCCCCGAGGACGCCACCAAGGCCGTGACCGTGATGAACGGTCGCATCGTGGCCACCAAGCCCCTGTACGTGGCCCTGGCCCAGGGCAAGGAGGAGCGCCAGGCTCGCGCAACCAACCAGCACGTGCAGAGTACGGCCAGCGGCTGCGCCGTTCCCAACCCAGGCATCAACCCCTACCAGGTTGCTCCCCCACCTGGGTTCTTCATGGCGGCCATTCCACAGGCCCAGAACTGTGCTGCACCGGACTTCACCAACCAGCTGGCTCAGCTGAGACCCACTCATCTCCTAGACACACCTCCTCAGCACTTCCAGAACACGCCCACCAACGCCATGTGTCCGTCGGCTACCAGGCCTAAGACCTTCAACGTTCCCAACCCAGGCATCAACCCCTACCAGGTTGCTCCCCCACCTGGGTTCTTCATGGCGGCCATTCCACAGGCCCAGAACTGTGCTGCACCGGACTTCACCAACCAGCTGGCTCAGCTGAGACCCACTCATCTCCTAGACACACCTCCTCAGCACTTCCAGAACACGCCCACCAACGCCATGTGTCCGTCGGCTACCAGGCCTAAGACCTTCAACGCTATGAAGGCCACGCCCTCCCTGGTTCCCCCTATGATGACCTCTCAGCGCGCGGGTCAGTATATTTAGTGAAGTAATCCTGCCCCAAAGAGCACTATCCAAACATTTGCCATAAATATCCCTTTGATTATGATTATCTTCCCTCTCAGCTACCCAGGCCTTGAGAAAGCACCCTGCCAGTGCAGACGCAGCTACAGCACGGATGCACACTGTGCCCCGTAACAAGTACACAGCTGGTGTACACCTCCTGCAGCACATGGCTCCCCAGCCACAGATCCCCATGAAGCAGCCTGCTATCCATGAGGAGCTTCGGACTGACTCCATTTTGGCTGCCGTTCCCCATGAGGACCTGAAGCAAATGATAGGCGAGTCTATTTGTTTGTTTCAATGAATCCCCCATTAGGTTAGTATAATTACTGTTACTGATATTTATTCTCCCCCTCCCTCCAGGTGAGCGTTTCTCATCTATCCACAGCATGCACCCCATCGCTCCCAAGGTCACTGGCATGCTGCTGGAGATGGACAACTCTGACCTGCTCCGCATGCTGGAGTCTCCACAGTTCCTGCGCTCCAAGGTGGACGAAGCGGTCGCTGCGCTGGAGGCCCACTCATTCATTCATTCATGGAAGACCATTCATTCATTCACTGGGCTGAGGAGGCTGTACAGAAATCTGGCCACGTCCCAGTTTGAGTTTCAAGCGGCTAACGCGTAAAAAAGGAGACGCGGACTTTGAAACCTACTTCACCGATAACTATGCAAAACGAATAAATGACTTCATCACAAAATGAAATCGATTGACTCAGCTATGTCTAAAAAAAGGGTAAGCTGTACCTCGATGATGAATGTAAAAGCACTGGTTGGACCAGGCTACACGTGAACGCGCAAAACGGAGATTAGGGGTGAAAACCTGTCAACATTGGGATTTGAAAATAAGGGATATTTTCCCGAAAATAAGGGATATCCCTCGCACGCCCCCGGGCCGTCCCCACCCCCACCCCCACCCCACCGTCCACAAACCATACCCCTTACATTTAGACAAGGGTACACACAGTCAATCCTAACATCACCACTAGACAACCATAGGATACCTCGATGGAGCATGCTGGTCACTTGTGGGGGAAACATGCACTGATCAATGGGCGAACCACTGCCACGTGACCTATTTTGATCTACAAGGCTTCTCACTCCCTCTCTCTTATTCATACAATACGATATTACAATATATTAGAAATATTGGTTTTAACATTATGTTGTTTTTTTTATTTTTTTGTGCTTTGCATTCATAACATTATAATGTACAATTGTGATTAAAATGCAATAGGAAACTATCAATTAAAATGTGGGTATGAACGACTGTCTGTGTTTTCTTTTTGTATAGTGTGTCAACACATTTTCGACCTTATCTGGACGTGTAGAGCACATCATATAATGTGCAACAATACTATGTGCAATATGACAACCCTTGTGTACATAAGGTTCAGATATAGGACTGCAAGCAGGATGCCATTTAATAAGTAACACCTTGACATTTTGTGTGGATATGCTCAGATCATAGTTCAGAATGACATACTACACATGATTGACAAAGAGACAAAGTAATTCATAATTAAATGAAAGCAATGAAGATTGAGAGCTGCTCGAATCTTAAAAGTGAGGCTAGCAGAAAATGGACCCTGATTCATTATGGTCGCAGTTGTGTGCACTGATCTCAAGTTAAGATTCCACCCATAGAACCCAAGGTATGGGCTCCAACTAATCATACCATTGCACAACCCTTTTTCAAAAGTATTCCTTTGTGCATCCATTCCAATTTAAGTCCACATGGGGGAGCTAGAGCATACTTCAGGAGAAGGGTGGGGCTGAAAAGGAAATAACATGATAGCATGATACCAAGACAGTTCACCTACATACACAAGTTGTTTCCTAACTCGGTTCTACTGTTTTTGGGCTTCCAGTTAACAAAATAACATGTAGCCTATGTTTTTAGTATAGCT
The DNA here is from genome assembly GCF_963989245.1 of Nansenia antarctica. NCBI lineage: Eukaryota > Metazoa > Chordata > Actinopteri > Argentiniformes > Microstomatidae > Nansenia > Nansenia antarctica. Next base: position 115,442 of record NW_027663469.1, read on the forward strand.
CAACTTCACTATCCAAGGTTAGTGTGGTGTTCTCTCTGTGACCGTACTTCAAACTTCCTGTGATTGTGAAAAGAATACTCTGAGATTTACTGTATTTCTGCATTATAACTGCATTATTACAGAAGGTGAATTTCATACTTCACGGCTTTCATGATTTATTACTGTCTTTCCTGTGCACTCACAAATGCAATGTTGACCCAATGTGGGTGTGGCACATAATGTGCAAGTGTCCAGAAGTGTTCTAATTTTCAGTAGAAAATAACTTCACTGCAACTTTTGAAAATACATTTATTCTCTGGTATAAAAGATTAACAAACGCAGGAAAATCTTATAAAAACATGATTTAGTACATTTTTAAACCACTATTATGACCCTGAAAACATTTAACAGCTAAGCTGAGGCCTATTATAACACATTTTCAGTTCAAGCCAATGTCTTGGCAAAAATAGGGGTCCAATTCAATTACAATGTTTTTCATTATCAAACTGCATTTTGGGCCTTTCCTGATAACCATGTCAATGATGGCACGGGCTCTGTCTGCCCTTATCACTTTAGACATTACTGCCTCTGCTTCATGTGGATTCATCACTTTCTCTAGTTGAAGTTTGTCCAGTAGAGAGTCAAGATTTGGGCCTGATACTCCGTTCACAAACTTTGGCCGCACAGACGTCAGAGTGTCTGCTGCTGAAGATGTCTGACTGCAATCAGCCTGTGGCCTCTCCACTAATGCAGCACCTTGTATGGGAAACAAAAAGGGACATTCATCTAGTCTATGACGGTTGTGTTGTGCTATGTAGTCTATGACCAAACCAGTGTTGGTGAAGTGAAGACAGTTTTATGGCAGGTTGAAGTTCATCCGTTCTGCATTTACACCAGCTAATGATCAGCTAAGTCCTATTTCTTAAATCATCTTTAACCTTGAATATAGGGAGGGACTGATTCATTTCAGATCGGGGATACAAGATGAGTGAACTGACCAGGTATTATCCTGAACCTGACCACCAGACTTTAGGGTCAATTCCATTTCAATTCAGGAAGTCAGCTGAAAGTCTATTGAATTCTAATTTAAATTCCTCATTAAAAATAATGTTCATCTTCACAATACCTTCATGATTGAGTAATTAGCTCAACCAGATGGACTGGGCTAAAACTAAAATATCCAGCCTAGGGTGACAACATGATCTACAGAAACAGCTACAGAAACAATATTTGTACAGAATGTATCTCCACTCAGACTTATAATAGGTGAATTTAACTTAGAAACGTATTTTCTTTCTATTTCTATCTATTAGCACCGCCAAAGCCAGCCTGGCCTGGTTTACACACGTCCGTGAAAGTGAAAGTGAAACTAACAATTTCCCTTTATTTTCCATATTTCTACATAGTTCGTAATAGATAGTTGCATATTCAATGTTTTTTGTGTGTAACTAAACCAATTGCTGTTTGCTTCCCCAGCTTTTCCACATTGTTTTAATAAAATCATTTGGACAAGAGAAGTCACTTGTTTTGACAATTTCCATTCTCGACAACTTACATTTGATAAATTCCTCCAGTTCCACTGCCGGCTGGTTGTAGCCATTTGCCTTTAATACCTCAATCGCTACAGGGATGGCACCAGCGTCAGTGAATCGTGTGATTAAAAGTTTAACGATGTCAATAACATCCTTATCCTCCACATCGTTCTCGAAGATGCGCCGTTCCTGACCCTTCTGCGCGCGGTCGCAACGTTTAGATAAAAAGTTGCTGTTGTATAACTTTAAACATTGGATTAAAGAGATTATTAAGTGGATACAACTATATATTAAGCATTGTGTCCGTATTGAAATTGGAAAATGTAACCCTTGAGAACGAAACTTACAGAGCCATGCCTACATAACATGATGTGATGTTTAATGCTGAAACCCTAACTGACCTGCCTCTATTTTGCAACTTGCCTGCCTTGGCCCTATCAAAAAGAGCCTGAGTGTTCTACAGTGGCCTTCCCAATCACCGGATCTGAATCCAATAGAACACCTTTGGGATGTGGTAGAACGGGAGATTCACAACTTGAGAGTGCACCTGAAAAATCTATCAAGTCATGATGGACCAGAATCTCAAAGGAATGTTTAACATCTTGTGGAATCTATGCCACGAAGGATTGAGACTGTTTTGAGAGCAAAGGGAGGCCCTACCCAGTATTACAGTAGTAGGCTATAGTGTTCCTAATAAAGTGAGTGTAGTAGCCAAAGCCACGGTGTGGTTTTATTGGACCATAGCGAAAGTGAGGTAATGCAGAAATGTAATTCATCTAAATGTGATGTAAATTTGACTGAATTCCTGCCAGTTTACATTAGGGATGCAACCTCAGCAAATATGTTCAAGTCAAGACTAAAAACCCATCTTTTTAATATTGCCTTTAAATGACTAAATAATTAAATTATGATTATATAATGATTGGAGCACTTTGATCTGCAACGTTTGCAGGAAAAGCGCTATACAAATAAAAAGTTATTATTATTATTATTATTATTATTATTATTATCTGTTTACTGTAGTTATATCAGTATTACAAAGCATTTGAGATGGGACAGTTCTGGTATTTTTGCCACCAAAATGCTAACTTTGATACACTTGGGTATCCATAAACCATAAAAGAGTTTTACTGAAAAGAAAAAGGGAAACGGCTAGAAGCAATATATGAAATCTGTAGCTTTATGTCTATACACAGTAATGTATAAGAAAAAGGTTATTTAAACATGTGACAATGTGCTGTATGTTTCTACGTTGAACAGTTGTTGTAGAAAATGAACAAACAAATTAGTTTAATTAATTCTATTAATTAATTTCTATAATAAGTTGTTCTATGCTACTTGGAAGTTTTGAGTCATATTTCAACTTGTCTGATTGCGATGACATGATTTGTGATGAATATAGGTCAACTCTACAATTTTATTATTCATGTTAAATACATCTGCTGGAGAAGGAATTCCTCATGAACCCCTAAATAGGTTTGCTGACAAAATGGACCCTGGCTATAACTGTGAGGTCACAGTGTCTGAAGTTAGAATTCTTCTAAAACATAAGTGATTGATGACAACCATAGAACATGCAGCTGGAGTTCTAGAATCCAGCTAGAGTACACATGCCGTTCATTTACCTGCAATTCATCTGTGAAGAGCTAGATAGATAAACGTTATTCGTTCTTTTCCCCCAAAAAATTGAAGACATGAATCCTAGTGCGCCTATTCAATGGATGGGGTCGTCAACATTCAGTGGGGTCGGCAACATCTTCGTTAAGGATTTAGTGGAGACGTTCAACAGCAAGCACCTCTACGACACGTTCTCGGAGTTTGGGAGCATCCTTTCCTGCAAGGTAGCGTCTGACGCGAATGGTAATGCTAAAGGCTATGGCTTTGTGCAGTATAACACCAAGGAGGCTGCTGAGAGAGCGATTAAGAGACTCAACGGCACGTTATTGAACGGCAGAAAAGTGTTTGTCAGAAAAGTGTTCTTCCAAACGCGCAAAGAACGAGAGGCTGAACTCGGATCCAGGGCCGGAGAGTTCACCAACGTGTATGTCAAGAACTTCGGAGAGGATATGGACGACCGACGCCTTCAGGAGAGGTTTGAAAGATTTGGACCAGTCCTGAGTGTCCGTGCCTTGACCGATGACGCTGGTAAATCCATGGGTTTTGGATTTGTCAACTTCGCAAGGCATGAGGATGCCAAGAGGGCCGTTGATGAGATGAACGGCCAGGAGCTAAATGGGAGGCGGGTCTACGTGGGCCGTGCCCAGAAGAGAGGAGAGCGCCAGACTGTGCTGAAGCGCCAGTTTGAGCATATAAATCAGGGCCACAGGACCAGATACCAGGTGTGTGTGTATATGAACAAACATAATACTGTATCAGAAAGCTCATAATCTTGGTAAGCATTGTTGATGTATTTGAGGCATGAAAAACATCTTAGTAAAACACAGTTTCTCTCTACCAGGGTGTCAATCTTTATGTCAAGAACTTGCACGATTGTTTGGACGACAAGCAGCTGCACAAAGAGTTCTCCCACTTCGGAACAATCACCAGCGCAAAGGTGATGACGGAGGGCGGACGCAGCAAGGGATTCGGCTTCGTGTGCTTCTCCTCCCCCGAGGACGCCACCAAGGCCGTGACCGTGATGAACGGTCGCATCGTGGCCACCAAGCCCCTGTACGTGGCCCTGGCCCAGGGCAAGGAGGAGCGCCAGGCTCGCGCAACCAACCAGCACGTGCAGAGTACGGCCAGCGGCTGCGCCGTTCCCAACCCAGGCATCAACCCCTACCAGGTTGCTCCCCCACCTGGGTTCTTCATGGCGGCCATTCCACAGGCCCAGAACTGTGCTGCACCGGACTTCACCAACCAGCTGGCTCAGCTGAGACCCACTCATCTCCTAGACACACCTCCTCAGCACTTCCAGAACACGCCCACCAACGCCATGTGTCCGTCGGCTACCAGGCCTAAGACCTTCAACGTTCCCAACCCAGGCATCAACCCCTACCAGGTTGCTCCCCCACCTGGGTTCTTCATGGCGGCCATTCCACAGGCCCAGAACTGTGCTGCACCGGACTTCACCAACCAGCTGGCTCAGCTGAGACCCACTCATCTCCTAGACACACCTCCTCAGCACTTCCAGAACACGCCCACCAACGCCATGTGTCCGTCGGCTACCAGGCCTAAGACCTTCAACGCTATGAAGGCCACGCCCTCCCTGGTTCCCCCTATGATGACCTCTCAGCGCGCGGGTCAGTATATTTAGTGAAGTAATCCTGCCCCAAAGAGCACTATCCAAACATTTGCCATAAATATCCCTTTGATTATGATTATCTTCCCTCTCAGCTACCCAGGCCTTGAGAAAGCACCCTGCCAGTGCAGACGCAGCTACAGCACGGATGCACACTGTGCCCCGTAACAAGTACACAGCTGGTGTACACCTCCTGCAGCACATGGCTCCCCAGCCACAGATCCCCATGAAGCAGCCTGCTATCCATGAGGAGCTTCGGACTGACTCCATTTTGGCTGCCGTTCCCCATGAGGACCTGAAGCAAATGATAGGCGAGTCTATTTGTTTGTTTCAATGAATCCCCCATTAGGTTAGTATAATTACTGTTACTGATATTTATTCTCCCCCTCCCTCCAGGTGAGCGTTTCTCATCTATCCACAGCATGCACCCCATCGCTCCCAAGGTCACTGGCATGCTGCTGGAGATGGACAACTCTGACCTGCTCCGCATGCTGGAGTCTCCACAGTTCCTGCGCTCCAAGGTGGACGAAGCGGTCGCTGCGCTGGAGGCCCACTCATTCATTCATTCATGGAAGACCATTCATTCATTCACTGGGCTGAGGAGGCTGTACAGAAATCTGGCCACGTCCCAGTTTGAGTTTCAAGCGGCTAACGCGTAAAAAAGGAGACGCGGACTTTGAAACCTACTTCACCGATAACTATGCAAAACGAATAAATGACTTCATCACAAAATGAAATCGATTGACTCAGCTATGTCTAAAAAAAGGGTAAGCTGTACCTCGATGATGAATGTAAAAGCACTGGTTGGACCAGGCTACACGTGAACGCGCAAAACGGAGATTAGGGGTGAAAACCTGTCAACATTGGGATTTGAAAATAAGGGATATTTTCCCGAAAATAAGGGATATCCCTCGCACGCCCCCGGGCCGTCCCCACCCCCACCCCCACCCCACCGTCCACAAACCATACCCCTTACATTTAGACAAGGGTACACACAGTCAATCCTAACATCACCACTAGACAACCATAGGATACCTCGATGGAGCATGCTGGTCACTTGTGGGGGAAACATGCACTGATCAATGGGCGAACCACTGCCACGTGACCTATTTTGATCTACAAGGCTTCTCACTCCCTCTCTCTTATTCATACAATACGATATTACAATATATTAGAAATATTGGTTTTAACATTATGTTGTTTTTTTTATTTTTTTGTGCTTTGCATTCATAACATTATAATGTACAATTGTGATTAAAATGCAATAGGAAACTATCAATTAAAATGTGGGTATGAACGACTGTCTGTGTTTTCTTTTTGTATAGTGTGTCAACACATTTTCGACCTTATCTGGACGTGTAGAGCACATCATATAATGTGCAACAATACTATGTGCAATATGACAACCCTTGTGTACATAAGGTTCAGATATAGGACTGCAAGCAGGATGCCATTTAATAAGTAACACCTTGACATTTTGTGTGGATATGCTCAGATCATAGTTCAGAATGACATACTACACATGATTGACAAAGAGACAAAGTAATTCATAATTAAATGAAAGCAATGAAGATTGAGAGCTGCTCGAATCTTAAAAGTGAGGCTAGCAGAAAATGGACCCTGATTCATTATGGTCGCAGTTGTGTGCACTGATCTCAAGTTAAGATTCCACCCATAGAACCCAAGGTATGGGCTCCAACTAATCATACCATTGCACAACCCTTTTTCAAAAGTATTCCCTTGTGCATCCATTCCAATTTAAGTCCACATGGGGGAGCTAGAGCATACTTCAGGAGAAGGGTGGGGCTGAAAAGGAAATAACATGATAGCATGATACCAAGACAGTTCACCTACATACACAAGTTGTTTCCTAACTCGGTTCTACTGTTTTTGGGCTTCCAGTTAACAAAATAACATGTAGCCTATGTTTTTAGTATAGCTCAACTTCACTATCCAAGGTTAGTGTGGTGTTCTCTCTGTGACCGTACTTCAAACTTCCTGTGATTGTGAAAAGAATACTCTGAGATTTACTGTATTTCTGCATTATAACTGCATTATTACAGAAGGTGAATTTCATACTTCACGGCTTTCATGATTTATTACTGTCTTTCCTGTGCACTCACAAATGCAATGTTGACCCAATGTGGGTGTGGCACATAATGTGCAAGTGTCCAGAAGTGTTCTAATTTTCAGTAGAAAATAACTTCACTGCAACTTTTGAAAATACATTTATTCTCTGGTATAAAAGATTAACAAACGCAGGAAAATCTTATAAAAACATGATTTAGTACATTTTTAAACCACTATTATGACCCTGAAAACATTTAACAGCTAAGCTGAGGCCTATTATAACACATTTTCAGTTCAAGCCAATGTCTTGGCAAAAATAGGGGTCCAATTCAATTACAATGTTTTTCATTATCAAACTGCATTTTGGGCCTTTCCTGATAACCATGTCAATGATGGCACGGGCTCTGTCTGCCCTTATCACTTTAGACATTACTGCCTCTGCTTCATGTGGATTCATCACTTTCTCTAGTTGAAGTTTGTCCAGTAGAGAGTCAAGATTTGGGCCTGATACTCCGTTCACAAACTTTGGCCGCACAGACGTCAGAGTGTCTGCTGCTGAAGATGTCTGACTGCAATCAGCCTGTGGCCTCTCCACTGATGCAGCACCTTGTATGGGAAACAAAAAGGGACATTCATCTAGTCTATGACGGTTGTGTTGTGCTATGTAGTCTATGACCAAACCAGTGTTGGTGAAGTGAAGACAGTTTTATGGCAGGTTGAAGTTCATCCGTTCTGCATTTACACCAGCTAATGATCAGCTAAGTCCTATTTCTTAAATCATCTTTAACCTTGAATATAGGGAGGGACTGATTCATTTCAGATCGGGGATACAAGATGAGTGAACTGACCAGGTATTATCCTGAACCTGACCACCAGACTTTAGGGTCAATTCCATTTCAATTCAGGAAGTCAGCTGAAAGTCTATTGAATTCTAATTTAAATTCCTCATTAAAAATAATGTTCATCTTCACAATACCTTCATGATTGAGTAATTAGCTCAACCAGATGGACTGGGCTAAAACTAAAATATCCAGCCTAGGGTGACAACATGATCTACAGAAACAGCTACAGAAACAATATTTGTACAGAATGTATCTCCACTCAGACTTATAATAGGTGAATTTAACTTAGAAACGTATTTTCTTTCTATTTCTATCTATTAGCACCGCCAAAGCCAGCCTGGCCTGGTTTACACACGTCCGTGAAAGTGAAAGTGAAACTAACAATTTCCCTTTATTTTCCATATTTCTACATAGTTCGTAATAGATAGTTGCATATTCAATGTTTTTTGTGTGTAACTAAACCAATTGCTGTTTGCTTCCCCAGCTTTTCCACATTGTTTTAATAAAATCATTTGGACAAGAGAAGTCACTTGTTTTGACAATTTCCATTCTCGACAACTTACATTTGATAAATTCCTCCAGTTCCACTGCCGGCTGGTTGTAGCCATTTGCCTTTAATACCTCAATCGCTACAGGGATGGCACCAGCGTCAGTGAATCGTGTGATTAAAAGTTTAACGATGTCAATAACATCCTTATCCTCCACATCGTTCTCGAAGATGCGCCGTTCCTGACCCTTCTGCGCGCGGTCGCAACGTTTAGATAAAAAGTTGCTGTTGTATAACTTTAAACATTGGATTAAAGAGATTATTAAGTGGATACAACTATATATTAAGCATTGTGTCCGTATTGAAATTGGAAAATGTAACCCTTGAGAACGAAACTTACAGAGCCATGCCTACATAACATGATGTGATGTTTAATGCTGAAACCCTAACTGACCTGCCTCTATTTTGCAACTTGCCTGCCTTGGCCCTATCAAAAAGAGCCTGAGTGTTCTACAGTGGCCTTCCCAATCACCGGATCTGAATCCAATAGAACACCTTTGGGATGTGGTAGAACGGGAGATTCACAACTTGAGAGTGCACCTGAAAAATCTATCAAGTCATGATGGACCAGAATCTCAAAGGAATGTTTAACATCTTGTGGAATCTATGCCACGAAGGATTGAGACTGTTTTGAGAGCAAAGGGAGGCCCTACCCAGTATTACAGTAGTAGGCTATAGTGTTCCTAATAAAGTGAGTGTAGTAGCCAAAGCCACGGTGTGGTTTTATTGGACCATAGCGAAAGTGAGGTAATGCAGAAATGTAATTCATCTAAATGTGATGTAAATTTGACTGAATTCCTGCCAGTTTACATTAGGGATGCAACCTCAGCAAGTTGTTGTTCAAGTCAAGACTAAAAACCCATCTTTTTAATATTGCCTTTAAATGACTAAATAATTAAATTATGATTATATAATGATTGGAGCACTTTGAGCTGCAACGTTTGCAGGAAAAGCGCTATACAAATAAAAAGTTATTATTATTATTATTATTATTATTATCTGTTTACTGTAGTTATATCAGTATTACAAAGCATTTGAGATGGGACAGTTCTGGTATTTTTGCCACCAAAATGCTAACTTTGATACACTTGGGTATCCATAAACCATAAAAGAGTTTTACTGAAAAGAAAAAGGGAAACGGCTAGAAGCAATATATGAAATCTGTAGCTTTATGTCTATACACAGTAATGTATAAGAAAAAGGTTATTTAAACATGTGACAATGTGCTGTATGTTTCTACGTTGAACAGTTGTTGTAGAAAATGAACAAACAAATTAGTTTAATTAATTCTATTAATTAATTTCTATAATAAGTTGTTCTATGCTACTTGGAAGTTTTGAGTCATATTTCAACTTGTCTGATTGCGATGACATGATTTGTGATGAATATAGGTCAACTCTACAATTTTATTATTCATGTTAAATACATCTGCTGGAGAAGGAATTCCTCATGAACCCCTAAATAGGTTTGCTGACAAAATGGACCCTGGCTATAACTGTGAGGTCACAGTGTCTGAAGTTAGAATTCTTCTAAAACATAAGTGATTGATGACAACCATAGAACATGCAGCTGGAGTTCTAGAATCCAGCTAGAGTACACATGCCGTTCATTTACCTGCAATTCATCTGTGAAGAGCTAGATAGATAAACGTTATTCGTTCTTTTCCCCCCAAAAATTGAAGACATGAATCCTAGTGCGCCTATTCAATGGATGGGGTCGTCAACATTCAGTGGGGTCGGCAACATCTTCGTTAAGGATTTAGTGGAGACGTTCAACAGCAAGCACCTCTACGACACGTTCTCGGAGTTTGGGAGCATCCTTTCCTGCAAGGTAGCGTCTGACGCGAATGGTAATGCTAAAGGCTATGGCTTTGTGCAGTATAACACCAAGGAGGCTGCTGAGAGAGCGATTAAGAGACTCAACGGCACGTTATTGAACGGCAGAAAAGTGTTCGTCAGAAAAGTGTTCTTCCAAACGCGCAAAGAACGAGAGGCTGAACTCGGATCCAGGGCCGGAGAGTTCACCAACGTGTATGTCAAGAACTTCGGAGAGGATATGGACGACCGACGCCTTCAGGAGAGGTTTGAAAGATTTGGACCAGTCCTGAGTGTCCGTGCCTTGACCGATGACGCTGGTAAATCCATGGGTTTTGGATTTGTCAACTTCGCAAGGCATGAGGATGCCAAGAGGGCCGTTGATGAGATGAACGGCCAGGAGCTAAATGGGAGGCGGGTCTACGTGGGCCGTGCCCAGAAGAGAGGAGAGCGCCAGACTGTGCTGAAGCGCCAGTTTGAGCATATAAATCAGGGCCACAGGACCAGATACCAGGTGTGTGTGTATATGAACAAACATAATACTGTATCAGAAAGCTCATAATCTTGGTAAGCATTGTTGATGTATTTGAGGCATGAAAAACATCTTAGTAAAACACAGTTTCTCTCTACCAGGGTGTCAATCTTTATGTCAAGAACTTGCACGATTGTTTGGACGACAAGCAGCTGCACAAAGAGTTCTCCCACTTCGGAACAATCACCAGCGCAAAGGTGATGACGGAGGGCGGACGCAGCAAGGGATTCGGCTTCGTGTGCTTCTCCTCCCCCGAGGGCGCCACCAAGGCCGTGACCGTGATGAACGGTCGCATCGTGGCCACCAAGCCCCTGTACGTGGCCCTGGCCCAGGGCAAGGAGGAGCGCCAGGCTCGCGCAACCAACCAGCACGTGCAGAGTACGGCCAGCGGCTGCGCCGTTCCCAACCCAGGCATCAACCCCTACCAGGTTGCTCCCCCACCTGGGTTCTTCATGGCGGCCATTCCACAGGCCCAGAACTGTGCTGCACCGGACTTCACCAACCAGCTGGCTCAGCTGAGACCCACTCATCTCCTAGACACACCTCCTCAGCACTTCCAGAACACGCCCACCAACGCCATGTGTCCGTCGGCTACCAGGCCTAAGACCTTCAACGTTCCCAACCCAGGCATCAACCCCTACCAGGTTGCTCCCCCACCTGGGTTCTTCATGGCGGCCATTCCACAGGCCCAGAACTGTGCTGCACCGGACTTCACCAACCAGCTGGCTCAGCTGAGACCCACTCATCTCCTAGACACACCTCCTCAGCACTTCCAGAACACGCCCACCAACGCCATGTGTCCGTCGGCTACCAGGCCTAAGACCTTCAACGCTATGAAGGCCACGCCCTCCCTGGTTCCCCCTATGATGACCTCTCAGCGCGCGGGTCAGTATATTTAGTGAAGTAATCCTGCCCCAAAGAGCACTATCCAAACATTTGCCATAAATATCCCTTTGATTATGATTATCTTCCCTCTCAGCTACCCAGGCCTTGAGAAAGCACCCTGCCAGTGCAGACGCAGCTACAGCACGGATGCACACTGTGCCCCGTAACAAGTACACAGCTGGTGTACACCTCCTGCAGCACATGGCTCCCCAGCCACAGATCCCCATGAAGCAGCCTGCTATCCATGAGGAGCTTCGGACTGACTCCATTTTGGCTGCCGTTCCCCATGAGGACCTGAAGCAAATGATAGGCGAGTCTATTTGTTTGTTTCAATGAATCCCCCATTAGGTTAGTATAATTACTGTTACTGATATTTATTCTCCCCCTCCCTCCAGGTGAGCGTTTCTCATCTATCCACAGCATGCACCCCATCGCTCCCAAGGTCACTGGCATGCTGCTGGAGATGGACAACTCTGACCTGCTCCGCATGCTGGAGTCTCCACAGTTCCTGCGCTCCAAGGTGGACGAAGCGGTCGCTGCGCTGGAGGCCCACTCATTCATTCATTCATGGAAGACCATTCATTCATTCACTGGGCTGAGGAGGCTGTACAGAAATCTGGCCACGTCCCAGTTTGAGTTTCAAGCGGCTAACGCGTAAAAAAGGAGACGCGGACTTTGAAACCTACTTCACCGATAACTATGCAAAACGAATAAATGACTTCATCACAAAATGAAATCGATTGACTCAGCTATGTCTAAAAAAAGGGTAAGCTGTACCTCGATGATGAATGTAAAAGCACTGGTTGGACCAGGCTACACGTGAACGCGCAAAACGGAGATTAGGGGTGAAAACCTGTCAACATTGGGATTTGAAAATAAGGGATATTTTCCCGAAAATAAGGGATATCCCTCGCACGCCCCCGGGCCGTCCCCACCCCCACCCCCACCCCACCGTCCACAAACCATACCCCTTACATTTAGACAAGGGTACACACAGTCAATCCTAACATCACCACTAGACAACCATAGGATACCTCGATGGAGCATGCTGGTCACTTGTGGGGGAAACATGCACTGATCAATGGGCGAACCACTGCCACGTGACCTATTTTGATCTACAAGGCTTCTCACTCCCTCTCTCTTATTCATACAATACGATATTACAATATATTAGAAATATTGGTTTTAACATTATGTTGTTTTTTTTATTTTTTTGTGCTTTGCATTCATAACATTATAATGTACAATTGTGATTAAAATGCAATAGGAAACTATCAATTAAAATGTGGGTATGAACGACTGTCTGTGTTTTCTTTTTGTATAGTGTGTCAACACATTTTCGACCTTATCTGGACGTGTAGAGCACATCATATAATGTGCAACAATACTATGTGCAATATGACAACCCTTGTGTACATAAGGTTCAGATATAGGACTGCAAGCAGGATGCCATTTAATAAGTAACACCTTGACATTTTGTGTGGATATGCTCAGATCATAGTTCAGAATGACATACTACACATGATTGACAAAGAGACAAAGTAATTCATAATTAAATGAAAGCAATGAAGATTGAGAGCTGCTCGAATCTTAAAAGTGAGGCTAGCAGAAAATGGACCCTGATTCATTATGGTCGCAGTTGTGTGCACTGATCTCAAGTTAAGATTCCACCCATAGAACCCAAGGTATGGGCTCCAACTAATCATACCATTGCACAACCCTTTTTCAAAAGTATTCCTTTGTGCATCCATTCCAATTTAAGTCCACATGGGGGAGCTAGAGCATACTTCAGGAGAAGGGTGGGGCTGAAAAGGAAATAACATGATAGCATGATACCAAGACAGTTCACCTACATACACAAGTTGTTTCCTAACTCGGTTCTACTGTTTTTGGGCTTCCAGTTAACAAAATAACATGTAGCCTATGTTTTTAGTATAGCTCAACTTCACTATCCAAGGTTAGTGTGGTGTTCTCTCTGTGACCGTACTTCAAACTTCCTGTGATTGTGAAAAGAATACTCTGAGATTTACTGTATTTCTGCATTATAACTGCATTATTACAGAAGGTGAATTTCATACTTCACGGCTTTCATGATTTATTACTGTCTTTCCTGTGCACTCACAAATGCAATGTTGACCCAATGTGGGTGTGGCACATAATGTGCAAGTGTCCAGAAGTGTTCTAATTTTCAGTAGAAAATAACTTCACTGCAACTTTTGAAAATACATTTATTCTCTGGTATAAAAGATTAACAAACGCAGGAAAATCTTATAAAAACATGATTTAGTACATTTTTAAACCACTATTATGACCCTGAAAACATTTAACAGCTAAGCTGAGGCCTATTATAACACATTTTCAGTTCAAGCCAATGTCTTTGCAAAAATAGGGGTCCAATTCAATTACAATGTTTTTCATTATCAAACTGCATTTTGGGCCTTTCCTGATAACCATGTCAATGATGGCACGGGCTCTGTCTGCCCTTATCACTTTAGACATTACTGCCTCTGCTTCATGTGGATTCATCACTTTCTCTAGTTGAAGTTTGTCCAGTAGAGAGTCAAGATTTGGGCCTGATACTCCGTTCACAAACTTTGGCCGCACAGACGTCAGAGTGTCTGCTGCTGAAGATGTCTGACTGCAATCAGCCTGTGGCCTCTCCACTGATGCAGCACCTTGTATGGGAAACAAAAAGGGACATTCATCTAGTCTATGACGGTTGTGTTGTGCTATGTAGTCTATGACCAAACCAGTGTTGGTGAAGTGAAGACAGTTTTATGGCAGGTTGAAGTTCATCCGTTCTGCATTTACACCAGCTAATGATCAGCTAAGTCCTATTTCTTAAATCATCTTTAACCTTGAATATAGGGAGGGACTGATTCATTTCAGATCGGGGATACAAGATGAGTGAACTGACCAGGTATTATCCTGAACCTGACCACCAGACTTTAGGGTCAATTCCATTTCAATTCAGGAAGTCAGCTGAAAGTCTATTGAATTCTAATTTAAATTCCTCATTAAAAATAATGTTCATCTTCACAATACCTTCATGATTGAGTAATTAGCTCAACCAGATGGACTGGGCTAAAACTAAAATATCCAGCCTAGGGTGACAACATGATCTACAGAAACAGCTACAGAAACAATATTTGTACAGAATGTATCTCCACTCAGACTTATAATAGGTGAATTTAACTTAGAAACGTATTTTCTTTCTATTTCTATCTATTAGCACCGCCAAAGCCAGCCTGGCCTGGTTTACACACGTCCGTGAAAGTGAAAGTGAAACTAACAATTTCCCTTTATTTTCCATATTTCTACATAGTTCGTAATAGATAGTTGCATATTCAATGTTTTTTGTGTGTAACTAAACCAATTGCTGTTTGCTTCCCCAGCTTTTCCACATTGTTTTAATAAAATCATTTGGACAAGAGAAGTCACTTGTTTTGACAATTTCCATTCTCGACAACTTACATTTGATAAATTCCTCCAGTTCCACTGCCGGCTGGTTGTAGCCATTTGCCTTTAATACCTCAATCGCTACAGGGATGGCACCAGCGTCAGTGAATCGTGTGATTAAAAGTTTAACGATGTCAATAACATCCTTATCCTCCACATCGTTCTCGAAGATGCGCCGTTCCTGACCCTTCTGCGCGCGGTCGCAACGTTTAGATAAAAAGTTGCTGTTGTATAACTTTAAACATTGGATTAAAGAGATTATTAAGTGGATACAACTATATATTAAGCATTGTGTCCGTATTGAAATTGGAAAATGTAACCCTTGAGAACGAAACTTACAGAGCCATGCCTACATAACATGATGTGATGTTTAATGCTGAAACCCTAACTGACCTGCCTCTATTTTGCAACTTGCCTGCCTTGGCCCTATCAAAAAGAGCCTGAGTGTTCTACAGTGGCCTTCCCAATCACCGGATCTGAATCCAATAGAACACCTTTGGGATGTGGTAGAACGGGAGATTCACAACTTGAGAGTGCACCTGAAAAATCTATCAAGTCATGATGGACCAGAATCTCAAAGGAATGTTTAACATCTTGTGGAATCTATGCCACGAAGGATTGAGACTGTTTTGAGAGCAAAGGGAGGCCCTACCCAGTATTACAGTAGTAGGCTATAGTGTTCCTAATAAAGTGAGTGTAGTAGCCAAAGCCACGGTGTGGTTTTATTGGACCATAGCGAAAGTGAGGTAATGCAGAAATGTAATTCATCTAAATGTGATGTAAATTTGACTGAATTCCTGCCAGTTTACATTAGGGATGCAACCTCAGCAAATATGTTCAAGTCAAGACTAAAAACCCATCTTTTTAATATTGCCTTTAAATGACTAAATAATTAAATTATGATTATATAATGATTGGAGCACTTTGAGCTGCAACGTTTGCAGGAAAAGCGCTATACAAATAAAAAGTTATTATTATTATTATTATTATTATTATTATTATTATTATTATCTGTTTACAGTAGTTATATCAGTATTACAAAGCATTTGAGATGGGACAGTTCTGGTATTTTTGCCACCAAAATGCTAACTTTGATACACTTGGGTATCCATAAACCATAAAAGAGTTTTACTGAAAAGAAAAAGGGAAACGGCTAGAAGCAATATATGAAATCTGTAGCTTTATGTCTATACACAGTAATGTATAAGAAAAAGGTTATTTAAACATGTGACAATGTGCTGTATGTTTCTACGTTGAACAGTTGTTGTAGAAAATGAACAAACAAATTAGTTTAATTAATTCTATTAATTAATTTCTATAATAAGTTGTTCTATGCTACTTGGAAGTTTTGAGTCATATTTCAACTTGTCTGATTGCGATGACATGATTTGTGATGAATATAGGTCAACTCTACAATTTTATTATTCATGTTAAATACATCTGCTGGAGAAGGAATTCCTCATGAACCCCTAAATAGGTTTGCTGACAAAATGGACCCTGGCTATAACTGTGAGGTCACAGTGTCTGAAGTTAGAATTCTTCTAAAACATAAGTGATTGATGACAACCATAGAACATGCAGCTGGAGTTCTAGAATCCAGCTAGAGTACACATGCCGTTCATTTACCTGCAATTCATCTGTGAAGAGCTAGATAGATAAACGTTATTCGTTCTTTTCCCCCAAAAAATTGAAGACATGAATCCTAGTGCGCCTATTCAATGGATGGGGTCGGCAACATTCAGTGGGGTCGGCAACATCTTCGTTAAGAATTTAGTGGAGACGTTCAACAGCAAGCACCTCTACGACACGTTCTCGGAGTTTGGGAGCATCCTTTCCTGCAAGGTAGCGTCTGACGCGAATGGTAATGCTAAAGGCTATGGCTTTGTGCAGTATAACACCAAGGAGGCTGCTGAGAGAGCGATTAAGAGACTCAACGGCACGTTATTGAACGGCAGAAAAGTGTTCGTCAGAAAAGTGTTCTTCCAAACGCGCAAAGAACGAGAGGCTGAACTCGGATCCAGGGCCGGAGAGTTCACCAACGTGTATGTCAAGAACTTCGGAGAGGATATGGACGACCGACGCCTTCAGGAGAGGTTTGAAAGATTTGGACCAGTCCTGAGTGTCCGTGTCATGACCGATGGCGCTGGTAAATCCATGTATTTTGGATTTGTCAACTTCGAAAGGCATGAGGATGCCAAGAGGGCCGTTGATGAGATGAACGGCCAGGAGCTAAATGGGAGGCGGGTCTACGTGGGCCGTGCCCAGAAGAGAGGAGAGCACCAGACTGTGCTGAAGCGCCAGTTTGAGCATATAAATCAGGGCCACAGGACCAGATACCAGGTGTGTGTGTATATGAACAAACATTTACTGTATCAGAAAGCTCATAATCTTGGTAAGCATTGTTGATGTATTTGAGGCATGAAAAACATCTTAGTAAAACACAGTTTCTCTCTACCAGGGTGTCAATCTTTATGTCAAGAACTTGCACGATTGTTTGGACGACAAGCAGCTGCACAAAGAGTTCTCCCACTTCGGAACAATCACCAGCGCAAAGGTGATGACGGAGGGCGGACGCAGCAAGGGATTCGGCTTCGTGTGCTTCTCCTCCCCCGAGGACGCCACCAAGGCCGTGACCGTGATGAACGGTCGCATCGTGGCCACCAAGCCCCTGTACGTGGCCCTGGCCCAGGGCAAGGAGGAGCGCCAGGCTCGCGCAACCAACCAGCACGTGCAGAGTACGGCCAGCGGCTGCGCCGTTCCCAACCCAGGCATCAACCCCTACCAGGTTGCTCCCCCACCTGGGTTCTTCATGGCGGCCATTCCACAGGCCCAGAACTGTGCTGCACCGGACTTCACCAACCAGCTGGCTCAGCTGAGACCCACTCATCTCCTAGACACACCTCCTCAGCACTTCCAGAACACGCCCACCAACGCCATGTGTCCGTCGGCTACCAGGCCTAAGACCTTCAACGCTATGAAGGCCACGCCCTCCCTGGTTCCCCCTATGATGACCTCTCAGCGTGCGGGTCAGTATATTTAGTGAAGTAATCCTGCCCCAAAGAGCACTATCCAAACATTTTCCATAAATATCCCTTTGATTATGATTATCTTCCCTCTCAGCTACCCAGGCCTTGAGAAAGCACCCTGCCAGTGCAGACGCAGCTACAGCACGGATGCACACTGTGCCCCGTAACAAGTACACAGCTGGTGTACACCTCCTGCAGCACATGGCTCCCCAGCCACAGATCCCCATGAAGCAGCCTGCTATCCATGAGGAGCTTCGGACTGACTCCATTTTGGCTACCGTTCCCCATGAGGACCTGAAGCAAATGATAGGCGAGTCTATTTGTTTGTTTCAATGAATCCCCCATTAGGTTAGTATAATTACTGTTACTGATATTTATTCTCCCCCTCCCTCCAGGTGAGCGTTTCTCATCTATCCACAGCATGCACCCCATCGCTCCCAAGGTCACTGGCATGCTGCTGGAGATGGACAACTCTGACCTGCTCCGCATGCTGGAGTCTCCACAGTTCCTGCGCTCCAAGGTGGACGAAGCGGTCGCTGCGCTGGAGGCCCACTCATTCATTCATTCATGGAAGACCATTCATTCATTCACTGGGCTGAGGAGGCTGTACAGAAATCTGGCCACGTCCCAGTTTGAGTTTCAAGCGGCTAACGCGTAAAAAAGGAGACGCGGACTTTGAAACCTACTTCACCGATAACTATGCAAAACGAATAAATGACTTCATCACAAAATGAAATCGATTGACTCAGCTATGTCTAAAAAAAGGGTAAGCTGTACCTCGATGATGAATGTAAAAGCACTGGTTGGACCAGGCTACACGTGAACGCGCAAAACGGAGATTAGGGGTGAAAACGGAGCCAGAGCATACCTGTCAACATTGGGATTTGAAAATAAGGGATATTTCCCCGAAAATAAGGGATATCCCTCGCACGCCCCCGGGCCGTCCCCACCCCCACCCCCACCCCACCGTCCACAAACCATACCCCTTACATTTAGACAAGGGTACACACAGTCAATCCTAACATCACCACTAGACAACCATAGGATACCTCGATGGAGCATGCTGGTCACTTGTGGGGGAAACATGCACTGATCAATGGGCGAACCACTGCCACGTGACCTATTTTGATCTACAAGGCTTCTCACTCCCTCTCTCTTATTCATACAATACGATATTACAATATATTTGCAATATTGGTTTTAACATTATTATTTTTTTTTTTTTTGGGGTGCTTTGCATTCATAACATTATAATGTACAATTGTGATTAAAATGCAATAGGAAACTATCAATTAAAATGTGGGTATGAACGACTGTTTTCTTTTTGTATAGTGTGTCAACACATTTTCGACCTTATCTGGACGTGTAGAGCACATAATATAATGTGCAACAATACTATGTGCAATATGACAACCCTTGTGTACATAAGGTTCAGATATAGGAAATGTTAGGATATTTATAGCATAGCATAGAGTACAGCACAGTGTTTTATTGTATAGTATAGTAGTATAGTATAGTAGATAGTGTACATAGCCTTTATTTATGTAAACCAGCTCTTTCCCCTTTTTTATTTTACCCTCTTGTTTTTAGTCTTTTTCCAAGCACCAGGGGAGCCCCCCCTACTAAATTTCGTTGTATGGTACCTGTACTGTATTAATGACAATAAAGACCATTCATTCATTCATTCATTCATTCATAACAGTAATAGTAGGCCGGAAAATATACTTTTCTTAGGACCATTACGGTAGTAATGGCGCGGTTACGTCTCGATTCCCATTTGTCCGTGGTCACGACATACAATCCATAACACTGTGGACTAGAGGAGGCAGCTGAAAGAGCAGTCTCCAAGCAACAGAGAACGCACGTTTGGACAGGTTGATTCAACGTAAGTAACGGTGCAGGAGTATTCATGACGTGTGCAGAGAGGTATTCAGAAGTTGAAATACAGTTTTGTATTGTTTTCGTGACGTTTTATGGTGTGAAATATGAGACCTGGTGCTTTCATAGTTACGCAGTTATCTATTTGCACTTTGCTCTAGATTTTTACTCGAAGCAACACTCCTAAACCATATCCCATTTTTGTGTCTCTTTCTCTCACTATAATAAATATTAAACAAATGATCTGACCCATTGGACTAACCCTAACCCTAGGTATAATTACTACACTATTGCGAATGTTACCAAATCATTGCGTTGTAACTACATAAGGCAGCCTTGTCAATGAGTGGCGCTAGACCCTCATCTTCTTGAAGAGCACTCAATAATTTCTGTCGCAAATTATTTGCATTAATGTCTAGTAATAGTAATTGTAACGTTTTTCATACATTGATCTTGACTGCAAATTCTATAATACGAATGAAATCAATATAAAAATAGACAGTTTTGTGCATTATTGAGAGAGGGTGGTGCTCTCTGCGGGTAGTCAACAACATGAACGTTTCTCTCCCTCTCTCTCCCAACAGGAGATGGCGCTCTCAGGGTGGGTGTGTGTGGTAACAGGGGCCTCCCGGGGCATTGGCAGGGGCATCGCCCTGCAACTGTCAGAGGCAGGAGCTGTCATGCCAAATCGTGTGCACTGCCAAATCGTGTGCACGGCCATCAGCGCGTCACGACCTAACGCGTCACGACCAGCTGGCACGCGTCACGACCAGCTGGCGACTGTGACCCGTCAGTCTAGTGTTTTTGAAACCTCCGTTTTGGCCGCCATTAGCGAAAAGCTTTAATTTGGCTCTACAAGTGTTAATATGTCATTTTATGAAGTTTTAATATTGTAACGATCCTGTATGAGGCCCGTTAACAGCTCCACCAAGGGAGTAAACTCTCTTGGTCTAATGGTTAGCGCGGCCGTCGGTTATGCGGGAGATCGGGGTTCGATTCCCGCATGGGGCGAGTTACACTACCAAGGACACGTTCGCTTTCCTGTTAGTTATCCTGTCCTGTTATAAAAGATGACTTTTCAGTCATCTGTGATTTGCTCATGTAATACGGATATTTTATAATATACAGTATTTGTGTTACCTAGGGACATAATGCTGCAAATACAACCTGAAACTATATCTGCACATTAATGTTTTCTAATAAATGTCATCTTAAACTAGTTTCATGACCATAATGTCTCATTGTCGTCTCATCCAGGCAGGAGATGGCTCCTCTGTTCCCTCCCCTGAGGCCTGAGAAGTGTGTACAGCAGGCCATGAAGGCTATCCTGACAGACCAGCCCCTGGTCTGTACCCCACGCGCCATGTACATGGTCACCTTCATGAAGACGTAAGTCAACAACACCCAGTTGTCATTGTTGTCAGTGACTTGCCCAGATGAATATCGGGTAATATATAGGGATAGTGAGTTGGGACTGGTGATTAGAAGGTCATGAATTCAAATCCCACCTGGGAACACCACCACTAGTGTGCCCTTGACCCTAAGGCACTTAGCCCTAAGTTACTCCAGGGAGACTGTCCCTGTAATCTCTAATTGTAAGTCGCTTTGGATAAATAGTTGTTGGATATATAGTTGGAAGGGATGCACACAGTGGGTACAGCAGGCCATGAGGGTCTACCTAAACAAACCGGGCACCCCACACACACTTCCATGTACTATATGATCTGTATGTACATGCACACCGTTATTAACACTATTTCCACTGTATAATAATACCCATAATGTATTTATTTACCTGTTTTACAGTGTCCTACCCTTTGACGCCATCGTCTGTATGTACCGGTTCCTTGGAGCAGACAAGTGCATGTACCCCTTTCTGGTTCATGGGAAGGAAGCCATGAACAACAACGAATCCAAGCCTGGGTCCTAGCTGCTTCAACATCATCATCATCATCATCATCATCATCATCATCATCATCATGGATTCAGTACCAGCTCTTGTGTATTCAGTAGGGTGAAACTTTTTTGAGAAAGCTTCGTAAGATTATCTTAAATTCATTGTAGGCTATGAATGGAAGGTGCTGTGGAGCTTTCTGGAATCTCAACTCAACCCTGGAAGTTACAGATAGACACCTGGGGGGTATTCCACGTACGTTGATTAGTATATTCGCTTAAAAGGAAAGCCTCGTTCGAGCAACTCTCGATTGGGATTCAAGCCTCAAGTGATTCCTCGAATTATAAGCCTTGCGTCATCAATGTCACGCAAGTCCGGTTTGGAAAGCCTCGCTTTTTGGCGCGCGCCCGGAGTTAGAAGTAGCCCAGAAGAGCCGATTGTCGAAAAAGAAGATACTATTGTTGTGATACTCGTAAAAGGTGGGACCTAATATTTCCAAAAAGACACTTGACGGAACTGTCGTTCGGGATTTAGTTTACGCCTGTGAGACATTTTTGACACACATCTTACTTAAACCAGACCGTAAACCTGGTCTCTACCAGGTTTGTTCTGTAGGATTGGTTGCATAGCAACCAAACAGCAAATTATTTGAGCCACATTCAGGGAACGGAACTCGATCTGAAATTATAAAACAAGCCTGAATTAGCTCTATTCGCGTTTCGTGGAATACCCCCCTGATCTGAGATTCTGGCCTACATGACACAGATTCATGTCAGTTGTACACAGTACATGTCCTTCTGAATGTGATTGGTGCAAATAGAGCGATTTTGTAGATTTAGCCAATCTGTATTACATGTAGGCAGGATATTGGCTCTCTCAGTCAGTGATTCTGTTCTTTATGGTGGTATCCTCCTGAAGACCAATGGAGATGAGAATAAAAACAAATAACTTTTGACCTCTATACTGAGTTGGCAGAAAGTGTTTACACCACATGGTACCTCTTTCCTGGTGTTTGTCTCAAACATGACATAATATGATCACATGCAGACTGCAAGCAGGATGCCATTTAATAAGTAACACCTTGACATTTTGTGTGGATATGCTCAGATCATAGTTCAGAATGACATACTACACATGATTGACAAAGAGACAAAGTAATTCATAATTAAATGAAAGCAATGAAGATTGAGAGCTGCTCGAATCTTAAAAGTGAGGCTAGCAGAAAATGGACCCTGATTCATTATGGTCGCAGTTGTGTGCACTGATCTCAAGTTAAGATTCCACCCATAGAACCCAAGGTATGGGCTCCAACTAATCATACCATTGCACAACCCTTTTTCAAAAGTATTCCTTTGTGCATCCATTCCAATTTAAGTCCACATGGGGGAGCTAGAGCATACTTCAGGAGAAGGGTGGGGCTGAAAAGGAAATAACATGATAGCATGATACCAAGACAGTTCACCTACATACACAAGTTGTTTCCTAACTCGGTTCTACTGTTTTTGGGCTTCCAGTTAACAAAATAACATGTAGCCTATGTTTTTAGTATAGCTCAACTTCACTATCCAAGGTTAGTGTGGTGTTCTCTCTGTGACCGTACTTCAAACTTCCTGTGATTGTGAAAAGAATACTCTGAGATTTACTGTATTTCTGCATTATAACTGCATTATTACAGAAGGTGAATTTCATACTTCACGGCTTTCATGATTTATTACTGTCTTTCCTGTGCACTCACAAATGCAATGTTGACCCAATGTGGGTGTGGCACATAATGTGCAAGTGTCCAGAAGTGTTCTAATTTTCAGTAGAAAATAACTTCACTGCAACTTTTGAAAATACATTTATTCTCTGGTATAAAAGATTAACAAACGCAGGAAAATCTTATAAAAACATGATTTAGTACATTTTTAAACCACTATTATGACCCTGAAAACATTTAACAGCTAAGCTGAGGCCTATTATAACACATTTTCAGTTCAAGCCAATGTCTTGGCAAAAATAGGGGTCCAATTCAATTACAATGTTTTTCATTATCAAACTGCATTTTGGGCCTTTCCTGATAACCATGTCAATGATGGCACGGGCTCTGTCTGCCCTTATCACTTTAGACATTACTGCCTCTGCTTCATGTGGATTCATCACTTTCTCTAGTTGAAGTTTGTCCAGTAGAGAGTCAAGATTTGGGCCTGATACTCCGTTCACAAACTTTGGCCGCACAGACGTCAGAGTGTCTGCTGCTGAAGATGTCTGACTGCAATCAGCCTGTGGCCTCTCCACTGATGCAGCACCTTGTATGGGAAACAAAAAGGGACATTCATCTAGTCTATGACGGTTGTGTTGTGCTATGTAGTCTATGACCAAACCAGTGTTGGTGAAGTGAAGACAGTTTTATGGCAGGTTGAAGTTCATCCGTTCTGCATTTACACCAGCTAATGATCAGCTAAGTCCTATTTCTTAAATCATCTTTAACCTTGAATATAGGGAGGGACTGATTCATTTCAGATCGGGGATACAAGATGAGTGAACTGACCAGGTATTATCCTGAACCTGACCACCAGACTTTAGGGTCAATTCCATTTCAATTCAGGAAGTCAGCTGAAAGTCTATTGAATTCTAATTTAAATTCCTCATTAAAAATAATGTTCATCTTCACAATACCTTCATGATTGAGTAATTAGCTCAACCAGATGGACTGGGCTAAAACTAAAATATCCAGCCTAGGGTGACAACATGATCTACAGAAACAGCTACAGAAACAATATTTGTACAGAATGTATCTCCACTCAGACTTATAATAGGTGAATTTAACATAGAAACGTATTTTCTTTCTATTTCTATCTATT
The DNA here is from genome assembly GCF_963989245.1 of Nansenia antarctica. Taxonomy (NCBI): domain Eukaryota; kingdom Metazoa; phylum Chordata; class Actinopteri; order Argentiniformes; family Microstomatidae; genus Nansenia; species Nansenia antarctica. Next base: position 139,984 of record NW_027663469.1, read on the forward strand.
AGCACCGCCAAAGCCAGCCTGGCCTGGTTTACACACGTCCGTGAAAGTGAAAGTGAAACTAACAATTTCCCTTTATTTTCCATATTTCTACATAGTTCGTAATAGATAGTTGCATATTCAATGTTTTTTGTGTGTAACTAAACCAATTGCTGTTTGCTTCCCCAGCTTTTCCACATTGTTTTAATAAAATCATTTGGACAAGAGAAGTCACTTGTTTTGACAATTTCCATTCTCGACAACTTACATTTGATAAATTCCTCCAGTTCCACTGCCGGCTGGTTGTAGCCATTTGCCTTTAATACCTCAATCGCTACAGGGATGGCACCAGCGTCAGTGAATCGTGTGATTAAAAGTTTAACGATGTCAATAACATCCTTATCCTCCACATCGTTCTCGAAGATGCGCCGTTCCTGACCCTTCTGCGCGCGGTCGCAACGTTTAGATAAAAAGTTGCTGTTGTATAACTTTAAACATTGGATTAAAGAGATTATTAAGTGGATACAACTATATATTAAGCATTGTGTCCGTATTGAAATTGGAAAATGTAACCCTTGAGAACGAAACTTACAGAGCCATGCCTACATAACATGATGTGATGTTTAATGCTGAAACCCTAACTGACCTGCCTCTATTTTGCAACTTGCCTGCCTTGGCCCTATCAAAAAGAGCCTGAGTGTTCTACAGTGGCCTTCCCAATCACCGGATCTGAATCCAATAGAACACCTTTGGGATGTGGTAGAACGGGAGATTCACAACTTGAGAGTGCACCTGAAAAATCTATCAAGTCATGATGGACCAGAATCTCAAAGGAATGTTTAACATCTTGTGGAATCTATGCCACGAAGGATTGAGACTGTTTTGAGAGCAAAGGGAGGCCCTACCCAGTATTACAGTAGTAGGCTATAGTGTTCCTAATAAAGTGAGTGTAGTAGCCAAAGCCACGGTGTGGTTTTATTGGACCATAGCGAAAGTGAGGTAATGCAGAAATGTAATTCATCTAAATGTGATGTAAATTTGACTGAATTCCTGCCAGTTTACATTAGGGATGCAACCTCAGCAAATATGTTCAAGTCAAGACTAAAAACCCATCTTTTTAATATTGCCTTTAAATGACTAAATAATTAAATTATGATTATATAATGATTGGAGCACTTTGAGCTGCAACGTTTGCAGGAAAAGCGCTATACAAATAAAAAGTTATTATTATTATTATTATTATTATTATTATTATTATTATCTGTTTACAGTAGTTATATCAGTATTACAAAGCATTTGAGATGGGACAGTTCTGGTATTTTTGCCACCAAAATGCTAACTTTGATACACTTGGGTATCCATAAACCATAAAAGAGTTTTACTGAAAAGAAAAAGGGAAACGGCTAGAAGCAATATATGAAATCTGTAGCTTTATGTCTATACACAGTAATGTATAAGAAAAAGGTTATTTAAACATGTGACAATGTGCTGTATGTTTCTACGTTGAACAGTTGTTGTAGAAAATGAACAAACAAATTAGTTTAATTAATTCTATTAATTAATTTCTATAATAAGTTGTTCTATGCTACTTGGAAGTTTTGAGTCATATTTCAACTTGTCTGATTGCGATGACATGATTTGTGATGAATATAGGTCAACTCTACAATTTTATTATTCATGTTAAATACATCTGCTGGAGAAGGAATTCCTCATGAACCCCTAAATAGGTTTGCTGACAAAATGGACCCTGGCTATAACTGTGAGGTCACAGTGTCTGAAGTTAGAATTCTTCTAAAACATAAGTGATTGATGACAACCATAGAACATGCAGCTGGAGTTCTAGAATCCAGCTAGAGTACACATGCCGTTCATTTACCTGCAATTCATCTGTGAAGAGCTAGATAGATAAACGTTATTCGTTCTTTTCCCCCAAAAAATTGAAGACATGAATCCTAGTGCGCCTATTCAATGGATGGGGTCGGCAACATTCAGTGGGGTCGGCAACATCTTCGTTAAGAATTTAGTGGAGACGTTCAACAGCAAGCACCTCTACGACACGTTCTCGGAGTTTGGGAGCATCCTTTCCTGCAAGGTAGCGTCTGACGCGAATGGTAATGCTAAAGGCTATGGCTTTGTGCAGTATAACACCAAGGAGGCTGCTGAGAGAGCGATTAAGAGACTCAACGGCACGTTATTGAACGGCAGAAAAGTGTTCGTCAGAAAAGTGTTCTTCCAAACGCGCAAAGAACGAGAGGCTGAACTCGGATCCAGGGCCGGAGAGTTCACCAACGTGTATGTCAAGAACTTCGGAGAGGATATGGACGACCGACGCCTTCAGGAGAGGTTTGAAAGATTTGGACCAGTCCTGAGTGTCCGTGTCATGACCGATGGCGCTGGTAAATCCATGTATTTTGGATTTGTCAACTTCGAAAGGCATGAGGATGCCAAGAGGGCCGTTGATGAGATGAACGGCCAGGAGCTAAATGGGAGGCGGGTCTACGTGGGCCGTGCCCAGAAGAGAGGAGAGCACCAGACTGTGCTGAAGCGCCAGTTTGAGCATATAAATCAGGGCCACAGGACCAGATACCAGGTGTGTGTGTATATGAACAAACATTTACTGTATCAGAAAGCTCATAATCTTGGTAAGCATTGTTGATGTATTTGAGGCATGAAAAACATCTTAGTAAAACACAGTTTCTCTCTACCAGGGTGTCAATCTTTATGTCAAGAACTTGCACGATTGTTTGGACGACAAGCAGCTGCACAAAGAGTTCTCCCACTTCGGAACAATCACCAGCGCAAAGGTGATGACGGAGGGCGGACGCAGCAAGGGATTCGGCTTCGTGTGCTTCTCCTCCCCCGAGGACGCCACCAAGGCCGTGACCGTGATGAACGGTCGCATCGTGGCCACCAAGCCCCTGTACGTGGCCCTGGCCCAGGGCAAGGAGGAGCGCCAGGCTCGCGCAACCAACCAGCACGTGCAGAGTACGGCCAGCGGCTGCGCCGTTCCCAACCCAGGCATCAACCCCTACCAGGTTGCTCCCCCACCTGGGTTCTTCATGGCGGCCATTCCACAGGCCCAGAACTGTGCTGCACCGGACTTCACCAACCAGCTGGCTCAGCTGAGACCCACTCATCTCCTAGACACACCTCCTCAGCACTTCCAGAACACGCCCACCAACGCCATGTGTCCGTCGGCTACCAGGCCTAAGACCTTCAACGCTATGAAGGCCACGCCCTCCCTGGTTCCCCCTATGATGACCTCTCAGCGTGCGGGTCAGTATATTTAGTGAAGTAATCCTGCCCCAAAGAGCACTATCCAAACATTTTCCATAAATATCCCTTTGATTATGATTATCTTCCCTCTCAGCTACCCAGGCCTTGAGAAAGCACCCTGCCAGTGCAGACGCAGCTACAGCACGGATGCACACTGTGCCCCGTAACAAGTACACAGCTGGTGTACACCTCCTGCAGCACATGGCTCCCCAGCCACAGATCCCCATGAAGCAGCCTGCTATCCATGAGGAGCTTCGGACTGACTCCATTTTGGCTACCGTTCCCCATGAGGACCTGAAGCAAATGATAGGCGAGTCTATTTGTTTGTTTCAATGAATCCCCCATTAGGTTAGTATAATTACTGTTACTGATATTTATTCTCCCCCTCCCTCCAGGTGAGCGTTTCTCATCTATCCACAGCATGCACCCCATCGCTCCCAAGGTCACTGGCATGCTGCTGGAGATGGACAACTCTGACCTGCTCCGCATGCTGGAGTCTCCACAGTTCCTGCGCTCCAAGGTGGACGAAGCGGTCGCTGCGCTGGAGGCCCACTCATTCATTCATTCATGGAAGACCATTCATTCATTCACTGGGCTGAGGAGGCTGTACAGAAATCTGGCCACGTCCCAGTTTGAGTTTCAAGCGGCTAACGCGTAAAAAAGGAGACGCGGACTTTGAAACCTACTTCACCGATAACTATGCAAAACGAATAAATGACTTCATCACAAAATGAAATCGATTGACTCAGCTATGTCTAAAAAAAGGGTAAGCTGTACCTCGATGATGAATGTAAAAGCACTGGTTGGACCAGGCTACACGTGAACGCGCAAAACGGAGATTAGGGGTGAAAACGGAGCCAGAGCATACCTGTCAACATTGGGATTTGAAAATAAGGGATATTTCCCCGAAAATAAGGGATATCCCTCGCACGCCCCCGGGCCGTCCCCACCCCCACCCCCACCCCCACCCCCACCCCACCGTCCACAAACCATACCCCTTACATTTAGACAAGGGTACACACAGTCAATCCTAACATCACCACTAGACAACCATAGGATACCTCGATGGAGCATGCTGGTCACTTGTGGGGGAAACATGCACTGATCAATGGGCGAACCACTGCCACGTGACCTATTTTGATCTACAAGGCTTCTCACTCCCTCTCTCTTATTCATACAATACGATATTACAATATATTTGCAATATTGGTTTTAACATTATTTTTTTATTTTTTTTTGGGGTGCTTTGCATTCATAACATTATAATGTACAATTGTGATTAAAATGCAATAGGAAACTATCAATTAAAATGTGGGTATGAACGACTGTTTTCTTTTTGTATAGTGTGTCAACACATTTTCGACCTTATCTGGACGTGTAGAGCACATAATATAATGTGCAACAATACTATGTGCAATATGACAACCCTTGTGTACATAAGGTTCAGATATAGGAAATGTTAGGATATTTATAGCATAGCATAGAGTACAGCACAGTGTTTTATTGTATAGTATAGTAGTATAGTATAGTAGATAGTGTACATAGCCTTTATTTATGTAAACCAGCTCTTTCCCCTTTTTTATTTTACCCTCTTGTTTTTAGTCTTTTTCCAAGCACCAGGGGAGCCCCCCCTACTAAATTTCGTTGTATGGTACCTGTACTGTATTAATGACAATAAAGACCATTCATTCATTCATTCATTCATTCATAACAGTAATAGTAGGCCGGAAAATATACTTTTCTTAGGACCATTACGGTAGTAATGGCGCGGTTACGTCTCGATTCCCATTTGTCCGTGGTCACGACATACAATCCATAACACTGTGGACTAGAGGAGGCAGCTGAAAGAGCAGTCTCCAAGCAACAGAGAACGCACGTTTGGACAGGTTGATTCAACGTAAGTAACGGTGCAGGAGTATTCATGACGTGTGCAGAGAGGTATTCAGAAGTTGAAATACAGTTTTGTATTGTTTTCGTGACGTTTTATGGTGTGAAATATGAGACCTGGTGCTTTCATAGTTACGCAGTTATCTATTTGCACTTTGCTCTAGATTTTTACTCGAAGCAACACTCCTAAACCATATCCCATTTTTGTGTCTCTTTCTCTCACTATAATAAATATTAAACAAATGATCTGACCCATTGGACTAACCCTAACCCTAGGTATAATTACTACACTATTGCGAATGTTACCAAATCATTGCGTTGTAACTACATAAGGCAGCCTTGTCAATGAGTGGCGCTAGACCCTCATCTTCTTGAAGAGCACTCAATAATTTCTGTCGCAAATTATTTGCATTAATGTCTAGTAATAGTAATTGTAACGTTTTTCATACATTGATCTTGACTGCAAATTCTATAATACGAATGAAATCAATATAAAAATAGACAGTTTTGTGCATTATTGAGAGAGGGTGGTGCTCTCTGCGGGTAGTCAACAACATGAACGTTTCTCTCCCTCTCTCTCCCAACAGGAGATGGCGCTCTCAAGGTGGGTGTGTGTGGTAACAGGGGCCTCCCGGGGCATTGGCAGGGGCATCGCCCTGCAACTGTCAGAGGCAGGAGCTGTCATGCCAAATCGTGTGCACTGCCAAATCGTGTGCACGGCCATCAGCGCGTCACGACCTAACGCGTCACGACCAGCTGGCACGCGTCACGACCAGCTGGCGACTGTGACCCGTCAGTCTAGTGTTTTTGAAACCTCCGTTTTGGCCGCCATTAGCGAAAAGCTTTAATTTGGCTCTACAAGTGTTAATATGTCATTTTATGAAGTTTTAATATTGTAACGATCCTGTATGAGGCCCGTTAACAGCTCCACCAAGGGAGTAAACTCTCTTGGTCTAATGGTTAGCGCGGCCGTCGGTTATGCGGGAGATCGGGGTTCGATTCCCGCATGGGGCGAGTTACACTACCAAGGACACGTTCGCTTTCCTGTTAGTTATCCTGTCCTGTTATAAAAGATGACTTTTCAGTCATCTGTGATTTGCTCATGTAATACGGATATTTTATAATATACAGTATTTGTGTTACCTAGGGACATAATGCTGCAAATACAACCTGAAACTATATCTGCACATTAATGTTTTCTAATAAATGTCATCTTAAACTAGTTTCATGACCATAATGTCTCATTGTCGTCTCATCCAGGCAGGAGATGGCTCCTCTGTTCCCTCCCCTGAGGCCTGAGAAGTGTGTACAGCAGGCCATGAAGGCTATCCTGACAGACCAGCCCCTGGTCTGTACCCCACGCGCCATGTACATCGTCACCTTCATGAAGACGTAAGTCAACAACACCCAGTTGTCATTGTTGTCAGTGACTTGCCCAGATGAATATCGGGTAATATATAGGGATAGTGAGTTGGGACTGGTGATTAGAAGGTCATGAATTCAAATCCCACCTGGGAACACCACCACTAGTGTGCCCTTGACCCTAAGGCACTTAGCCCTAAGTTACTCCAGGGAGACTGTCCCTGTAATCTCTAATTGTAAGTCGCTTTGGATAAATAGTTGTTGGATATATAGTTGGAAGGGATGCACACAGTGGGTACAGCAGGCCATGAGGGTCTACCTAAACAAACCGGGCACCCCACACACACTTCCATGTACTATATGATCTGTATGTACATGCACACCGTTATTAACACTATTTCCACTGTATAATAATACCCATAATGTATTTATTTACCTGTTTTACAGTGTCCTACCCTTTGACGCCATCGTCTGTATGTACCGGTTCCTTGGAGCAGACAAGTGCATGTACCCCTTTCTGGTTCATGGGAAGGAAGCCATGAACAACAACGAATCCAAGCCTGGGTCCTAGCTGCTTCAACATCATCATCATCATCATCATCATCATCATCATCATCATCATCATCATGGATTCAGTACCAGCTCTTGTGTATTCAGTAGGGTGAAACTTTTTTGAGAAAGCTTCGTAAGATTATCTTAAATTCATTGTAGGCTATGAATGGAAGGTGCTGTGGAGCTTTCTGGAATCTCAACTCAACCCTGGAAGTTACAGATAGACACCTGGGGGGTATTCCACGTACGTTGATTAGTATATTCGCTTAAAAGGAAAGCCTCGTTCGAGCAACTCTCGATTGGGATTCAAGCCTCAAGTGATTCCTCGAATTATAAGCCTTGCGTCATCAATGTCACGCAAGTCCGGTTTGGAAAGCCTCGCTTTTTGGCGCGCGCCCGGAGTTAGAAGTAGCCCAGAAGAGCCGATTGTCGAAAAAGAAGATACTATTGTTGTGATACTCGTAAAAGGTGGGACCTAATATTTCCAAAAAGACACTTGACGGAACTGTCGTTCGGGATTTAGTTTACGCCTGTGAGACATTTTTGACACACATCTTACTTAAACCAGACCGTAAACCTGGTCTCTACCAGGTTTGTTCTGTAGGATTGGTTGCATAGCAACCAAACAGCAAATTATTTGAGCCACATTCAGGGAACGGAACTCGATCTGAAATTATAAAACAAGCCTGAATTAGCTCTATTCGCGTTTCGTGGAATACCCCCCTGATCTGAGATTCTGGCCTACATGACACAGATTCATGTCAGTTGTACACAGTACATGTCCTTCTGAATGTGATTGGTGCAAATAGAGCGATTTTGTAGATTTAGCCAATCTGTATTACATGTAGGCAGGATATTGGCTCTCTCAGTCAGTGATTCTGTTCTTTATGGTGGTATCCTCCTGAAGACCAATGGAGATGAGAATAAAAACAAATAACTTTTGACCTCTATACTGAGTTGGCAGAAAGTGTTTACACCACATGGTACCTCTTTCCTGGTATTTGTCTCAAACATGACATAATATGATCACATGCAGACTGCAAGCAGGATGCCATTTAATAAGTAACACCTTGACATTTTGTGTGGATATGCTCAGATCATAGTTCAGAATGACATACTACACATGATTGACAAAGAGACAAAGTAATTCATAATTAAATGAAAGCAATGAAGATTGAGAGCTGCTCGAATCTTAAAAGTGAGGCTAGCAGAAAATGGACCCTGATTCATTATGGTCGCAGTTGTGTGCACTGATCTCAAGTTAAGATTCCACCCATAGAACCCAAGGTATGGGCTCCAACTAATCATACCATTGCACAACCCTTTTTCAAAAGTATTCCTTTGTGCATCCATTCCAATTTAAGTCCACATGGGGGAGCTAGAGCATACTTCAGGAGAAGGGTGGGGCTGAAAAGGAAATAACATGATAGCATGATACCAAGACAGTTCACCTACATACACAAGTTGTTTCCTAACTCGGTTCTACTGTTTTTGGGCTTCCAGTTAACAAAATAACATGTAGCCTATGTTTTTAGTATAGCTCAACTTCACTATCCAAGGTTAGTGTGGTGTTCTCTCTGTGACCGTACTTCAAACTTCCTGTGATTGTGAAAAGAATACTCTGAGATTTACTGTATTTCTGCATTATAACTGCATTATTACAGAAGGTGAATTTCATACTTCACGGCTTTCATGATTTATTACTGTCTTTCCTGTGCACTCACAAATGCAATGTTGACCCAATGTGGGTGTGGCACATAATGTGCAAGTGTCCAGAAGTGTTCTAATTTTCAGTAGAAAATAACTTCACTGCAACTTTTGAAAATACATTTATTCTCTGGTATAAAAGATTAACAAACGCAGGAAAATCTTATAAAAACATGATTTAGTACATTTTTAAACCACTATTATGACCCTGAAAACATTTAACAGCTAAGCTGAGGCCTATTATAACACATTTTCAGTTCAAGCCAATGTCTTGGCAAAAATAGGGGTCCAATTCAATTACAATGTTTTTCATTATCAAACTGCATTTTGGGCCTTTCCTGATAACCATGTCAATGATGGCACGGGCTCTGTCTGCCCTTATCACTTTAGACATTACTGCCTCTGCTTCATGTGGATTCATCACTTTCTCTAGTTGAAGTTTGTCCAGTAGAGAGTCAAGATTTGGGCCTGATACTCCGTTCACAAACTTTGGCCGCACAGACGTCAGAGTGTCTGCTGCTGAAGATGTCTGACTGCAATCAGCCTGTGGCCTCTCCACTGATGCAGCACCTTGTATGGGAAACAAAAAGGGACATTCATCTAGTCTATGACGGTTGTGTTGTGCTATGTAGTCTATGACCAAACCAGTGTTGGTGAAGTGAAGACAGTTTTATGGCAGGTTGAAGTTCATCCGTTCTGCATTTACACCAGCTAATGATCAGCTAAGTCCTATTTCTTAAATCATCTTTAACCTTGAATATAGGGAGGGACTGATTCATTTCAGATCGGGGATACAAGATGAGTGAACTGACCAGGTATTATCCTGAACCTGACCACCAGACTTTAGGGTCAATTCCATTTCAATTCAGGAAGTCAGCTGAAAGTCTATTGAATTCTAATTTAAATTCCTCATTAAAAATAATGTTCATCTTCACAATACCTTCATGATTGAGTAATTAGCTCAACCAGATGGACTGGGCTAAAACTAAAATATCCAGCCTAGGGTGACAACATGATCTACAGAAACAGCTACAGAAACAATATTTGTACAGAATGTATCTCCACTCAGACTTATAATAGGTGAATTTAACTTAGAAACGTATTTTCTTTCTATTTCTATCTATTAGCACCGCCAAAGCCAGCCTGGCCTGGTTTACACACGTCCGTGAAAGTGAAAGTGAAACTAACAATTTCCCTTTATTTTCCATATTTCTACATAGTTCGTAATAGATAGTTGCATATTCAATGTTTTTTGTGTGTAACTAAACCAATTGCTGTTTGCTTCCCCAGCTTTTCCACATTGTTTTAATAAAATCATTTGGACAAGAGAAGTCACTTGTTTTGACAATTTCCATTCTCGACAACTTACATTTGATAAATTCCTCCAGTTCCACTGCCGGCTGGTTGTAGCCATTTGCCTTTAATACCTCAATCGCTACAGGGATGGCACCAGCGTCAGTGAATCGTGTGATTAAAAGTTTAACGATGTCAATAACATCCTTATCCTCCACATCGTTCTCGAAGATGCGCCGTTCCTGACCCTTCTGCGCGCGGTCGCAACGTTTAGATAAAAAGTTGCTGTTGTATAACTTTAAACATTGGATTAAAGAGATTATTAAGTGGATACAACTATATATTAAGCATTGTGTCCGTATTGAAATTGGAAAATGTAACCCTTGAGAACGAAACTTACAGAGCCATGCCTACATAACATGATGTGATGTTTAATGCTGAAACCCTAACTGACCTGCCTCTATTTTGCAACTTGCCTGCCTTGGCCCTATCAAAAAGAGCCTGAGTGTTCTACAGTGGCCTTCCCAATCACCGGATCTGAATCCAATAGAACACCTTTGGGATGTGGTAGAACGGGAGATTCACAACTTGAGAGTGCACCTGAAAAATCTATCAAGTCATGATGGACCAGAATCTCAAAGGAATGTTTAACATCTTGTGGAATCTATGCCACGAAGGATTGAGACTGTTTTGAGAGCAAAGGGAGGCCCTACCCAGTATTACAGTAGTAGGCTATAGTGTTCCTAATAAAGTGAGTGTAGTAGCCAAAGCCACGGTGTGGTTTTATTGGACCATAGCGAAAGTGAGGTAATGCAGAAATGTAATTCATCTAAATGTGATGTAAATTTGACTGAATTCCTGCCAGTTTACATTAGGGATGCAACCTCAGCAAATATGTTCAAGTCAAGACTAAAAACCCATCTTTTTAATATTGCCTTTAAATGACTAAATAATTAAATTATGATTATATAATGATTGGAGCACTTTGAGCTGCAACGTTTGCAGGAAAAGCGCTATACAAATAAAAAGTTATTATTATTATTATTATTATTATTATTATTATTATTATTATCTGTTTACTGTTATATCAGTATTACAAAGCATTTGAGATGGGACAGTTCTGGTATTTTTGCCACCAAAATGCTAACTTTGATACACTTGGGTATCCATAAACCATAAAAGAGTTTTACTGAAAAGAAAAAGGGAAACGGCTAGAAGCAATATATGAAATCTGTAGCTTTATGTCTATACACAGTAATGTATAAGAAAAAGGTTATTTAAACATGTGACAATGTGCTGTATGTTTCTACGTTGAACAGTTGTTGTAGAAAATGAACAAACAAATTAGTTTAATTAATTCTATTAATTAATTTCTATAATAAGTTGTTCTATGCTACTTGGAAGTTTTGAGTCATATTTCAACTTGTCTGATTGCGATGACATGATTTGTGATGAATATAGGTCAACTCTACAATTTTATTATTCATGTTAAATACATCTGCTGGAGAAGGAATTCCTCATGAACCCCTAAATAGGTTTGCTGACAAAATGGACCCTGGCTATAACTGTGAGGTCACAGTGTCTGAAGTTAGAATTCTTCTAAAACATAAGTGATTGATGACAACCATAGAACATGCAGCTGGAGTTCTAGAATCCAGCTAGAGTACACATGCCGTTCATTTACCTGCAATTCATCTGTGAAGAGCTAGATAGATAAACGTTATTCGTTCTTTTCCCCCCAAAAATTGAAGACATGAATCCTAGTGCGCCTATTCAATGGATGGGGTCGTCAACATTCAGTGGGGTCGGCAACATCTTCGTTAAGGATTTAGTGGAGACGTTCAACAGCAAGCACCTCTACGACACGTTCTCGGAGTTTGGGAGCATCCTTTCCTGCAAGGTAGCGTCTGACGCGAATGGTAATGCTAAAGGCTATGGCTTTGTGCAGTATAACACCAAGGAGGCTGCTGAGAGAGCGATTAAGAGACTCAACGGCACGTTATTGAACGGCAGAAAAGTGTTCGTCAGAAAAGTGTTCTTCCAAACGCGCAAAGAACGAGAGGCTGAACTCGGATCCAGGGCCGGAGAGTTCACCAACGTGTATGTCAAGAACTTCGGAGAGGATATGGACGACCGACGCCTTCAGGAGAGGTTTGAAAGATTTGGACCAGTCCTGAGTGTCCGTGCCTTGACCGATGACGCTGGTAAATCCATGGGTTTTGGATTTGTCAACTTCGCAAGGCATGAGGATGCCAAGAGGGCCGTTGATGAGATGAACGGCCAGGAGCTAAATGGGAGGCGGGTCTACGTGGGCCGTGCCCAGAAGAGAGGAGAGCGCCAGACTGTGCTGAAGCGCCAGTTTGAGCATATAAATCAGGGCCACAGGACCAGATACCAGGTGTGTGTGTATATGAACAAACATAATACTGTATCAGAAAGCTCATAATCTTGGTAAGCATTGTTGATGTATTTGAGGCATGAAAAACATCTTAGTAAAACACAGTTTCTCTCTACCAGGGTGTCAATCTTTATGTCAAGAACTTGCACGATTGTTTGGACGACAAGCAGCTGCACAAAGAGTTCTCCCACTTCGGAACAATCACCAGCGCAAAGGTGATGACGGAGGGCGGACGCAGCAAGGGATTCGGCTTCGTGTGCTTCTCCTCCCCCGAGGACGCCACCAAGGCCGTGACCGTGATGAACGGTCGCATCGTGGCCACCAAGCCCCTGTACGTGGCCCTGGCCCAGGGCAAGGAGGAGCGCCAGGCTCGCGCAACCAACCAGCACGTGCAGAGTACGGCCAGCGGCTGCGCCGTTCCCAACCCAGGCATCAACCCCTACCAGGTTGCTCCCCCACCTGGGTTCTTCATGGCGGCCATTCCACAGGCCCAGAACTGTGCTGCACCGGACTTCACCAACCAGCTGGCTCAGCTGAGACCCACTCATCTCCTAGACACACCTCCTCAGCACTTCCAGAACACGCCCACCAACGCCATGTGTCCGTCGGCTACCAGGCCTAAGACCTTCAACGTTCCCAACCCAGGCATCAACCCCTACCAGGTTGCTCCCCCACCTGGGTTCTTCATGGCGGCCATTCCACAGGCCCAGAACTGTGCTGCACCGGACTTCACCAACCAGCTGGCTCAGCTGAGACCCACTCATCTCCTAGACACACCTCCTCAGCACTTCCAGAACACGCCCACCAACGCCATGTGTCCGTCGGCTACCAGGCCTAAGACCTTCAACGCTATGAAGGCCACGCCCTCCCTGGTTCCCCCTATGATGACCTCTCAGCGCGCGGGTCAGTATATTTAGTGAAGTAATCCTGCCCCAAAGAGCACTATCCAAACATTTGCCATAAATATCCCTTTGATTATGATTATCTTCCCTCTCAGCTACCCAGGCCTTGAGAAAGCACCCTGCCAGTGCAGACGCAGCTACAGCACGGATGCACACTGTGCCCCGTAACAAGTACACAGCTGGTGTACACCTCCTGCAGCACATGGCTCCCCAGCCACAGATCCCCATGAAGCAGCCTGCTATCCATGAGGAGCTTCGGACTGACTCCATTTTGGCTGCCGTTCCCCATGAGGACCTGAAGCAAATGATAGGCGAGTCTATTTGTTTGTTTCAATGAATCCCCCATTAGGTTAGTATAATTACTGTTACTGATATTTATTCTCCCCCTCCCTCCAGGTGAGCGTTTCTCATCTATCCACAGCATGCACCCCATCGCTCCCAAGGTCACTGGCATGCTGCTGGAGATGGACAACTCTGACCTGCTCCGCATGCTGGAGTCTCCACAGTTCCTGCGCTCCAAGGTGGACGAAGCGGTCGCTGCGCTGGAGGCCCACTCATTCATTCATTCATGGAAGACCATTCATTCATTCACTGGGCTGAGGAGGCTGTACAGAAATCTGGCCACGTCCCAGTTTGAGTTTCAAGTGGCTAACGCGTAAAAAAGGAGACGCGGACTTTGAAACCTACTTCACCGATAACTATGCAAAACGAATAAATGACTTCATCACAAAATGAAATCGATTGACTCAGCTATGTCTAAAAAAAGGGTAAGCTGTACCTCGATGATGAATGTAAAAGCACTGGTTGGACCAGGCTACACGTGAACGCGCAAAACGGAGATTAGGGGTGAAAACCTGTCAACATTGGGATTTGAAAATAAGGGATATTTTCCCGAAAATAAGGGATATCCCTCGCACGCCCCCGGGCCGTCCCCACCCCCACCCCCACCCCACCGTCCACAAACCATACCCCTTACATTTAGACAAGGGTACACACAGTCAATCCTAACATCACCACTAGACAACCATAGGATACCTCGATGGAGCATGCTGGTCACTTGTGGGGGAAACATGCACTGATCAATGGGCGAACCACTGCCACGTGACCTATTTTGATCTACAAGGCTTCTCACTCCCTCTCTCTTATTCATACAATACGATATTACAATATATTAGAAATATTGGTTTTAACATTATGTTGTTTTTTTTATTTTTTTGTGCTTTGCATTCATAACATTATAATGTACAATTGTGATTAAAATGCAATAGGAAACTATCAATTAAAATGTGGGTATGAACGACTGTCTGTGTTTTCTTTTTGTATAGTGTGTCAACACATTTTCGACCTTATCTGGACGTGTAGAGCACATCATATAATGTGCAACAATACTATGTGCAATATGACAACCCTTGTGTACATAAGGTTCAGATATAGGACTGCAAGCAGGATGCCATTTAATAAGTAACACCTTGACATTTTGTGTGGATATGCTCAGATCATAGTTCAGAATGACATACTACACATGATTGACAAAGAGACAAAGTAATTCATAATTAAATGAAAGCAATGAAGATTGAGAGCTGCTCGAATCTTAAAAGTGAGGCTAGCAGAAAATGGACCCTGATTCATTATGGTCGCAGTTGTGTGCACTGATCTCAAGTTAAGATTCCACCCATAGAACCCAAGGTATGGGCTCCAACTAATCATACCATTGCACAACCCTTTTTCAAAAGTATTCCTTTGTGCATCCATTCCAATTTAAGTCCACATGGGGGAGCTAGAGCATACTTCAGGAGAAGGGTGGGGCTGAAAAGGAAATAACATGATAGCATGATACCAAGACAGTTCACCTACATACACAAGTTGTTTCCTAACTCGGTTCTACTGTTTTTGGGCTTCCAGTTAACAAAATAACATGTAGCCTATATGTTTTTAGTATAGCTCAACTTCACTATCCAAGGTTAGTGTGGTGTTCTCTCTGTGACCGTACTTCAAACTTCCTGTGATTGTGAAAAGAATACTCTGAGATTTACTGCATTTCTGCATTATAACTGCATTATTACAGAAGGTGAATTTCATACTTCACGGCTTTCATGATTTATTACTGTCTTTCCTGTGCACTCACAAATGCAATGTTGACCCAATGTGGGTGTGGCACATAATGTGCAAGTGTCCAGAAGTGTTCTAATTTTCAGTAGAAAATAACTTCACTGCAACTTTTGAAAATACATTTATTCTCTGGTATAAAAGATTAACAAACGCAGGAAAATCTTATAAAAACATGATTTAGTACATTTTTAAACCACTATTATGACCCTGAAAACATTTAACAGCTAAGCTGAGGCCTATTATAACACATTTTCAGTTCAAGCCAATGTCTTGGCAAAAATAGGGGTACAATTCAATTACAATGTTTTTCATTATCAAACTGCATTTTGGGCCTTTCCTGATAACCATGTCAATGATGGCACGGGCTCTGTCTGCCCTTATCACTTTAGACATTACTGCCTCTGCTTCATGTGGATTCATCACTTTCTCTAGTTGAAGTTTGTCCAGTAGAGAGTCAAGATTTGGGCCTGATACTCCGTTCACAAACTTTGGCCGCACAGACGTCAGAGTGTCTGCTGCTGAAGATGTCTGACTGCAATCAGCCTGTGGCCTCTCCACTGATGCAGCACCTTGTATGGGAAACAAAAAGGGACATTCATCTAGTCTATGACGGTTGTGTTGTGCTATGTAGTCTATGACCAAACCAGTGTTGGTGAAGTGAAGACAGTTTTATGGCAGGTTGAAGTTCATCCGTTCTGCATTTACACCAGCTAATGATCAGCTAAGTCCTATTTCTTAAATCATCTTTAACCTTGAATATAGGGAGGGACTGATTCATTTCAGATCGGGGATACAAGATGAGTGAACTGACCAGGTATTATCCTGAACCTGACCACCAGACTTTAGGGTCAATTCCATTTCAATTCAGGAAGTCAGCTGAAAGTCTATTGAATTCTAATTTAAATTCCTCATTAAAAATAATGTTCATCTTCACAATACCTTCATGATTGAGTAATTAGCTCAACCAGATGGACTGGGCTAAAACTAAAATATCCAGCCTAGGGTGACAACATGATCTACAGAAACAGCTACAGAAACAATATTTGTACAGAATGTATCTCCACTCAGACTTATAATAGGTGAATTTAACTTAGAAACGTATTTTCTTTCTATTTCTATCTATTAGCACCGCCAAAGCCAGCCTGGCCTGGTTTACACACGTCCGTGAAAGTGAAAGTGAAACTAACAATTTCCCTTTATTTTCCATATTTCTACATAGTTCGTAATAGATAGTTGCATATTCAATGTTTTTTGTGTGTAACTAAACCAATTGCTGTTTGCTTCCCCAGCTTTTCCACATTGTTTTAATAAAATCATTTGGACAAGAGAAGTCACTTGTTTTGACAATTTCCATTCTCGACAACTTACATTTGATAAATTCCTCCAGTTCCACTGCCGGCTGGTTGTAGCCATTTGCCTTTAATACCTCAATCGCTACAGGGATGGCACCAGCGTCAGTGAATCGTGTGATTAAAAGTTTAACGATGTCAATAACATCCTTATCCTCCACATCGTTCTCGAAGATGCGCCGTTCCTGACCCTTCTGCGCGCGGTCGCAACGTTTAGATAAAAAGTTGCTGTTGTATAACTTTAAACATTGGATTAAAGAGATTATTAAGTGGATACAACTATATATTAAGCATTGTGTCCGTATTGAAATTGGAAAATGTAACCCTTGAGAACGAAACTTACAGAGCCATGCCTACATAACATGATGTGATGTTTAATGCTGAAACCCTAACTGACCTGCCTCTATTTTGCAACTTGCCTGCCTTGGCCCTATCAAAAAGAGCCTGAGTGTTCTACAGTGGCCTTCCCAATCACCGGATCTGAATCCAATAGAACACCTTTGGGATGTGGTAGAACGGGAGATTCACAACTTGAGAGTGCACCTGAAAAATCTATCAAGTCATGATGGACCAGAATCTCAAAGGAATGTTTAACATCTTGTGGAATCTATGCCACGAAGGATTGAGACTGTTTTGAGAGCAAAGGGAGGCCCTACCCAGTATTACAGTAGTAGGCTATAGTGTTCCTAATAAAGTGAGTGTAGTAGCCAAAGCCACGGTGTGGTTTTATTGGACCATAGCGAAAGTGAGGTAATGCAGAAATGTAATTCATCTAAATGTGATGTAAATTTGACTGAATTCCTGCCAGTTTACATTAGGGATGCAACCTCAGCAAATATGTTCAAGTCAAGACTAAAAACCCATCTTTTTAATATTGCCTTTAAATGACTAAATAATTAAATTATGATTATATAATGATTGGAGCACTTTGAGCTGCAACGTTTGCAGGAAAAGCGCTATACAAATAAAAAGTTATTATTATTATTATTATTATTATTATTATTATAATCTGTTTACTGTAGTTATATCAGTATTACAAAGCATTTGAGATGGGACAGTTCTGGTATTTTTGCCACCAAAATGCTAACTTTGATACACTTGGGTATCCATAAACCATAAAAGAGTTTTACTGAAAAGAAAAAGGGAAACGGCTAGAAGCAATATATGAAATCTGTAGCTTTATGTCTATACACAGTAATGTATAAGAAAAAGGTTATTTAAACATGTGACAATGTGCTGTATGTTTCTACGTTGAACAGTTGTTGTAGAAAATGAACAAACAAATTAGTTTAATTAATTCTATTAATTAATTTCTATAATAAGTTGTTCTATGCTACTTGGAAGTTTTGAGTCATATTTCAACTTGTCTGATTGCGATGACATGATTTGTGATGAATATAGGTCAACTCTACAATTTTATTATTCATGTTAAATACATCTGCTGGAGAAGGAATTCCTCATGAACCCCTAAATAGGTTTGCTGACAAAATGGACCCTGGCTATAACTGTGAGGTCACAGTGTCTGAAGTTAGAATTCTTCTAAAACATAAGTGATTGATGACAACCATAGAACATGCAGCTGGAGTTCTAGAATCCAGCTAGAGTATATGCCGTTCATTTACCTGCAATTCATCTGTGAAGAGCTAGATAGATAAACGTTATTCGTTCTTTTCCCCCCAAAAATTGAAGACATGAATCCTAGTGCGCCTATTCAATGGATGGGGTCGTCAACATTCAGTGGGGTCGGCAACATCTTCGTTAAGGATTTAGTGGAGACGTTCAACAGCAAGCACCTCTACGACACGTTCTCGGAGTTTGGGAGCATCCTTTCCTGCAAGGTAGCGTCTGACGCGAATGGTAATGCTAAAGGCTATGGCTTTGTGCAGTATAACACCAAGGAGGCTGCTGAGAGAGCGATTAAGAGACTCAACGGCACGTTATTGAACGGCAGAAAAGTGTTCGTCAGAAAAGTGTTCTTCCAAACGCGCAAAGAACGAGAGGCTGAACTCGGATCCAGGGCCGGAGAGTTCACCAACGTGTATGTCAAGAACTTCGGAGAGGATATGGACGACCGACGCCTTCAGGAGAGGTTTGAAAGATTTGGACCAGTCCTGAGTGTCCGTGCCTTGACCGATGACGCTGGTAAATCCATGGGTTTTGGATTTGTCAACTTCGCAAGGCATGAGGATGCCAAGAGGGCCGTTGATGAGATGAACGGACAGGAGCTAAATGGGAGGCGGGTCTACGTGGGCCGTGCCCAGAAGAGAGGAGAGCGCCAGACTGTGCTGAAGCGCCAGTTTGAGCATATAAATCAGGGCCACAGGACCAGATACCAGGTGTGTGTGTATATGAACAAACATAATACTGTATCAGAAAGCTCATAATCTTGGTAAGCATTGTTGATGTATTTGAGGCATGAAAAACATCTTAGTAAAACACAGTTTCTCTCTACCAGGGTGTCAATCTTTATGTCAAGAACTTGCACGATTGTTTGGACGACAAGCAGCTGCACAAAGAGTTCTCCCACTTCGGAACAATCACCAGCGCAAAGGTGATGACGGAGGGCGGACGCAGCAAGGGATTCGGCTTCGTGTGCTTCTCCTCCCCCGAGGACGCCACCAAGGCCGTGACCGTGATGAACGGTCGCATCGTGGCCACCAAGCCCCTGTACGTGGCCCTGGCCCAGGGCAAGGAGGAGCGCCAGGCTCGCGCAACCAACCAGCACGTGCAGAGTACGGCCAGCGGCTGCGCCGTTCCCAACCCAGGCATCAACCCCTACCAGGTTGCTCCCCCACCTGGGTTCTTCATGGCGGCCATTCCACAGGCCCAGAACTGTGCTGCACGGGACTTCACCAACCAGCTGGCTCAGCTGAGACCCACTCATCTCCTAGACACACCTCCTCAGCACTTCCAGAACACGCCCACCAACGCCATGTGTCCGTCGGCTACCAGGCCTAAGACCTTCAACGTTCCCAACCCAGGCATCAACCCCTACCAGGTTGCTCCCCCACCTGGGTTCTTCATGGCGGCCATTCCACAGGCCCAGAACTGTGCTGCACCGGACTTCACCAACCAGCTGGCTCAGCTGAGACCCACTCATC
This sequence comes from Nansenia antarctica, assembly GCF_963989245.1. Taxonomy (NCBI): domain Eukaryota; kingdom Metazoa; phylum Chordata; class Actinopteri; order Argentiniformes; family Microstomatidae; genus Nansenia; species Nansenia antarctica. Next base: position 159,896 of record NW_027663469.1, read on the forward strand.
TCCTAGACACACCTCCTCAGCACTTCCAGAACACGCCCACCAACGCCATGTGTCCGTCGGCTACCAGGCCTAAGACCTTCAACGCTATGAAGGCCACGCCCTCCCTGGTTCCCCCTATGATGACCTCTCAGCGCGCGGGTCAGTATATTTAGTGAAGTAATCCTGCCCCAAAGAGCACTATCCAAACATTTGCCATAAATATCCCTTTGATTATGATTATCTTCCCTCTCAGCTACCCAGGCCTTGAGAAAGCACCCTGCCAGTGCAGACGCAGCTACAGCACGGATGCACACTGTGCCCCGTAACAAGTACACAGCTGGTGTACACCTCCTGCAGCACATGGCTCCCCAGCCACAGATCCCCATGAAGCAGCCTGCTATCCATGAGGAGCTTCGGACTGACTCCATTTTGGCTGCCGTTCCCCATGAGGACCTGAAGCAAATGATAGGCGAGTCTATTTGTTTGTTTCAATGAATCCCCCATTAGGTTAGTATAATTACTGTTACTGATATTTATTCTCCCCCTCCCTCCAGGTGAGCGTTTCTCATCTATCCACAGCATGCACCCCATCTCTCCCAAGGTCACTGGCATGCTGCTGGAGATGGACAACTCTGACCTGCTCCGCATGCTGGAGTCTCCACAGTTCCTGCGCTCCAAGGTGGACGAAGCGGTCGCTGCGCTGGAGGCCCACTCATTCATTCATTCATGGAAGACCATTCATTCATTCACTGGGCTGAGGAGGCTGTACAGAAATCTGGCCACGTCCCAGTTTGAGTTTCAAGCGGCTAACGCGTAAAAAAGGAGACGCGGACTTTGAAACCTACTTCACCGATAACTATGCAAAACGAATAAATGACTTCATCACAAAATGAAATCGATTGACTCAGCTATGTCTAAAAAAAGGGTAAGCTGTACCTCGATGATGAATGTAAAAGCACTGGTTGGACCAGGCTACACGTGAACGCGCAAAACGGAGATTAGGGGTGAAAACCTGTCAACATTGGGATATGAAAATAAGGGATATTTTCCCGAAAATAAGGGATATCCCTCGCACGCCCCCGGGCCGTCCCCACCCCCACCCCCACCCCCACCCCCACCCCACCGTCCACAAACCATACCCCTTACATTTAGACAAGGGTACACACAGTCAATCCTAACATCACCACTAGACAACCATAGGATACCTCGATGGAGCATGCTGGTCACTTGTGGGGGAAACATGCACTGATCAATGGGCGAACCACTGCCACGTGACCTATTTTGATCTACAAGGCTTCTCACTCCCTCTCTCTTATTCATACAATACGATATTACAATATATTAGAAATATTGGTTTTAACATTATGTTGTTTTTTTTATTTTTTTGTGCTTTGCATTCATAACATTATAATGTACAATTGTGATTAAAATGCAATAGGAAACTATCAATTAAAATGTGGGTATGAACGACTGTCTGTGTTTTCTTTTTGTATAGTGTGTCAACACATTTTCGACCTTATCTGGACGTGTAGAGCACATCATATAATGTGCAACAATACTATGTGCAATATGACAACCCTTGTGTACATAAGGTTCAGATATAGGACTGCAAGCAGGATGCCATTTAATAAGTAACACCTTGACATTTTGTGTGGATATGCTCAGATCATAGTTCAGAATGACATACTACACATGATTGACAAAGAGACAAAGTAATTCATAATTAAATGAAAGCAATGAAGATTGAGAGCTGCTCGAATCTTAAAAGTGAGGCTAGCAGAAAATGGACCCTGATTCATTATGGTCGCAGTTGTGTGCACTGATCTCAAGTTAAGATTCCACCCATAGAACCCAAGGTATGGGCTCCAACTAATCATACCATTGCACAACCCTTTTTCAAAAGTATTCCTTTGTGCATCCATTCCAATTTAAGTCCACATGGGGGAGCTAGAGCATACTTCAGGAGAAGGGTGGGGCTGAAAAGGAAATAACATGATAGCATGATACCAAGACAGTTCACCTACATACACAAGTTGTTTCCTAACTCGGTTCTACTGTTTTTGGGCTTCCAGTTAACAAAATAACATGTAGCCTATGTTTTTAGTATAGCTCAACTTCACTATCCAAGGTTAGTGTGGTGTTCTCTCTGTGACCGTACTTCAAACTTCCTGTGATTGTGAAAAGAATACTCTGAGATTTACTGTATTTCTGCATTATAACTGCATTATTACAGAAGGTGAATTTCATACTTCACGGCTTTCATGATTTATTACTGTCTTTCCTGTGCACTCACAAATGCAATGTTGACCCAATGTGGGTGTGGCACATAATGTGCAAGTGTCCAGAAGTGTTCTAATTTTCAGTAGAAAATAACTTCACTGCAACTTTTGAAAATACATTTATTCTCTGGTATAAAAGATTAACAAACGCAGGAAAATCTTATAAAAACATGATTTAGTACATTTTTAAACCACTATTATGACCCTGAAAACATTTAACAGCTAAGCTGAGGCCTATTATAACACATTTTCAGTTCAAGCCAATGTCTTGGCAAAAATAGGGGTCCAATTCAATTACAATGTTTTTCATTATCAAACTGCATTTTGGGCCTTTCCTGATAACCATGTCAATGATGGCACGGGCTCTGTCTGCCCTTATCACTTTAGACATTACTGCCTCTGCTTCATGTGGATTCATCACTTTCTCTAGTTGAAGTTTGTCCAGTAGAGAGTCAAGATTTGGGCCTGATACTCCGTTCACAAACTTTGGCCGCACAGACGTCAGAGTGTCTGCTGCTGAAGATGTCTGACTGCAATCAGCCTGTGGCCTCTCCACTGATGCAGCACCTTGTATGGGAAACAAAAAGGGACATTCATCTAGTCTATGACGGTTGTGTTGTGCTATGTAGTCTATGACCAAACCAGTGTTGGTGAAGTGAAGACAGTTTTATGGCAGGTTGAAGTTCATCCGTTCTGCATTTACACCAGCTAATGATCAGCTAAGTCCTATTTCTTAAATCATCTTTAACCTTGAATATAGGGAGGGACTGATTCATTTCAGATCGGGGATACAAGATGAGTGAACTGACCAGGTATTATCCTGAACCTGACCACCAGACTTTAGGGTCAATTCCATTTCAATTCAGGAAGTCAGCTGAAAGTCTATTGAATTCTAATTTAAATTCCTCATTAAAAATAATGTTCATCTTCACAATACCTTCATGATTGAGTAATTAGCTCAACCAGATGGACTGGGCTAAAACTAAAATATCCAGCCTAGGGTGACAACATGATCTACAGAAACAGCTACAGAAACAATATTTGTACAGAATATATCTCCACTCAGACTTATAATAGGTGAATTTAACTTAGAAACGTATTTTCTTTCTATTTCTATCTATTAGCACCGCCAAAGCCAGCCTGGCCTGGTTTACACACGTCCGTGAAAGTGAAAGTGAAACTAACAATTTCCCTTTATTTTCCATATTTCTACATAGTTCGTAATAGATAGTTGCATATTCAATGTTTTTTGTGTGTAACTAAACCAATTGCTGTTTGCTTCCCCAGCTTTTCCACATTGTTTTAATAAAATCATTTGGACAAGAGAAGTCACTTGTTTTGACAATTTCCATTCTCGACAACTTACATTTGATAAATTCCTCCAGTTCCACTGCCGGCTGGTTGTAGCCATTTGCCTTTAATACCTCAATCGCTACAGGGATGGCACCAGCGTCAGTGAATCGTGTGATTAAAAGTTTAACGATGTCAATAACATCCTTATCCTCCACATCGTTCTCGAAGATGCGCCGTTCCTGACCCTTCTGCGCGCGGTCGCAACGTTTAGATAAAAAGTTGCTGTTGTATAACTTTAAACATTGGATTAAAGAGATTATTAAGTGGATACAACTATATATTAAGCATTGTGTCCGTATTGAAATTGGAAAATGTAACCCTTGAGAACGAAACTTACAGAGCCATGCCTACATAACATGATGTGATGTTTAATGCTGAAACCCTAACTGACCTGCCTCTATTTTGCAACTTGCCTGCCTTGGCCCTATCAAAAAGAGCCTGAGTGTTCTACAGTGGCCTTCCCAATCACCGGATCTGAATCCAATAGAACACCTTTGGGATGTGGTAGAACGGGAGATTCACAACTTGAGAGTGCACCTGAAAAATCTATCAAGTCATGATGGACCAGAATCTCAAAGGAATGTTTAACATCTTGTGGAATCTATGCCACGAAGGATTGAGACTGTTTTGAGAGCAAAGGGAGGCCCTACCCAGTATTACAGTAGTAGGCTATAGTGTTCCTAATAAAGTGAGTGTAGTAGCCAAAGCCACGGTGTGGTTTTATTGGACCATAGCGAAAGTGAGGTAATGCAGAAATGTAATTCATCTAAATGTGATGTAAATTTGACTGAATTCCTGCCAGTTTACATTAGGGATGCAACCTCAGCAAATATGTTCAAGTCAAGACTAAAAACCCATCTTTTTAATATTGCCTTTAAATGACTAAATAATTAAATTATGATTATATAATGATTGGAGCACTTTGAGCTGCAACGTTTGCAGGAAAAGCGCTATACAAATAAAAAGTTATTATTATTATTATTATTATTATTATTATCTGTTTACTGTAGTTATATCAGTATTACAAAGCATTTGAGATGGGACAGTTCTGGTATTTTTGCCACCAAAATGCTAACTTTGATACACTTGGGTATCCATAAACCATAAAAGAGTTTTACTGAAAAGAAAAAGGGAAACGGCTAGAAGCAATATATGAAATCTGTAGCTTTATGTCTATACACAGTAATGTATAAGAAAAAGGTTATTTAAACATGTGACAATGTGCTGTATGTTTCTACGTTGAACAGTTGTTGTAGAAAATGAACAAACAAATTAGTTTAATTAATTCTATTAATTAATTTCTATAATAAGTTGTTCTATGCTACTTGGAAGTTTTGAGTCATATTTCAACTTGTCTGATTGCGATGACATGATTTGTGATGAATATAGGTCAACTCTACAATTTTATTATTCATGTTAAATACATCTGCTGGAGAAGGAATTCCTCATGAACCCCTAAATAGGTTTGCTGACAAAATGGACCCTGGCTATAACTGTGAGGTCACAGTGTCTGAAGTTAGAATTCTTCTAAAACATAAGTGATTGATGACAACCATAGAACATGCAGCTGGAGTTCTAGAATCCAGCTAGAGTACACATGCCGTTCATTTACCTGCAATTCATCTGTGAAGAGCTAGATAGATAAACGTTATTCGTTCTTTTCCCCCCAAAAATTGAAGACATGAATCCTAGTGCGCCTATTCAATGGATGGGGTCGTCAACATTCAGTGGGGTCGGCAACATCTTCGTTAAGGATTTAGTGGAGACGTTCAACAGCAAGCACCTCTACGACACGTTCTCGGAGTTTGGGAGCATCCTTTCCTGCAAGGTAGCGTCTGACGCGAATGGTAATGCTAAAGGCTATGGCTTTGTGCAGTATAACACCAAGGAGGCTGCTGAGAGAGCGATTAAGAGACTCAACGGCACGTTATTGAACGGCAGAAAAGTGTTCGTCAGAAAAGTGTTCTTCCAAACGCGCAAAGAACGAGAGGCTGAACTCGGATCCAGGGCCGGAGAGTTCACCAACGTGTATGTCAAGAACTTCGGAGAGGATATGGACGACCGACGCCTTCAGGAGAGGTTTGAAAGATTTGGACCAGTCCTGAGTGTCCGTGCCTTGACCGATGACGCTGGTAAATCCATGGGTTTTGGATTTGTCAACTTCGCAAGGCATGAGGATGCCAAGAGGGCCGTTGATGAGATGAACGGCCAGGAGCTAAATGGGAGGCGGGTCTACGTGGGCCGTGCCCAGAAGAGAGGAGAGCGCCAGACTGTGCTGAAGCGCCAGTTTGAGCATATAAATCAGGGCCACAGGACCAGATACCAGGTGTGTGTGTATATGAACAAACATAATACTGTATCAGAAAGCTCATAATCTTGGTAAGCATTGTTGATGTATTTGAGGCATGAAAAACATCTTAGTAAAACACAGTTTCTCTCTACCAGGGTGTCAATCTTTATGTCAAGAACTTGCACGATTGTTTGGACGACAAGCAGCTGCACAAAGAGTTCTCCCACTTCGGAACAATCACCAGCGCAAAGGTGATGACGGAGGGCGGACGCAGCAAGGGATTCGGCTTCGTGTGCTTCTCCTCCCCCGAGGACGCCACCAAGGCCGTGACCGTGATGAACGGTCGCATCGTGGCCACCAAGCCCCTGTACGTGGCCCTGGCCCAGGGCAAGGAGGAGCGCCAGGCTCGCGCAACCAACCAGCACGTGCAGAGTACGGCCAGCGGCTGCGCCGTTCCCAACCCAGGCATCAACCCCTACCAGGTTGCTCCCCCACCTGGGTTCTTCATGGCGGCCATTCCACAGGCCCAGAACTGTGCTGCACCGGACTTCACCAACCAGCTGGCTCAGCTGAGACCCACTCATCTCCTAGACACACCTCCTCAGCACTTCCAGAACACGCCCACCAACGCCATGTGTCCGTCGGCTACCAGGCCTAAGACCTTCAACGCTATGAAGGCCACGCCCTCCCTGGTTCCCCCTATGATGACCTCTCAGCGCGCGGGTCAGTATATTTAGTGAAGTAATCCTGCCCCAAAGAGCACTATCCAAACATTTGCCATAAATATCCCTTTGATTATGATTATCTTCCCTCTCAGCTACCCAGGCCTTGAGAAAGCACCCTGCCAGTGCAGACGCAGCTACAGCACGGATGCACACTGTGCCCCGTAACAAGTACACAGCTGGTGTACACCTCCTGCAGCACATGGCTCCCCAGCCACAGATCCCCATGAAGCAGCCTGCTATCCATGAGGAGCTTCGGACTGACTCCATTTTGGCTGCCGTTCCCCATGAGGACCTGAAGCAAATGATAGGCGAGTCTATTTGTTTGTTTCAATGAATCCCCCATTAGGTTAGTATAATTACTGTTACTGATATTTATTCTCCCCCTCCCTCCAGGTGAGCGTTTCTCATCTATCCACAGCATGCACCCCATCGCTCCCAAGGTCACTGGCATGCTGCTGGAGATGGACAACTCTGACCTGCTCCGCATGCTGGAGTCTCCACAGTTCCTGCGCTCCAAGGTGGACGAAGCGGTCGCTGCGCTGGAGGCCCACTCATTCATTCATTCATGGAAGACCATTCATTCATTCACTGGGCTGAGGAGGCTGTACAGAAATCTGGCCACGTCCCAGTTTGAGTTTCAAGCGGCTAACGCGTAAAAAAGGAGACGCGGACTTTGAAACCTACTTCACCGATAACTATGCAAAACGAATAAATGACTTCATCACAAAATGAAATCGATTGACTCAGCTATGTCTAAAAAAAGGGTAAGCTGTACCTCGATGATGAATGTAAAAGCACTGGTTGGACCAGGCTACACGTGAACGCGCAAAACGGAGATTAGGGGTGAAAACCTGTCAACATTGGGATTTGAAAATAAGGGATATTTTCCCGAAAATAAGGGATATCCCTCGCACGCCCCCGGGCCGTCCCCACCCCCACCCCCACCCCACCGTCCACAAACCATACCCCTTACATTTAGACAAGGGTACACACAGTCAATCCTAACATCACCACTAGACAACCATAGGATACCTCGATGGAGCATGCTGGTCACTTGTGGGGGAAACATGCACTGATCAATGGGCGAACCACTGCCACGTGACCTATTTTGATCTACAAGGCTTCTCACTCCCTCTCTCTTATTCATACAATACGATATTACAATATATTAGAAATATTGGTTTTAACATTATGTTGTTTTTTTTATTTTTTTGTGCTTTGCATTCATAACATTATAATGTACAATTGTGATTAAAATGCAATAGGAAACTATCAATTAAAATGTGGGTATGAACGACTGTCTGTGTTTTCTTTTTGTATAGTGTGTCAACACATTTTCGACCTTATCTGGACGTGTAGAGCACATCATATAATGTGCAACAATACTATGTGCAATATGACAACCCTTGTGTACATAAGGTTCAGATATAGGACTGCAAGCAGGATGCCATTTAATAAGTAACACCTTGACATTTTGTGTGGATATGCTCAGATCATAGTTCAGAATGACATACTACACATGATTGACAAAGAGACAAAGTAATTCATAATTAAATGAAAGCAATGAAGATTGAGAGCTGCTCGAATCTTAAAAGTGAGGCTAGCAGAAAATGGACCCTGATTCATTATGGTCGCAGTTGTGTGCACTGATCTCAAGTTAAGATTCCACCCATAGAACCCAAGGTATGGGCTCCAACTAATCATACCATTGCACAACCCTTTTTCAAAAGTATTCCTTTGTGCATCCATTCCAATTTAAGTCCACATGGGGGAGCTAGAGCATACTTCAGGAGAAGGGTGGGGCTGAAAAGGAAATAACATGATAGCATGATACCAAGACAGTTCACCTACATACACAAGTTGTTTCCTAACTCGGTTCTACTGTTTTTGGGCTTCCAGTTAACAAAATAACATGTAGCCTATGTTTTTAGTATAGCTCAACTTCACTATCCAAGGTTAGTGTGGTGTTCTCTCTGTGACCGTACTTCAAACTTCCTGTGATTGTGAAAAGAATACTCTGAGATTTACTGTATTTCTGCATTATAACTGCATTATTACAGAAGGTGAATTTCATACTTCACGGCTTTCATGATTTATTACTGTCTTTCCTGTGCACTCACAAATGCAATGTTGACCCAATGTGGGTGTGGCACATAATGTGCAAGTGTCCAGAAGTGTTCTAATTTTCAGTAGAAAATAACTTCACTGCAACTTTTGAAAATACATTTATTCTCTGGTATAAAAGATTAACAAACGCAGGAAAATCTTGTAAAAACATGATTTAGTACATTTTTAAACCACTATTATGACCCTGAAAACATTTAACAGCTAAGCTGAGGCCTATTATAACACATTTTCAGTTCAAGCCAATGTCTTGGCAAAAATAGGGGTCCAATTCAATTACAATGTTTTTCATTATCAAACTGCATTTTGGGCCTTTCCTGATAACCATGTCAATGATGGCACGGGCTCTGTCTGCCCTTATCACTTTAGACATTACTGCCTCTGCTTCATGTGGATTCATCACTTTCTCTAGTTGAAGTTTGTCCAGTAGAGAGTCAAGATTTGGGCCTGATACTCCGTTCACAAACTTTGGCCGCACAGACGTCAGAGTGTCTGCTGCTGAAGATGTCTGACTGCAATCAGCCTGTGGCCTCTCCACTGATGCAGCACCTTGTATGGGAAACAAAAAGGGACATTCATCTAGTCTATGACGGTTGTGTTGTGCTATGTAGTCTATGACCAAACCAGTGTTGGTGAAGTGAAGACAGTTTTATGGCAGGTTGAAGTTCATCCGTTCTGCATTTACACCAGCTAATGATCAGCTAAGTCCTATTTCTTAAATCATCTTTAACCTTGAATATAGGGAGGGACTGATTCATTTCAGATCGGGGATACAAGATGAGTGAACTGACCAGGTATTATCCTGAACCTGACCACCAGACTTTAGGGTCAATTCCATTTCAATTCAGGAAGTCAGCTGAAAGTCTATTGAATTCTAATTTAAATTCCTCATTAAAAATAATGTTCATCTTCACAATACCTTCATGATTGAGTAATTAGCTCAACCAGATGGACTGGGCTAAAACTAAAATATCCAGCCTAGGGTGACAACATGATCTACAGAAACAGCTACAGAAACAATATTTGTACAGAATGTATCTCCACTCAGACTTATAATAGGTGAATTTAACTTAGAAACGTATTTTCTTTCTATTTCTATCTATTAGCACCGCCAAAGCCAGCCTGGCCTGGTTTACACACGTCCGTGAAAGTGAAAGTGAAACTAACAATTTCCCTTTATTTTCCATATTTCTACATAGTTCGTAATAGATAGTTGCATATTCAATGTTTTTTGTGTGTAACTAAACCAATTGCTGTTTGCTTCCCCAGCTTTTCCACATTGTTTTAATAAAATCATTTGGACAAGAGAAGTCACTTGTTTTGACAATTTCCATTCTCGACAACTTACATTTGATAAATTCCTCCAGTTCCACTGCCGGCTGGTTGTAGCCATTTGCCTTTAATACCTCAATCGCTACAGGGATGGCACCAGCGTCAGTGAATCGTGTGATTAAAAGTTTAACGATGTCAATAACATCCTTATCCTCCACATCGTTCTCGAAGATGCGCCGTTCCTGACCCTTCTGCGCGCGGTCGCAACGTTTAGATAAAAAGTTGCTGTTGTATAACTTTAAACATTGGATTAAAGAGACTATTAAGTGGATACAACTATATATTAAGCATTGTGTCCGTATTGAAATTGGAAAATGTAACCCTTGAGAACGAAACTTACAGAGCCATGCCTACATAACATGATGTGATGTTTAATGCTGAAACCCTAACTGACCTGCCTCTATTTTGCAACTTGCCTGCCTTGGCCCTATCAAAAAGAGCCTGAGTGTTCTACAGTGGCCTTCCCAATCACCGGATCTGAATCCAATAGAACACCTTTGGGATGTGGTAGAACGGGAGATTCACAACTTGAGAGTGCACCTGAAAAATCTATCAAGTCATGATGGACCAGAATCTCAAAGGAATGTTTAACATCTTGTGGAATCTATGCCACGAAGGATTGAGACTGTTTTGAGAGCAAAGGGAGGCCCTACCCAGTATTACAGTAGTAGGCTATAGTGTTCCTAATAAAGTGAGTGTAGTAGCCAAAGCCACGGTGTGGTTTTATTGGACCATAGCGAAAGTGAGGTAATGCAGAAATGTAATTCATCTAAATGTGATGTAAATTTGACTGAATTCCTGCCAGTTTACATTAGGGATGCAACCTCAGCAAATATGTTCAAGTCAAGACTAAAAACCCATCTTTTTAATATTGCCTTTAAATGACTAAATAATTAAATTATGATTATATAATGATTGGAGCACTTTGAGCTGCAACGTTTGCAGGAAAAGCGCTATACAAATAAAAAGTTATTATTATTATTATTATTATTATTATCTGTTTACTGTAGTTATATCAGTATTACAAAGCATTTGAGATGGGACAGTTCTGGTATTTTTGCCACCAAAATGCTAACTTTGATACACTTGGGTATCCATAAACCATAAAAGAGTTTTACTGAAAAGAAAAAGGGAAACGGCTAGAAGCAATATATGAAATCTGTAGCTTTATGTCTATACACAGTAATGTATAAGAAAAAGGTTATTTAAACATGTGACAATGTGCTGTATGTTTCTACGTTGAACAGTTGTTGTAGAAAATGAACAAACAAATTAGTTTAATTAATTCTATTAATTAATTTCTATAATAAGTTGTTCTATGCTACTTGGAAGTTTTCAGTCATATTTCAACTTGTCTGATTGCGATGACATGATTTGTGATGAATATAGGTCAACTCTACAATTTTATTATTCATGTTAAATACATCTGCTGGAGAAGGAATTCCTCATGAACCCCTAAATAGGTTTGCTGACAAAATGGACCCTGGCTATAACTGTGAGGTCACAGTGTCTGAAGTTAGAATTCTTCTAAAACATAAGTGATTGATGACAACCATAGAACATGCAGCTGGAGTTCTAGAATCCAGCTAGAGTACACATGCCGTTCATTTACCTGCAATTCATCTGTGAAGAGCTAGATAGATAAACGTTATTCGTTCTTTTCCCCCAAAAAATTGAAGACATGAATCCTAGTGCGCCTATTCAATGGATGGGGTCGTCAACATTCAGTGGGGTCGGCAACATCTTCGTTAAGGATTTAGTGGAGACGTTCAACAGCAAGCACCTCTACGACACGTTCTCGGAGTTTGGGAGCATCCTTTCCTGCAAGGTAGCGTCTGACGCGAATGGTAATGCTAAAGGCTATGGCTTTGTGCAGTATAACACCAAGGAGGCTGCTGAGAGAGCGATTAAGAGACTCAACGGCACGTTATTGAACGGCAGAAAAGTGTTCGTCAGAAAAGTGTTCTTCCAAACGCGCAAAGAACGAGAGGCTGAACTCGGATCCAGGGCCGGAGAGTTCACCAACGTGTATGTCAAGAACTTCGGAGAGGATATGGACGACCGACGCCTTCAGGAGAGGTTTGAAAGATTTGGACCAGTCCTGAGTGTCCGTGCCTTGACCGATGACGCTGGTAAATCCATGGGTTTTGGATTTGTCAACTTCGCAAGGCATGAGGATGCCAAGAGGGCCGTTGATGAGATGAACGGCCAGGAGCTAAATGGGAGGCGGGTCTACGTGGGCCGTGCCCAGAAGAGAGGAGAGCGCCAGACTGTGCTGAAGCGCCAGTTTGAGCATATAAATCAGGGCCACAGGACCAGATACCAGGTGTGTGTGTATATGAACAAACATAATACTGTATCAGAAAGCTCATAATCTTGGTAAGCATTGTTGATGTATTTGAGGCATGAAAAACATCTTAGTAAAACACAGTTTCTCTCTACCAGGGTGTCAATCTTTATGTCAAGAACTTGCACGATTGTTTGGACGACAAGCAGCTGCACAAAGAGTTCTCCCACTTCGGAACAATCACCAGCGCAAAGGTGATGACGGAGGGCGGACGCAGCAAGGGATTCGGCTTCGTGTGCTTCTCCTCCCCCGAGGACGCCACCAAGGCCGTGACCGTGATGAACGGTCGCATCGTGGCCACCAAGCCCCTGTACGTGGCCCTGGCCCAGGGCAAGGAGGAGCGCCAGGCTCGCGCAACCAACCAGCACGTGCAGAGTACGGCCAGCGGCTGCGCCGTTCCCAACCCAGGCATCAACCCCTACCAGGTTGCTCCCCCACCTGGGTTCTTCATGGCGGCCATTCCACAGGCCCAGAACTGTGCTGCACCGGACTTCACCAACCAGCTGGCTCAGCTGAGACCCACTCATCTCCTAGACACACCTCCTCAGCACTTCCAGAACACGCCCACCAACGCCATGTGTCCGTCGGCTACCAGGCCTAAGACCTTCAACGTTCCCAACCCAGGCATCAACCCCTACCAGGTTGCTCCCCCACCTGGGTTCTTCATGGCGGCCATTCCACAGGCCCAGAACTGTGCTGCACCGGACTTCACCAACCAGCTGGCTCAGCTGAGACCCACTCATCTCCTAGACACACCTCCTCAGCACTTCCAGAACACGCCCACCAACGCCATGTGTCCGTCGGCTACCAGGCCTAAGACCTTCAACGCTATGAAGGCCACGCCCTCCCTGGTTCCCCCTATGATGACCTCTCAGCGCGCGGGTCAGTATATTTAGTGAAGTAATCCTGCCCCAAAGAGCACTATCCAAACATTTGCCATAAATATCCCTTTGATTATGATTATCTTCCCTCTCAGCTACCCAGGCCTTGAGAAAGCACCCTGCCAGTGCAGACGCAGCTACAGCACGGATGCACACTGTGCCCCGTAACAAGTACACAGCTGGTGTACACCTCCTGCAGCACATGGCTCCCCAGCCACAGATCCCCATGAAGCAGCCTGCTATCCATGAGGAGCTTCGGACTGACTCCATTTTGGCTGCCGTTCCCCATGAGGACCTGAAGCAAATGATAGGCGAGTCTATTTGTTTGTTTCAATGAATCCCCCATTAGGTTAGTATAATTACTGTTACTGATATTTATTCTCCCCCTCCCTCCAGGTGAGCGTTTCTCATCTATCCACAGCATGCACCCCATCGCTCCCAAGGTCACTGGCATGCTGCTGGAGATGGACAACTCTGACCTGCTCCGCATGCTGGAGTCTCCACAGTTCCTGCGCTCCAAGGTGGACGAAGCGGTCGCTGCGCTGGAGGCCCACTCATTCATTCATTCATGGAAGACCATTCATTCATTCACTGGGCTGAGGAGGCTGTACAGAAATCTGGCCACGTCCCAGTTTGAGTTTCAAGCGGCTAACGCGTAAAAAAGGAGACGCGGACTTTGAAACCTACTTCACCGATAACTATGCAAAACGAATAAATGACTTCATCACAAAATGAAATCGATTGACTCAGCTATGTCTAAAAAAAGGGTAAGCTGTACCTCGATGATGAATGTAAAAGCACTGGTTGGACCAGGCTACACGTGAACGCGCAAAACGGAGATTAGGGGTGAAAACCTGTCAACATTGGGATTTGAAAATAAGGGATATTTTCCCGAAAATAAGGGATATCCCTCGCACGCCTCCGGGCCGTCCCCACCCCCACCCCCACCCCACCGTCCACAAACCATACCCCTTACATTTAGACAAGGGTACACACAGTCAATCCTAACATCACCACTAGACAACCATAGGATACCTCGATGGAGCATGCTGGTCACTTGTGGGGGAAACATGCACTGATCAATGGGCGAACCACTGCCACGTGACCTATTTTGATCTACAAGGCTTCTCACTCCCTCTCTCTTATTCATACAATACGATATTACAATATATTAGAAATATTGGTTTTAACATTATGTTGTTTTTTTTATTTTTTTGTGCTTTGCATTCATAACATTATAATGTACAATTGTGATTAAAATGCAATAGGAAACTATCAATTAAAATGTGGGTATGAACGACTGTCTGTGTTTTCTTTTTGTATAGTGTGTCAACACATTTTCGACCTTATCTGGACGTGTAGAGCACATCATATAATGTGCAACAATACTATGTGCAATATGACAACCCTTGTGTACATAAGGTTCAGATATAGGACTGCAAGCAGGATGCCATTTAATAAGTAACACCTTGACATTTTGTGTGGATATGCTCAGATCATAGTTCAGAATGACATACTACACATGATTGACAAAGAGACAAAGTAATTCATAATTAAATGAAAGCAATGAAGATTGAGAGCTGCTCGAATCTTAAAAGTGAGGCTAGGAGAAAATGGACCCTGATTCATTATGGTCGCAGTTGTGTGCACTGATCTCAAGTTAAGATTCCACCCATAGAACCCAAGGTATGGGCTCCAACTAATCATACCATTGCACAACCCTTTTTCAAAAGTATTCCTTTGTGCATCCATTCCAATTTAAGTCCACATGGGGGAGCTAGAGCATACTTCAGGAGAAGGGTGGGGCTGAAAAGGAAATAACATGATAGCATGATACCAAGACAGTTCACCTACATACACAAGTTGTTTCCTAACTCGGTTCTACTGTTTTTGGGCTTCCAGTTAACAAAATAACATGTAGCCTATGTTTTTAGTATAGCTCAACTTCACTATCCAAGGTTAGTGTGGTGTTCTCTCTGTGACCGTACTTCAAACTTCCTGTGATTGTGAAAAGAATACTCTGAGATTTACTGTATTTCTGCATTATAACTGCATTATTACAGAAGGTGAATTTCATACTTCACGGCTTTCATGATTTATTACTGTCTTTCCTGTGCACTCACAAATGCAATGTTGACCCAATGTGGGTGTGGCACATAATGTGCAAGTGTCCAGAAGTGTTCTAATTTTCAGTAGAAAATAACTTCACTGCAACTTTTGAAAATACATTTATTCTCTGGTATAAAAGATTAACAAACGCAGGAAAATCTTATAAAAACATGATTTAGTACATTTTTAAACCACTATTATGACCCTGAAAACATTTAACAGCTAAGCTGAGGCCTATTATAACACATTTTCAGTTCAAGCCAATGTCTTGGCAAAAATAGGGGTCCAATTCAATTACAATGTTTTTCATTATCAAACTGCATTTTGGGCCTTTCCTGATAACCATGTCAATGATGGCACGGGCTCTGTCTGCCCTTATCACTTTAGACATTACTGCCTCTGCTTCATGTGGATTCATCACTTTCTCTAGTTGAAGTTTGTCCAGTAGAGAGTCAAGATTTGGGCCTGATACTCCGTTCACAAACTTTGGCCGCACAGACGTCAGAGTGTCTGCTGCTGAAGATGTCTGACTGCAATCAGCCTGTGGCCTCTCCACTGATGCAGCACCTTGTATGGGAAACAAAAAGGGACATTCATCTAGTCTATGACGGTTGTGTTGTGCTATGTAGTCTATGACCAAACCAGTGTTGGTGAAGTGAAGACAGTTTTATGGCAGGTTGAAGTTCATCCGTTCTGCATTTACACCAGCTAATGATCAGCTAAGTCCTATTTCTTAAATCATCTTTAACCTTGAATATAGGGAGGGACTGATTCATTTCAGATCGGGGATACAAGATGAGTGAACTGACCAGGTATTATCCTGAACCTGACCACCAGACTTTAGGGTCAATTCCATTTCAATTCAGGAAGTCAGCTGAAAGTCTATTGAATTCTAATTTAAATTCCTCATTAAAAATAATGTTCATCTTCACAATACCTTCATGATTGAGTAATTAGCTCAACCAGATGGACTGGGCTAAAACTAAAATATCCAGCCTAGGGTGACAACATGATCTACAGAAACAGCTACAGAAACAATATTTGTACAGAATGTATCTCCACTCAGACTTATAATAGGTGAATTTAACTTAGAAACGTATTTTCTTTCTATTTCTATCTATTAGCACCGCCAAAGCCAGCCTGGCCTGGTTTACACACGTCCGTGAAAGTGAAAGTGAAACTAACAATTTCCCTTTATTTTCCATATTTCTACATAGTTCGTAATAGATAGTTGCATATTCAATGTTTTTTGTGTGTAACTAAACCAATTGCTGTTTGCTTCCCCAGCTTTTCCACATTGTTTTAATAAAATCATTTGGACAAGAGAAGTCACTTGTTTTGACAATTTCCATTCTCGACAACTTACATTTGATAAATTCCTCCAGTTCCACTGCCGGCTGGTTGTAGCCATTTGCCTTTAATACCTCAATCGCTACAGGGATGGCACCAGCGTCAGTGAATCGTGTGATTAAAAGTTTAACGATGTCAATAACATCCTTATCCTCCACATCGTTCTCGAAGATGCGCCGTTCCTGACCCTTCTGCGCGCGGTCGCAACGTTTAGATACAAAGTTGCTGTTGTATAACTTTAAACATTGGATTAAAGAGATTATTAAGTGGATACAACTATATATTAAGCATTGTGTCCGTATTGAAATTGGAAAATGTAACCCTTGAGAACGAAACTTACAGAGCCATGCCTACATAACATGATGTGATGTTTAATGCTGAAACCCTAACTGACCTGCCTCTATTTTGCAACTTGCCTGCCTTGGCCCTATCAAAAAGAGCCTGAGTGTTCTACAGTGGCCTTCCCAATCACCGGATCTGAATCCAATAGAACACCTTTGGGATGTGGTAGAACGGGAGATTCACAACTTGAGAGTGCACCTGAAAAATCTATCAAGTCATGATGGACCAGAATCTCAAAGGAATGTTTAACATCTTGTGGAATCTATGCCACGAAGGATTGAGACTGTTTTGAGAGCAAAGGGAGGCCCTACCCAGTATTACAGTAGTAGGCTATAGTGTTCCTAATGAAGTGAGTGTAGTAGCCAAAGCCACGGTGTGGTTTTATTGGACCATAGCGAAAGTGAGGTAATGCAGAAATGTAATTCATCTAAATGTGATGTAAATTTGACTGAATTCCTGCCAGTTTACATTAGGGATGCAACCTCAGCAAATATGTTCAAGTCAAGACTAAAAACCCATCTTTTTAATATTGCCTTTAAATGACTAAATAATTAAATTATGATTATATAATGATTGGAGCACTTTGAGCTGCAACGTTTGCAGGAAAAGCGCTATACAAATAAAAAGTTATTATTATTATTATTATTATTATTATTATTATTATCTGTTTACTGTAGTTATATCAGTATTACAAAGCATTTGAGATGGGACAGTTCTGGTATTTTTGCCACCAAAATGCTAACTTTGATACACTTGGGTATCCATAAACCATAAAAGAGTTTTACTGAAAAGAAAAAGGGAAACGGCTAGAAGCAATATATGAAATCTGTAGCTTTATGTCTATACACAGTAATGTATAAGAAAAAGGTTATTTAAACATGTGACAATGTGCTGTATGTTTCTACGTTGAACAGTTGTTGTAGAAAATGAACAAACAAATTAGTTTAATTAATTCTATTAATTAATTTCTATAATAAGTTGTTCTATGCTACTTGGAAGTTTTGAGTCATATTTCAACTTGTCTGATTGCGATGACATGATTTGTGATGAATATAGGTCAACTCTACAATTTTATTATTCATGTTAAATACATCTGCTGGAGAAGGAATTCCTCATGAACCCCTAAATAGGTTTGCTGACAAAATGGACCCTGGCTATAACTGTGAGGTCACAGTGTCTGAAGTTAGAATTCTTCTAAAACATAAGTGATTGATGACAACCATAGAACATGCAGCTGGAGTTCTAGAATCCAGCTAGAGTACACATGCCGTTCATTTACCTGCAATTCATCTGTGAAGAGCTAGATAGATAAACGTTATTCGTTCTTTTCCCCCCAAAAATTGAAGACATGAATCCTAGTGCGCCTATTCAATGGATGGGGTCGTCAACATTCAGTGGGGTCAGCAACATCTTCGTTAAGGATTTAGTGGAGACGTTCAACAGCAAGCACCTCTACGACACGTTCTCGGAGTTTGGGAGCATCCTTTCCTGCAAGGTAGCGTCTGACGCGAATGGTAATGCTAAAGGCTATGGCTTTGTGCAGTATAACACCAAGGAGGCTGCTGAGAGAGCGATTAAGAGACTCAACGGCACGTTATTGAACGGCAGAAAAGTGTTCGTCAGAAAAGTGTTCTTCCAAACGCGCAAAGAACGAGAGGCTGAACTCGGATCCAGGGCCGGAGAGTTCACCAACGTGTATGTCAAGAACTTCGGAGAGGATATGGACGACCGACGCCTTCAGGAGAGGTTTGAAAGATTTGGACCAGTCCTGAGTGTCCGTGCCTTGACCGATGACGCTGGTAAATCCATGGGTTTTGGATTTGTCAACTTCGCAAGGCATGAGGATGCCAAGAGGGCCGTTGATGAGATGAACGGCCAGGAGCTAAATGGGAGGCGGGTCTACGTGGGCCGTGCCCAGAAGAGAGGAGAGCGCCAGACTGTGCTGAAGCGCCAGTTTGAGCATATAAATCAGGGCCACAGGACCAGATACCAGGTGTGTGTGTATATGAACAAACATAATACTGTATCAGAAAGCTCATAATCTTGGTAAGCATTGTTGATGTATTTGAGGCATGAAAAACATCTTAGTAAAACACAGTTTCTCTCTACCAGGGTGTCAATCTTTATGTCAAGAACTTGCACGATTGTTTGGACGACAAGCAGCTGCACAAAGAGTTCTCCCACTTCGGAACAATCACCAGCGCAAAGGTGATGACGGAGGGCGGACGCAGCAAGGGATTCGGCTTCGTGTGCTTCTCCTCCCCCGAGGACGCCACCAAGGCCGTGACCGTGATGAACGGTCGCATCGTGGCCACCAAGCCCCTGTACGTGGCCCTGGCCCAGGGCAAGGAGGAGCGCCAGGCTCGCGCAACCAACCAGCACGTGCAGAGTACGGCCAGCGGCTGCGCCGTTCCCAACCCAGGCATCAACCCCTACCAGGTTGCTCCCCCACCTGGGTTCTTCATGGCGGCCATTCCACAGGCCCAGAACTGTGCTGCACCGGACTTCACCAACCAGCTGGCTCAGCTGAGACCCACTCATCTCCTAGACACACCTCCTCAGCACTTCCAGTACACGCCCACCAACGCCATGTGTCCGTCGGCTACCAGGCCTAAGACCTTCAACGTTCCCAACCCAGGCATCAACCCCTACCAGGTTGCTCCCCCACCTGGGTTCTTCATGGCGGCCATTCCACAGGCCCAGAACTGTGCTGCACCGGACTTCACCAACCAGCTGGCTCAGCTGAGACCCACTCATCTCCTAGACACACCTCCTCAGCACTTCCAGAACACGCCCACCAACGCCATGTGTCCGTCGGCTACCAGGCCTAAGACCTTCAACGCTATGAAGGCCACGCCCTCCCTGGTTCCCCCTATGATGACCTCTCAGCGCGCGGGTCAGTATATTTAGTGAATTAATGCTGCCCCAAAGAGCACTATCCAAACATTTGCCATAAATATCCCTTTGATTATGATTATCTTCCCTCTCAGCTACCCAGGCCTTGAGAAAGCACCCTGCCAGTGCAGACGCAGCTACAGCACGGATGCACACTGTGCCCCGTAACAAGTACACAGCTGGTGTACACCTCCTGCAGCACATGGCTCCCCAGCCACAGATCCCCATGAAGCAGCCTGCTATCCATGAGGAGCTTCGGACTGACTCCATTTTGGCTGCCGTTCCCCATGAGGACCTGAAGCAAATGATAGGCGAGTCTATTTGTTTGTTTCAATGAATCCCCCATTAGGTTAGTATAATTACTGTTACTGATATTTATTCTCCCCCTCCCTCCAGGTGAGCGTTTCTCATCTATCCACAGCATGCACCCCATCGCTCCCAAGGTCACTGGCATGCTGCTGGAGATGGACAACTCTGACCTGCTCCGCATGCTGGAGTCTCCACAGTTCCTGCGCTCCAAGGTGGACGAAGCGGTCGCTGCGCTGGAGGCCCACTCATTCATTCATTCATGGAAGACCATTCATTCATTCACTGGGCTGAGGAGGCTGTACAGAAATCTGGCCACGTCCCAGTTTGAGTTTCAAGCGGCTAACGCGTAAAAAAGGAGACGCGGACTTTGAAACCTACTTCACCGATAACTATGCAAAACGAATAAATGACTTCATCACAAAATGAAATCGATTGACTCAGCTATGTCTAAAAAAAGGGTAAGCTGTACCTCGATGATGAATGTAAAAGCACTGGTTGGACCAGGCTACACGTGAACGCGCAAAACGGAGATTAGGGGTGAAAACCTGTCAACATTGGGATTTGAAAATAAGGGATATTTCCCCGAAAATAAGGGATATCCCTCGCACGCCCCCGGGCCGTCCCCACCCCCACCCCCACCCCACCGTCCACAAACCATACCCCTTACATTTAGACAAGGGTACACACAGTCAATCCTAACATCACCACTAGACAACCATAGGATACCTCGATGGAGCATGCTGGTCACTTGTGGGGGAAACATGCACTGATCAATGGGCGAACCACTGCCACGTGACCTATTTTGATCTACAAGGCTTCTCACTCCCTCTCTCTTATTCATACAATACGATATTACAATATATTAGAAATATTGGTTTTAACATTATGTTGTTTTTTTTATTTTTTTGTGCTTTGCATTCATAACATTATAATGTACAATTGTGATTAAAATGCAATAGGAAACTATCAATTAAAATGTGGGTATGAACGACTGTCTGTGTTTTCTTTTTGTATAGTGTGTCAACACATTTTCGACCTTATCTGGACGTGTAGAGCACATCATATAATGTGCAACAATACTATGTGCAATATGACAACCCTTGTGTACATAAGGTTCAGATATAGGACTGCAAGCAGGATGCCATTTAATAAGTAACACCTTGACATTTTGTGTGGATATGCTCAGATCATAGTTCAGAATGACATACTACACATGATTGACAAAGAGACAAAGTAATTCATAATTAAATGAAAGCAATGAAGATTGAGAGCTGCTCGAATCTTAAAAGTGAGGCTAGCAGAAAATGGACCCTGATTCATTATGGTCGCAGTTGTGTGCACTGATCTCAAGTTAAGATTCCACCCATAGAACCCAAGGTATGGGCTCCAACTAATCATACCATTGCACAACCCTTTTTCAAAAGTATTCCTTTGTGCATCCATTCCAATTTAAGTCCACATGGGGGAGCTAGAGCATACTTCAGGAGAAGGGTGGGGCTGAAAAGGAAATAACATGATAGCATGATACCAAGACAGTTCACCTACATACACAAGTTGTTTCCTAACTCGGTTCTACTGTTTTTGGGCTTCCAGTTAACAAAATAACATGTAGCCTATGTTTTTAGTATAGCTCAACTTCACTATCCAAGGTTAGTGTGGTGTTCTCTCTGTGACCGTACTTCAAACTTCCTGTGATTGTGAAAAGAATACTCTGAGATTTACTGTATTTCTGCATTATAACTGCATTATTACAGAAGGTGAATTTCATACTTCACGGCTTTCATGATTTATTACTGTCTTTCCTGTGCACTCACAAATGCAATGTTGACCCAATGTGGGTGTGGCACATAATGTGCAAGTGTCCAGAAGTGTTCTAATTTTCAGTAGAAAATAACTTCACTGCAACTTTTGAAAATACATTTATTCTCTGGTATAAAAGATTAACAAACGCAGGAAAATCTTATAAAAACATGATTTAGTACATTTTTAAACCACTATTATGACCCTGAAAACATTTAACAGCTAAGCTGAGGCCTATTATAACACATTTTCAGTTCAAGCCAATGTCTTGGCAAAAATAGGGGTCCAATTCAATTACAATGTTTTTCATTATCAAACTGCATTTTGGGCCTTTCCTGATAACCATGTCAATGATGGCACGGGCTCTGTCTGCCCTTATCACTTTAGACATTACTGCCTCTGCTTCATGTGGATTCATCACTTTCTCTAGTTGAAGTTTGTCCAGTAGAGAGTCAAGATTTGGGCCTGATACTCCGTTCACAAACTTTGGCCGCACAGACGTCAGAGTGTCTGCTGCTGAAGATGTCTGACTGCAATCAGCCTGTGGCCTCTCCACTGATGCAGCACCTTGTATGGGAAACAAAAAGGGACATTCATCTAGTAGTCTATGACGGTTGTGTTGTGCTATGTAGTCTATGACCAAACCAGTGTTGGTGAAGTGAAGACAGTTTTATGGCAGGTTGAAGTTCATCCGTTCTGCATTTACACCAGCTAATGATCAGCTAAGTCCTATTTCTTAAATCATCTTTAACCTTGAATATAGGGAGGGACTGATTCATTTCAGATCGGGGATACAAGATGAGTGAACTGACCAGGTATTATCCTGAACCTGACCACCAGACTTTAGGGTCAATTCCATTTCAATTCAGGAAGTCAGCTGAAAGTCTATTGAATTCTAATTTAAATTCCTCATTAAAAATAATGTTCATCTTCACAATACCTTCATGATTGAGTAATTAGCTCAACCAGATGGACTGGGCTAAAACTAAAATATCCAGCCTAGGGTGACAACATGATCTACAGAAACAGCTACAGAAACAATATTTGTACAGAATGTATCTCCACTCAGACTTATAATAGGTGAATTTAACTTAGAAACGTATTTTCTTTCTATTTCTATCTATTAGCACCGCCAAAGCAGCCTGGCCTGGTTTACACACGTCCGTGAAAGTGAAAGTGAAACTAACAATTTCCCTTTATTTTCCATATTTCTACATAGTTCGTAATAGATAGTTGCATATTCAATGTTTTTTGTGTGTAACTAAACCAATTGCTGTTTGCTTCCCCAGCTTTTCCACATTGTTTTAATAAAATCATTTGGACAAGAGAAGTCACTTGTTTTGACAATTTCCATTCTCGACAACTTACATTTGATAAATTCCTCCAGTTCCACTGCCGGCTGGTTGTAGCCATTTGCCTTTAATACCTCAATCGCTACAGGGATGGCACCAGCGTCAGTGAATCGTGTGATTAAAAGTTTAACGATGTCAATAACATCCTTATCCTCCACATCGTTCTCGAAGATGCGCCGTTCCTGACCCTTCTGCGCGCGGTCGCAACGTTTAGATAAAAAGTTGCTGTTGTATAACTTTAAACATTGGATTAAAGAGATTATTAAGTGGATACAACTATATATTAAGCATTGTGTCCGTATTGAAATTGGAAAATGTAACCCTTGAGAACGAAACTTACAGAGCCATGCCTACATAACATGATGTGATGTTTAATGCTGAAACCCTAACTGACCTGCCTCTATTTTGCAACTTGCCTGCCTGGGCCCTATCAAAAAGAGCCTGAGTGTTCTACAGTGGCCTTCCCAATCACCGGATCTGAATCCAATAGAACACCTTTGGGATGTGGTAGAACGGGAGATTCACAACTTGAGAGTGCACCTGAAAAATCTATCAAGTCATGATGGACCAGAATCTCAAAGGAATGTTTAACATCTTGTGGAATCTATGCCACGAAGGATTGAGACTGTTTGGAGAGCAAAGGGAGGCCCTACCCAGTATTACAGTAGTAGGCTATAGTGTTCCTAATAAAGTGAGTGTAGTAGCCAAAGCCACGGTGTGGTTTTATTGGACCATAGCGAAAGTGAGGTAATGCAGAAATGTAATTCATCTAAATGTGATGTAAATTTGACTGAATTCCTGCCAGTTTACATTAGGGATGCAACCTCAGCAAATATGTTCAAGTCAAGACTAAAAACCCATCTTTTTAATATTGCCTTTAAATGACTAAATAATTAAATTATGATTATATAATGATTGGAGCACTTTGAGCTGCAACGTTTGCAGGAAAAGCGCTATACAAATAAAAAGTTATTATTATTATTATTATTATTATTATTATTATTATTATCTGTTTACTGTAGTTATATCAGTATTACAAAGCATTTGAGATGGGACAGTTCTGGTATTTTTGCCACCAAAATGCTAACTTTGATACACTTGGGTATCCATAAACCATAAAAGAGTTTTACTGAAAAGAAAAAGGGAAACGGCTAGAAGCAATATATGAAATCTGTAGCTTTATGTCTATACACAGTAATGTATAAGAAAAAGGTTATTTAAACATGTGACAATGTGCTGTATGTTTCTACGTTGAACAGTTGTTGTAGAAAATGAACAAACAAATTAGTTTAATTAATTCTATTAATTAATTTCTATAATAAGTTGTTCTATGCTACTTGGAAGTTTTGAGTCATATTTCAACTTGTCTGATTGCGATGACATGATTTGTGATGAATATAGGTCAACTCTACAATTTTATTATTCATGTTAAATACATCTGCTGGAGAAGGAATTCCTCATGAAGCCCTAAATAGGTTTGCTGACAAAATGGACCCTGGCTATAACTGTGAGGTCACAGTGTCTG
Source organism: Nansenia antarctica (assembly GCF_963989245.1). NCBI lineage: Eukaryota > Metazoa > Chordata > Actinopteri > Argentiniformes > Microstomatidae > Nansenia > Nansenia antarctica. Next base: position 184,888 of record NW_027663469.1, read on the forward strand.
AAGTTAGAATTCTTCTAAAACATAAGTGATTGATGACAACCATAGAACATGCAGCTGGAGTTCTAGAATCCAGCTAGAGTACACATGCCGTTCATTTACCTGCAATTCATCTGTGAAGAGCTAGATAGATAAACGTTATTCGTTCTTTTCCCCCAAAAAATTGAAGACATGAATCCTAGTGCGCCTATTCAATGGATGGGGTCGTCAACATTCAGTGGGGTCGGCAACATCTTCGTTAAGGATTTAGTGGAGACGTTCAACAGCAAGCACCTCTACGACACGTTCTCGGAGTTTGGGAGCATCCTTTCCTGCAAGGTAGCGTCTGACGCGAATGGTAATGCTAAAGGCTATGGCTTTGTGCAGTATAACACCAAGGAGGCTGCTGAGAGAGCGATTAAGAGACTCAACGGCACGTTATTGAACGGCAGAAAAGTGTTCGTCAGAAAAGTGTTCTTCCAAACGCGCAAAGAACGAGAGGCTGAACTCGGATCCAGGGCCGGAGAGTTCACCAACGTGTATGTCAAGAACTTCGGAGAGGATATGGACGACCGACGCCTTCAGGAGAGGTTTGAAAGATTTGGACCAGTCCTGAGTGTCCGTGCCTTGACCGATGACGCTGGTAAATCCATGGGTTTTGGATTTGTCAACTTCGCAAGGCATGAGGATGCCAAGAGGGCCGTTGATGAGATGAACGGCCAGGAGCTAAATGGGAGGCGGGTCTACGTGGGCCGTGCCCAGAAGAGAGGAGAGCGCCAGACTGTGCTGAAGCGCCAGTTTGAGCATATAAATCAGGGCCACAGGACCAGATACCAGGTGTGTGTGTATATGAACAAACATAATACTGTATCAGAAAGCTCATAATCTTGGTAAGCATTGTTGATGTATTTGAGGCATGAAAAACATCTTAGTAAAACACAGTTTCTCTCTACCAGGGTGTCAATCTTTATGTCAAGAACTTGCACGATTGTTTGGACGACAAGCAGCTGCACAAAGAGTTCTCCCACTTCGGAACAATCACCAGCGCAAAGGTGATGACGGAGGGCGGACGCAGCAAGGGATTCGGCTTCGTGTGCTTCTCCTCCCCCGAGGACGCCACCAAGGCCGTGACCGTGATGAACGGTCGCATCGTGGCCACCAAGCCCCTGTACGTGGCCCTGGCCCAGGGCAAGGAGGAGCGCCAGGCTCGCGCAACCAACCAGCACGTGCAGAGTACGGCCAGCGGCTGCGCCGTTCCCAACCCAGGCATCAACCCCTACCAGGTTGCTCCCCCACCTGGGTTCTTCATGGCGGCCATTCCACAGGCCCAGAACTGTGCTGCACCGGACTTCACCAACCAGCTGGCTCAGCTGAGACCCACTCATCTCCTAGACACACCTCCTCAGCACTTCCAGAACACGCCCACCAACGCCATGTGTCCGTCGGCTACCAGGCCTAAGACCTTCAACGTTCCCAACCCAGGCATCAACCCCTACCAGGTTGCTCCCCCACCTGGGTTCTTCATGGCGGCCATTCCACAGGCCCAGAACTGTGCTGCACCGGACTTCACCAACCAGCTGGCTCAGCTGAGACCCACTCATCTCCTAGACACACCTCCTCAGCACTTCCAGAACACGCCCACCAACGCCATGTGTCCGTCGGCTACCAGGCCTAAGACCTTCAACGCTATGAAGGCCACGCCCTCCCTGGTTCCCCCTATGATGACCTCTCAGCGCGCGGGTCAGTATATTTAGTGAAGTAATCCTGCCCCAAAGAGCACTATCCAAACATTTGCCATAAATATCCCTTTGATTATGATTATCTTCCCTCTCAGCTACCCAGGCCTTGAGAAAGCACCCTGCCAGTGCAGACGCAGCTACAGCACGGATGCACACTGTGCCCCGTAACAAGTACACAGCTGGTGTACACCTCCTGCAGCACATGGCTCCCCAGCCACAGATCCCCATGAAGCAGCCTGCTATCCATGAGGAGCTTCGGACTGACTCCATTTTGGCTGCCGTTCCCCATGAGGACCTGAAGCAAATGATAGGCGAGTCTATTTGTTTGTTTCAATGAATCCCCCATTAGGTTAGTATAATTACTGTTACTGATATTTATTCTCCCCCTCCCTCCAGGTGAGCGTTTCTCATCTATCCACAGCATGCACCCCATCGCTCCCAAGGTCACTGGCATGCTGCTGGAGATGGACAACTCTGACCTGCTCCGCATGCTGGAGTCTCCACAGTTCCTGCGCTCCAAGGTGGACGAAGCGGTCGCTGCGCTGGAGGCCCACTCATTCATTCATTCATGGAAGACCATTCATTCATTCACTGGGCTGAGGAGGCTGTACAGAAATCTGGCCACGTCCCAGTTTGAGTTTCAAGCGGCTAACGCGTAAAAAAGGAGACGCGGACTTTGAAACCTACTTCACCGATAACTATGCAAAACGAATAAATGACTTCATCACAAAATGAAATCGATTGACTCAGCTATGTCTAAAAAAAGGGTAAGCTGTACCTCGATGATGAATGTAAAAGCACTGGTTGGACCAGGCTACACGTGAACGCGCAAAACGGAGATTAGGGGTGAAAACCTGTCAACATTGGGATTTGAAAATAAGGGATATTTCCCCGAAAATAAGGGATATCCCTCGCACGCCCCCGGGCCGTCCCCACCCCCACCCCCACCCCACCGTCCACAAACCATACCCCTTACATTTAGACAAGGGTACACACAGTCAATCCTAACATCACCACTAGACAACCATAGGATACCTCGATGGAGCATGCTGGTCACTTGTGGGGGAAACATGCACTGATCAATGGGCGAACCACTGCCACGTGACCTATTTTGATCTACAAGGCTTCTCACTCCCTCTCTCTTATTCATACAATACGATATTACAATATATTAGAAATATTGGTTTTAACATTATGTTGTTTTTTTTATTTTTTTGTGCTTTGCATTCATAACATTATAATGTACAATTGTGATTAAAATGCAATAGGAAACTATCAATTAAAATGTGGGTATGAACGACTGTCTGTGTTTTCTTTTTGTATAGTGTGTCAACACATTTTCGACCTTATCTGGACGTGTAGAGCACATCATATAATGTGCAACAATACTATGTGCAATATGACAACCCTTGTGTACATAAGGTTCAGATATAGGACTGCAAGCAGGATGCCATTTAATAAGTAACACCTTGACATTTTGTGTGGATATGCTCAGATCATAGTTCAGAATGACATACTACACATGATTGACAAAGAGACAAAGTAATTCATAATTAAATGAAAGCAATGAAGATTGAGAGCTGCTCGAATCTTAAAAGTGAGGCTAGCAGAAAATGGACCCTGATTCATTATGGTCGCAGTTGTGTGCACTGATCTCAAGTTAAGATTCCACCCATAGAACCCAAGGTATGGGCTCCAACTAATCATACCATTGCACAACCCTTTTTCAAAAGTATTCCTTTGTGCATCCATTCCAATTTAAGTCCACATGGGGGAGCTAGAGCATACTTCAGGAGAAGGGTGGGGCTGAAAAGGAAATAACATGATAGCATGATACCAAGACAGTTCACCTACATACACAAGTTGTTTCCTAACTCGGTTCTACTGTTTTTGGGCTTCCAGTTAACAAAATAACATGTAGCCTATGTTTTTAGTATAGCTCAACTTCACTATCCAAGGTTAGTGTGGTGTTCTCTCTGTGACCGTACTTCAAACTTCCTGTGATTGTGAAAAGAATACTCTGAGATTTACTGTATTTCTGCATTATAACTGCATTATTACAGAAGGTGAATTTCATACTTCACGGCTTTCATGATTTATTACTGTCTTTCCTGTGCACTCACAAATGCAATGTTGACCCAATGTGGGTGTGGCACATAATGTGCAAGTGTCCAGAAGTGTTCTAATTTTCAGTAGAAAATAACTTCACTGCAACTTTTGAAAATACATTTATTCTCTGGTATAAAAGATTAACAAACGCAGGAAAATCTTATAAAAACATGATTTAGTACATTTTTAAACCACTATTATGACCCTGAAAACATTTAACAGCTAAGCTGAGGCCTATTATAACACATTTTCAGTTCAAGCCAATGTCTTGGCAAAAATAGGGGTCCAATTCAATTACAATGTTTTTCATTATCAAACTGCATTTTGGGCCTTTCCTGATAACCATGTCAATGATGGCACGGGCTCTGTCTGCCCTTATCACTTTAGACATTACTGCCTCTGCTTCATGTGGATTCATCACTTTCTCTAGTTGAAGTTTGTCCAGTAGAGAGTCAAGATTTGGGCCTGATACTCCGTTCACAAACTTTGGCCGCACAGACGTCAGAGTGTCTGCTGCTGAAGATGTCTGACTGCAATCAGCCTGTGGCCTCTCCACTGATGCAGCACCTTGTATGGGAAACAAAAAGGGACATTCATCTAGTCTATGACGGTTGTGTTGTGCTATGTAGTCTATGACCAAACCAGTGTTGGTGAAGTGAAGACAGTTTTATGGCAGGTTGAAGTTCATCCGTTCTGCATTTACACCAGCTAATGATCAGCTAAGTCCTATTTCTTAAATCATCTTTAACCTTGAATATAGGGAGGGACTGATTCATTTCAGATCGGGGATACAAGATGAGTGAACTGACCAGGTATTATCCTGAACCTGACCACCAGACTTTAGGGTCAATTCCATTTCAATTCAGGAAGTCAGCTGAAAGTCTATTGAATTCTAATTTAAATTCCTCATTAAAAATAATGTTCATCTTCACAATACCTTCATGATTGAGTAATTAGCTCAACCAGATGGACTGGGCTAAAACTAAAATATCCAGCCTAGGGTGACAACATGATCTACAGAAACAGCTACAGAAACAATATTTGTACAGAATGTATCTCCACTCAGACTTATAATAGGTGAATTTAACTTAGAAACGTATTTACTTTCTATTTCTATCTATTAGCACCGCCAAAGCCAGCCTGGCCTGGTTTACACACGTCCGTGAAAGTGAAAGTGAAACTAACAATTTCCCTTTATTTTCCATATTTCTACATAGTTCGTAATAGATAGTTGCATATTCAATGTTTTTTGTGTGTAACTAAACCAATTGCTGTTTGCTTCCCCAGCTTTTCCACATTGTTTTAATAAAATCATTTGGACAAGAGAAGTCACTTGTTTTGACAATTTCCATTCTCGACAACTTACATTTGATAAATTCCTCCAGTTCCACTGCCGGCTGGTTGTAGCCATTTGCCTTTAATACCTCAATCGCTACATGGATGGCACCAGCGTCAGTGAATCGTGTGATTAAAAGTTTAACGATGTCAATAACATCCTTATCCTCCACATCGTTCTCGAAGATGCGCCGTTCCTGACCCTTCTGCGCGCGGTCGCAACGTTTAGATAAAAAGTTGCTGTTGTATAACTTTAAACATTGGATTAAAGAGATTATTAAGTGGATACAACTATATATTAAGCATTGTGTCCGTATTGAAATTGGAAAATGTAACCCTTGAGAACGAAACTTACAGAGCCATGCCTACATAACATGATGTGATGTTTAATGCTGAAACCCTAACTGACCTGCCTCTATTTTGCAACTTGCCTGCCTTGGCCCTATCAAAAAGAGCCTGAGTGTTCTACAGTGGCCTTCCCAATCACCGGATCTGAATCCAATAGAACACCTTTGGGATGTGGTAGAACGGGAGATTCACAACTTGAGAGTGCACCTGAAAAATCTATCAAGTCATGATGGACCAGAATCTCAAAGGAATGTTTAACATCTTGTGGAATCTATGCCACGAAGGATTGAGACTGTTTGGAGAGCAAAGGGAGGCCCTACCCAGTATTACAGTAGTAGGCTATAGTGTTCCTAATAAAGTGAGTGTAGTAGCCAAAGCCACGGTGTGGTTTTATTGGACCATAGCGAAAGTGAGGTAATGCAGAAATGTAATTCATCTAAATGTGATGTAAATTTGACTGAATTCCTGCCAGTTTACATTAGGGATGCAACCTCAGCAAATATGTTCAAGTCAAGACTAAAAACCCATCTTTTTAATATTGCCTTTAAATGACTAAATAATTAAATTATGATTATATAATGATTGGAGCACTTTGAGCTGCAACGTTTGCAGGAAAAGCGCTATACAAATAAAAAGTTATTATTATTATTATTATTATTATTATTATTATTATTATCTGTTTACTGTAGTTATATCAGTATTACAAAGCATTTGAGATGGGACAGTTCTGGTATTTTTGCCACCAAAATGCTAACTTTGATACACTTGGGTATCCATAAACCATAAAAGAGTTTTACTGAAAAGAAAAAGGGAAACGGCTAGAAGCAATATATGAAATCTGTAGCTTTATGTCTATACACAGTAATGTATAAGAAAAAGGTTATTTAAACATGTGACAATGTGCTGTATGTTTCTACGTTGAACAGTTGTTGTAGAAAATGAACAAACAAATTAGTTTAATTAATTCTATTAATTAATTTCTATAATAAGTTGTTCTATGCTACTTGGAAGTTTTGAGTCATATTTCAACTTGTCTGATTGCGATGACATGATTTGTGATGAATATAGGTCAACTCTACAATTTTATTATTCATGTTAAATACATCTGCTGGAGAAGGAATTCCTCATGAAGCCCTAAATAGGTTTGCTGACAAAATGGACCCTGGCTATAACTGTGAGGTCACAGTGTCTGAAGTTAGAATTCTTCTAAAACATAAGTGATTGATGACAACCATAGAACATGCAGCTGGAGTTCTAGAATCCAGCTAGAGTACACATGCCGTTCATTTACCTGCAATTCATCTGTGAAGAGCTAGATAGATAAACGTTATTCGTTCTTTTCCCCCAAAAAATTGAAGACATGAATCCTAGTGCGCCTATTCAATGGATGGGGTCGTCAACATTCAGTGGGGTCGGCAACATCTTCGTTAAGGATTTAGTGGAGACGTTCAACAGCAAGCACCTCTACGACACGTTCTCGGAGTTTGGGAGCATCCTTTCCTGCAAGGTAGCGTCTGACGCGAATGGTAATGCTAAAGGCTATGGCTTTGTGCAGTATAACACCAAGGAGGCTGCTGAGAGAGCGATTAAGAGACTCAACGGCACGTTATTGAACGGCAGAAAAGTGTTCGTCAGAAAAGTGTTCTTCCAAACGCGCAAAGAACGAGAGGCTGAACTCGGATCCAGGGCCGGAGAGTTCACCAACGTGTATGTCAAGAACTTCGGAGAGGATATGGACGACCGACGCCTTCAGGAGAGGTTTGAAAGATTTGGACCAGTCCTGAGTGTCCGTGCCTTGACCGATGACGCTGGTAAATCCATGGGTTTTGGATTTGTCAACTTCGCAAGGCATGAGGATGCCAAGAGGGCCGTTGATGAGATGAACGGCCAGGAGCTAAATGGGAGGCGGGTCTACGTGGGCCGTGCCCAGAAGAGAGGAGAGCGCCAGACTGTGCTGAAGCGCCAGTTTGAGCATATAAATCAGGGCCACAGGACCAGATACCAGGTGTGTGTGTATATGAACAAACATAATACTGTATCAGAAAGCTCATAATCTTGGTAAGCATTGTTGATGTATTTGAGGCATGAAAAACATCTTAGTAAAACACAGTTTCTCTCTACCAGGGTGTCAATCTTTATGTCAAGAACTTGCACGATTGTTTGGACGACAAGCAGCTGCACAAAGAGTTCTCCCACTTCGGAACAATCACCAGCGCAAAGGTGATGACGGAGGGCGGACGCAGCAAGGGATTCGGCTTCGTGTGCTTCTCCTCCCCCGAGGACGCCACCAAGGCCGTGACCGTGATGAACGGTCGCATCGTGGCCACCAAGCCCCTGTACGTGGCCCTGGCCCAGGGCAAGGAGGAGCGCCAGGCTCGCGCAACCAACCAGCACGTGCAGAGTACGGCCAGCGGCTGCGCCGTTCCCAACCCAGGCATCAACCCCTACCAGGTTGTTCCCCACCTGGGTTCTTCATGGCGGCCATTCCACAGGCCCAGAACTGTGCTGCACCGGACTTCACCAACCAGCTGGCTCAGCTGAGACCCACTCATCTCCTAGACACACCTCCTCAGCACTTCCAGAACACGCCCACCAACGCCATGTGTCCATCGGCTACCAGGCCTAAGACCTTCAACGTTCCCAACCCAGGCATCAACCCCTACCAGGTTGCTCCCCCACCTGGGTTCTTCATGGCGGCCATTCCACAGGCCCAGAACTGTGCTGCACCGGACTTCACCAACCAGCTGGCTCAGCTGAGACCCACTCATCTCCTAGACACACCTCCTCAGCACTTCCAGAACACGGCCACCAACGCCATGTGTCCGTCGGCTACCAGGCCTAAGACCTTCAACGCTATGAAGGCCACGGCCTCCCTGGTTCCCCCTATGATGACCTCTCAGCGCGCGGGTCAGTATATTTAGTGAAGTAATCCTGCCCCAAAGAGCACTATCCAAACATTTGCCATAAATATCCCTTTGATTATGATTATCTTCCCTCTCAGCTACCCAGGCCTTGAGAAAGCACCCTGCCAGTGCAGACGCAGCTACAGCACGGATGCACACTGTGCCCCGTAACAAGTACACAGCTGGTGTACACCTCCTGCAGCACATGGCTCCCCAGCCACAGATCCCCATGAAGCAGCCTGCTATCCATGAGGAGCTTCGGACTGACTCCATTTTGGCTGCCGTTCCCCATGAGGACCTGAAGCAAATGATAGGCGAGTCTATTTGTTTGTTTCAATGAATCCCCCATTAGGTTAGTATAATTACTGTTACTGATATTTATTCTCCCCCTCCCTCCAGGTGAGCGTTTCTCATCTATCCACAGCATGCACCCCATCGCTCCCAAGGTCACTGGCATGCTGCTGGAGATGGACAACTCTGACCTGCTCCGCATGCTGGAGTCTCCACAGTTCCTGCGCTCCAAGGTGGACGAAGCGGTCGCTGCGCTGGAGGCCCACTCATTCATTCATTCATTCATGGAAGACCATTCATTCATTCACTGGGCTGAGGAGGCTGTACAGAAATCTGGCCACGTCCCAGTTTGAGTTTCAAGCGGCTAACGCGTAAAAAAGGAGACGCGGACTTTGAAACCTACTTCACCGATAACTATGCAAAACGAATAAATGACTTCATCACAAAATGAAATCGATTGACTCAGCTATGTCTAAAAAAAGGGTAAGCTGTACCTCGATGATGAATGTAAAAGCACTGGTTGGACCAGGCTACACGTGAACGCGCAAAACGGAGATTAGGGGTGAAAACCTGTCAACATTGGGATTTGAAAATAAGGGATATTTTCCCGAAAATAAGGGATATCCCTCGCACGCCCCCGGGCCGTCCCCACCCCCACCCCCACCCCACCGTCCACAAACCATACCCCTTACATTTAGACAAGGGTACACACAGTCAATCCTAACATCACCACTAGACAACCATAGGATACCTCGATGGAGCATGCTGGTCACTTGTGGGGGAAACATGCACTGATCAATGGGCGAACCACTGCCACGTGACCTATTTTGATCTACAAGGCTTCTCACTCCCTCTCTCTTATTCATACAATACGATATTACAATATATTAGAAATATTGGTTTTAACATTATGTTGTTTTTTTTTATTTTTTTGTGCTTTGCATTCATAACATTATAATGTACAATTGTGATTAAAATGCAATAGGAAACTATCAATTAAAATGTGGGTATGAACGACTGTCTGTGTTTTCTTTTTGTATAGTGTGTCAACACATTTTCGACCTTATCTGGACGTGTAGAGCACATCATATAATGTGCAACAATACTATGTGCAATATGACAACCCTTGTGTACATAAGGTTCAGATATAGGACTGCAAGCAGGATGCCATTTAATAAGTAACACCTTGACATTTTGTGTGGATATGCTCAGATCATAGTTCAGAATGACATACTACACATGATTGACAAAGAGACAAAGTAATTCATAATTAAATGAAAGCTGTTATGAAGGCCCACAGTTTAGAGCCAGTTAGTTTCCCCGAATCAGCCCTATTTTGCCCCTATTTCCTTTATTATTTTCCATACTGCTCATGTACGTTTTCATGAAGGTGTATGTATTGTTATTGTAATTGTATAAGTTCTGTCTTAGATTTGTTTAGTATTGTGTAAGCGCCAGTTTAGTGGGCGTGGTTTTGAGTGGCGTACGTGACCGGATGTATGTTCGGTTGGTGTATATATAGCGACGGAAGTGGTCTGTGCGTCAGAGTGATGAGAGTAACGAGAGTGACATGAGAAGGAGAAACGAGAAGTCGATCTAAGATGGCGGAGTCAGTAAAACGCACACCGTGCTGAAGCTGAAGACCTGAAGAGTGATTATTGAGTTTACCACTGTGACAGAGGGCAAACCTTACAGCAGCAATTCAACATCTCTCAACAGTCCACAAGGAGAACGGGAGACTCTGAGTGTCGGAGGAGACCTGCCTTTGGCACTGACTGTTAGTAGTGAATCACGGGCTACCCGCAGCACCGCGGGAGTTCGGAGTTCGTTGAGTTGGCAGCGCTAGCCCAGTTTAGCTGTGTCCCCGTTAGCCAGCCTTGCTAGCAGCCGGCTGCTAACGTTGGACCAAGCGAGACCCAAGCTGGACAGAGCCGTCGCCTTCACGAGGTGGATTGCGACCGACCGTGGACCACCGGACCTGAGCCATTCACACCTCGTCGTGGACTACGAAGAAGCCCCTTTCCCTTCGAGTTGCTACGTCACCCCCCCCCTTTGTCTGCTGCCTTCCTCGAAGCACATGCGAGCTCCAACCAGGCCTCAACGCGCTCCTTTCAGTCCGGGACTCTAAGCCTTTTCCAGGCCAGGCCCTGCGTGTGAGTGAGTGATTGAGTGTGTGTGTGGCCGGCTGGGAGGGAGTATATACGGGGATGTATATATCATTTGTCTAAATAAATGTGTTTGTTCATCTTTGCTACATTACTGTGTGTTTAGTTGTCTGTTAGCTAATGCTAATGCTAATGCTAATTCTAATGCTAGTACTGCTAGTCTAAAGGGTTGCTGGCGCCCCCTGCCTGTATCCTCCTACACTGCCGATTTAGCTCCGAGTTAGTTAGATAACCAGCCCTTCCTAAATTCTACAGTCCTTTAGCTACTCCCTGGTTACAATTGGTCCTTCGAGCCGGATAGGTTGTGTAGTGATAGCATGGCTGAGCGCAGCCAACCAGACAAGACAGTTACCCCCCCTTCTCCGCCCCCTGAGCCAGAGCCACGACCACAGAGAGTCCCGCGGTTGCCTCAGAGGTTACAAGAGTATGAGCTTGAGCTCGAAAGCTCACTGAGTGGTAGTGAGGAGCGCACTCCACGGGATACAGTGGTCGGAGAGGCCGAGGTGTCCGCCGGCGCGCGGGTGGCTAGCACCGAGACAGCCATCAAAGAGCACCAGCCTGAGGATGAGATGGCAGAACAGCAGGGTTTTGCCGTAGAAACGGAAGAGCAGGAAGGAGAGGCCCGGTCTGACAGCGCCTGCGGGCGGAAGAGGGAGGGCCTCAGCCTTAACGATCTGCCTCCCAGTACGGCGCGCTCGAGACCTAGCTCCGGCCGTTCAGTGGCTTCCTCCCGGTCCAGGGTTTCCGTGGGCAGTTCTGCCTCTGGGGCGGATAGCATGCACTCCAGAGGGAGTAGTGCCGCGCTGTCAGAATGTATGCGCCAACAGGCCGAGATGGCGTTAGAGCGGGAACGCCTCCAGTTCGAGCGTGAACGCCTCCAGATGGAAGGAGCGGAACGTGCGGCGGAGAGACAGCGCCAGGAGGCGTTAGAGAGGGAACGTGCGGCGGAGAGACAGCGCCAGGAGACGTTAGAACGTGAACGCCTCCAGATGGAAGGAGCGGAACGTGCGGCGGAGAGACAGCGCCAGGAGGCGTTAGAGAGGGAACGCATCCAGTTCGAGCGCGAGCGCCTCCAGATGGAGGGGGCGGAACGCGCGGCGGAGAGGCAGCGCCAGGAGGCGCTAGAACGTGAACGCCTCCAGATGGAGCGCGACCGCCTCCAGATGGCGAGAGAGCAACTGCACGCGGAGAAGATGGAGGAAGTGATGCAGACCATGCGCGACGTGTGCATCAGCAGAGCTCCGTCGGCCCGTAGCTCCAGAGCATCATCCGCACGGCCCTCTCGAGTGCCATCTCCTGAACCCCCCGCCGATGGCTCCATGACCCCCGCCATGACTGTCCAACTACAGGCCCAGCTGACCACCTGGAAGGAAGAGGACCAGGGACCCGACCGCTACGCGGCCCAGAGGGAGCCAGCGTCGCTGCCCGGGAGGGGAGCCATTCCCCAAGAGCGTAGCACACCCCTAGGTCCTCCAGTGAACCAAGAGGCATGCAGGCCGGACACCCAGACCGTCACTCCAGCCCCGATCATCCACTACAGGATGTTTCCCCAGGTGGAGGGACCCAAGTTCCCCTTCTTCAAGGACGAGGACAGGAGCCAGTATGTGGAACTACGCATCTGCCTAGACACGCTCTTGGACGACTCCTGCTCAGAGTCCTACAAATATGCGATTCTCCTTCAGCATGTGAGGAACCCCAGAGCCCACAACATGGTTCTGGCCCATGCCTCCGCACCGACACCTTACACCAGAGCGCTCGCCGACTTGGATGCCCGCTACGGTCGTCCCTGGAACCACGCCCTTGCTGAACTGCAAGCCCTCGAACAGCAGGCCCCCATCAAGGATGAACGGGCGCTGGATGACTTCGCGCTCCGTGTGCACACCTTGGTTGGAATGCTGAAGACGCAGGGCCCAGCTGGCGCCAGCGAGATCAACAGCACCTCCAACGTAGAGCGGCTGCTCCGCAAGATCCCACGCTTCCGGCAGGAGAGGTTCCGGCGACAGCAGCGCGTTCGTAACCCCGGGAAGTTGGGTCTGAGCATGGCTGCCTTCGCGGAGTTCCTACTGGAGGAAGTGCATGACACCAACGTAGACGCCATGGGTTACGCTGAGCCGAAGAAGGAGAGGGAGAAGGGAGACCGCTGGGACAGGCCGAGCTCGAACAGAGGACGCCCAGTAGGAGTGCTGCACACGGAGGAGGAGCCTCGGAGAGAGAGGAAAGCCCGACCTGAGGGAAAGGATTCCTCTCAACCCCCTCAAAAGGGACGGAGAGGTCCACCGCCATGTCCGTACTGCACCAGCGAGCACTGGTTCAATGAGTGCAGTGACTTCAACAACCTGAGTACCGAGGCCAAGCAGAGGTGGCTCGAGGAGAACAAGAGGTGCTGGAACTGTGGGCGCGACCATCTGGCCAAGAACTGCACCTTGAGGAGAAAGTGCAACCGCTGTGAGGAGGTCCACCTCAACATCCTACACGAGGTCTCCCTCGCCAGGTCCACGGAGGGCACCAGAAGCCCTAGGTCCGGTAGCGCACCGGAAGAGGAAACACCTGTCTACTATCTAGACCCAACCCAGAGCAGCGGCTCCAAGGTCCTACTGAAGGTGGTGAAGGTCCGACTGCACCACAACAACGCTGTGTACGACACGTACGCCGTTCTAGACGACGGGTCGGAACGGACCATCCTCCTCCAGGAGGCAGTGCGCCAGTTGGGGCTCCACGGGACTGAGGAGAAGCTGACTCTGCGCACGATACGTCGCGACCTTAAAGAGGTCACCGGGGTGAGAATCAACTTCTCTATCTCCCCGGCGGGGCGGCCGTCGGATAGATATCGGCTTCAGAATGTCTTCACCGCAGACCAGCTAGCGCTCTCCCGCTACGACTACCCCCTGGAGAGATTACGCGCAAGATATTCCCACCTACGGCGAGTAGACCTACATCCGATAGAAGGAGCGAAGCCAACCCTTCTCATCGGCTCGGACAACGCTGCACTGATCGTGTCGCTCCGTCCTCCGCTGAGAGGACCACGAGGCTGCCCGATGGCTGTTAAGACTGCGCTTGGGTGGGCCCTCCAAGGCGCTACCGAGTGGAGAGATAGAGACGGGAGAGCTACGTCATCCCTCCATGTCCGAACCGAAGAAGTGCAGACCATCAACCGCCTTCACACCAGTGTGGACTCCATGAATGCGGCGCTACTAGACAACGTCCAGAAGCTGGGGACGCTAGACGTTGCGCCCTACAAGAATGAGAAGCTCTACGTACGGTCAAAGGAGGACGTCTACGCCATAGACCTCCTTAAAGCAAAGACAGTGCGTATCGAAGTCCAGGGCGTGAAGAGAACATCTACCAGCCCTGTCTCGAAACCTAACAGGAGAAGATCTACCAGCCCTGTCTCGAAACCCAGCAGGAGAAGATCTACCAGCCCTTTGTCTAAACCGGGAGAGAAAAGGTTAAGACGTCAGGCTATATCGCCCGAAGGCGGGGCAAGTCCGGACGGCGTCGAAGACGATGTTAGCGAAAACATAAAACAGGTCCCCACCTCAAGCCTTAAATTCCTCGGGTCGAAAAGACCCAGATCCCGGCCTAAAACGTTGTCGAAGCAGGTGGAAATGGACCTGACTCAACAACTGTTATTGCCGGACGCAGAGGTTCATGGACGACACCGGCATGTCCGTTCTGCCGCGGAGAAACTCCCTCAAATTACAAAGGACACTATCACCTCATACCTCACGCTGCTAGAGCAGCCTAGCCAGTGTGCCTTCCATAGTTAAATGAAACCGAGGGTTTCATGGGGCGGCTGTTATGAAGGCCCACAGTTTAGAGCCAGTTAGTTTCCCCGAATCAGCCCTATTTTGCCCCTGTTATTTCCTTTATTATTTTCCATACTGCTCATGTACGTTTTCATGAAGGTGTATGTATTGTTATTGTAATTGTATAAGTTCTGTCTTAGATTTGTTTAGTATTGTGTAAGCGCCAGTTTAGTGGGCGTGGTTTTGAGTGGCGTACGTGACCGGATGTATGTTCGGTTGGTGTATATATAGCGACGGAAGTGGTCTGTGCGTCAGAGTGATGAGAGTAACGAGAGTGACATGAGAAGGAGAAACGAGAAGTCGATCTAAGATGGCGGAGTCAGTAAAACGCACACCGTGCTGAAGCTGAAGACCTGAAGAGTGATTATTGAGTTTACCACTGTGACAGAGGGCAAACCTTACAGCAGCAATTCAACATCTCTCAACAGTCCACAAGGAGAACGGGAGACTCTGAGTGTCGGAGGAGACCTGCCTTTGGCACTGACTGTTAGTAGTGAATCACGGGCTACCCGCAGCACCGCGGGAGTTCGGAGTTCGTTGAGTTGGCAGCGCTAGCCCAGTTTAGCTGTGTCCCCGTTAGCCAGCCTTGCTAGCAGCCGGCTGCTAACGTTGGACCAAGCGAGACCCAAGCTGGACAGAGCCGTCGCCTTCACGAGGTGGATTGCGACCGACCGTGGACCACCGGACCTGAGCCATTCACACCTCGTCGTGGACTACGAAGAAGCCCCTTTCCCTTCGAGTTGCTACGTCACCCCCCCCCCCTTTGTCTGCTGCCTTCCTCGAAGCACATGCGAGCTCCAACCAGGCCTCAACGCGCTCCTTTCAGTCCGGGACTCTAAGCCTTTTCCAGGCCAGGCCCTGCGTGTGAGTGAGTGATTGAGTGTGTGTGTGGCCGGCTGGGAGGGAGTATATACGGGGATGTATATATCATTTGTCTAAATAAATGTGTTTGTTCATCTTTGCTACATTACTGTGTGTTTAGTTGTCTGTTAGCTAATGCTAATGCTAATGCTAATTCTAATGCTAGTACTGCTAGTCTAAAGGGTTGCTGGCGCCCCCTGCCTGTATCCTCCTACACTGCCGATTTAGCTCCGAGTTAGTTAGATAACCAGCCCTTCCTAAATTCTACAGTCCTTTAGCTACTCCCTGGTTACAAAAGCAATGAAGATTGAGAGCTGCTCGAATCTTAAAAGTGAGGCTAGCAGAAAATGGACCCTGATTCATTATGGTCGCAGTTGTGTGCACTGATCTCAAGTTAAGATTCCACCCATAGAACCCAAGGTATGGGCTCCAACTAATCATACCATTGCACAACCCTTTTTCAAAAGTATTCCTTTGTGCATCCATTCCAATTTAAGTCCACATGGGGGAGCTAGAGCATACTTCAGGAGAAGGGTGGGGCTGAAAAGGAAATAACATGATAGCATGATACCAAGACAGTTCACCTACATACACAAGTTGTTTCCTAACTCGGTTCTACTGTTTTTGGGCTTCCAGTTAACAAAATAACATGTAGCCTATGTTTTTAGTATAGCTCAACTTCACTATCCAAGGTTAGTGTGGTGTTCTCTCTGTGACCGTACTTCAAACTTCCTGTGATTGTGAAAAGAATACTCTGAGATTTACTGTATTTCTGCATTATAACTGCATTATTACAGAAGGTGAATTTCATACTTCACGGCTTTCATGATTTATTACTGTCTTTCCTGTGCACTCACAAATGCAATGTTGACCCAATGTGGGTGTGGCACATAATGTGCAAGTGTCCAGAAGTGTTCTAATTTTCAGTAGAAAATAACTTCACTGCAACTTTTGAAAATACATTTATTCTCTGGTATAAAAGATTAACAAACGCAGGAAAATCTTATAAAAACATGATTTAGTACATTTTTAAACCACTATTATGACCCTGAAAACATTTAACAGCTAAGCTGAGGCCTATTATAACACATTTTCAGTTCAAGCCAATGTCTTGGCAAAAATAGGGGTCCAATTCAATTACAATGTTTTTCATTATCAAACTGCATTTTGGGCCTTTCCTGATAACCATGTCAATGATGGCACGGGCTCTGTCTGCCCTTATCACTTTAGACATTACTGCCTCTGCTTCATGTGGATTCATCACTTTCTCTAGTTGAAGTTTGTCCAGTAGAGAGTCAAGATTTGGGCCTGATACTCCGTTCACAAACTTTGGCCGCACAGACGTCAGAGTGTCTGCTGCTGAAGATGTCTGACTGCAATCAGCCTGTGGCCTCTCCACTGATGCAGCACCTTGTATGGGAAACAAAAAGGGACATTCATCTAGTCTATGACGGTTGTGTTGTGCTATGTAGTCTATGACCAAACCAGTGTTGGTGAAGTGAAGACAGTTTTATGGCAGGTTGAAGTTCATCCGTTCTGCATTTACACCAGCTAATGATCAGCTAAGTCCTATTTCTTAAATCATCTTTAACCTTGAATATAGGGAGGGACTGATTCATTTCAGATCGGGGATACAAGATGAGTGAACTGACCAGGTATTATCCTGAACCTGACCACCAGACTTTAGGGTCAATTCCATTTCAATTCAGGAAGTCAGCTGAAAGTCTATTGAATTCTAATTTAAATTCCTCATTAAAAATAATGTTCATCTTCACAATACCTTCATGATTGAGTAATTAGCTCAACCAGATGGACTGGGCTAAAACTAAAATATCCAGCCTAGGGTGACAACATGATCTACAGAAACAGCTACAGAAACAATATTTGTACAGAATATATCTCCACTCAGACTTATAATAGGTGAATTTAACTTAGAAACGTATTTTCTTTCTATTTCTATCTATTAGCACCGCCAAAGCCAGCCTGGCCTGGTTTACACACGTCCGTGAAAGTGAAAGTGAAACTAACAATTTCCCTTTATTTTCCATATTTCTACATAGTTCGTAATAGATAGTTGCATATTCAATGTTTTTTGTGTGTAACTAAACCAATTGCTGTTTGCTTCCCCAGCTTTTCCACATTGTTTTAATAAAATCATTTGGACAAGAGAAGTCACTTGTTTTGACAATTTCCATTCTCGACAACTTACATTTGATAAATTCCTCCAGTTCCACTGCCGGCTGGTTGTAGCCATTTGCCTTTAATACCTCAATCGCTACAGGGATGGCACCAGCGTCAGTGAATCGTGTGATTAAAAGTTTAACGATGTCAATAACATCCTTATCCTCCACATCGTTCTCGAAGATGCGCCGTTCCTGACCCTTCTGCGCGCGGTCGCAACGTTTAGATAAAAAGTTGCTGTTGTATAACTTTAAACATTGGATTAAAGAGATTATTAAGTGGATACAACTATATATTAAGCATTGTGTCCGTATTGAAATTGGAAAATGTAACCCTTGAGAACGAAACTTACAGAGCCATGCCTACATAACATGATGTGATGTTTAATGCTGAAACCTAACTGACCTGCCTCTATTTTGCAACTTGCCTGCCTTGGCCCTATCAAAAAGAGCCTGAGTGTTCTACAGTGGCCTTCCCAATCACCGGATCTGAATCCAATAGAACACCTTTGGGATGTGGTAGAACGGGAGATTCACAACTTGAGAGTGCACCTGAAAAATCTATCAAGTCATGATGGACCAGAATCTCAAAGGAATGTTTAACATCTTGTGGAATCTATGCCACGAAGGATTGAGACTGTTTTGAGAGCAAAGGGAGGCCCTACCCAGTATTACAGTAGTAGGCTATAGTGTTCCTAATAAAGTGAGTGTAGTAGCCAAAGCCACGGTGTGGTTTTATTGGACCATAGCGAAAGTGAGGTAATGCAGAAATGTAATTCATCTAAATGTGATGTAAATTTGACTGAATTCCTGCCAGTTTACATTAGGGATGCAACCTCAGCAAATATGTTCAAGTCAAGACTAAAAACCCATCTTTTTAATATTGCCTTTAAATGACTAAATAATTAAATTATGATTATATAATGATTGGAGCACTTTGATCTGCAACGTTTGCAGGAAAAGCGCTATACAAATAAAAAGTTATTATTATTATTATTATTATTATTATTATCTGTTTACTGTAGTTATATCAGTATTACAAAGCATTTGAGATGGGACAGTTCTGGTATTTTTGCCACCAAAATGCTAACTTTGATACACTTGGGTATCCATAAACCATAAAAGAGTTTTACTGAAAAGAAAAAGGGAAACGGCTAGAAGCAATATATGAAATCTGTAGCTTTATGTCTATACACAGTAATGTATAAGAAAAAGGTTATTTAAACATGTGACAATGTGCTGTATGTTTCTACGTTGAACAGTTGTTGTAGAAAATGAACAAACAAATTAGTTTAATTAATTCTATTAATTAATTTC
Source organism: Nansenia antarctica (assembly GCF_963989245.1). Lineage (NCBI taxonomy): Eukaryota > Metazoa > Chordata > Actinopteri > Argentiniformes > Microstomatidae > Nansenia > Nansenia antarctica. The sequence continues at coordinate 203,918 of NW_027663469.1, forward strand.
TATAATAAGTTGTTCTATGCTACTTGGAAGTTTTGAGTCATATTTCAACTTGTCTGATTGCGATGACATGATTTGTGATGAATATAGGTCAACTCTACAATTTTATTATTCATGTTAAATACATCTGCTGGAGAAGGAATTCCTCATGAACCCCTAAATAGGTTTGCTGACAAAATGGACCCTGGCTATAACTGTGAGGTCACAGTGTCTGAAGTTAGAATTCTTCTAAAACATAAGTGATTGATGACAACCATAGAACATGCAGCTGGAGTTCTAGAATCCAGCTAGAGTACACATGCCGTTCATTTACCTGCAATTCATCTGTGAAGAGCTAGATAGATAAACGTTATTCGTTCTTTTCCCCCAAAAAATTGAAGACATGAATCCTAGTGCGCCTATTCAATGGATGGGGTCGTCAACATTCAGTGGGGTCGGCAACATCTTCGTTAAGGATTTAGTGGAGACGTTCAACAGCAAGCACCTCTACGACACGTTCTCGGAGTTTGGGAGCATCCTTTCCTGCAAGGTAGCGTCTGACGCGAATGGTAATGCTAAAGGCTATGGCTTTGTGCAGTATAACACCAAGGAGGCTGCTGAGAGAGCGATTAAGAGACTCAACGGCACGTTATTGAACGGCAGAAAAGTGTTCGTCAGAAAAGTGTTCTTCCAAACGCGCAAAGAACGAGAGGCTGAACTCGGATCCAGGGCCGGAGAGTTCACCAACGTGTATGTCAAGAACTTCGGAGAGGATATGGACGACCGACGCCTTCAGGAGAGGTTTGAAAGATTTGGACCAGTCCTGAGTGTCCGTGCCTTGACCGATGACGCTGGTAAATCCATGGGTTTTGGATTTGTCAACTTCGCAAGGCATGAGGATGCCAAGAGGGCCGTTGATGAGATGAACGGCCAGGAGCTAAATGGGAGGCGGGTCTACGTGGGCCGTGCCCAGAAGAGAGGAGAGCGCCAGACTGTGCTGAAGCGCCAGATTGAGCATATAAATCAGGGCCACAGGACCAGATACCAGGTGTGTGTGTATATGAACAAACATAATACTGTATCAGAAAGCTCATAATCTTGGTAAGCATTGTTGATGTATTTGAGGCATGAAAAACATCTTAGTAAAACACAGTTTCTCTCTACCAGGGTGTCAATCTTTATGTCAAGAACTTGCACGATTGTTTGGACGACAAGCAGCTGCACAAAGAGTTCTCCCACTTCGGAACAATCACCAGCGCAAAGGTGATGACGGAGGGCGGACGCAGCAAGGGATTCGGCTTCGTGTGCTTCTCCTCCCCCGAGGACGCCACCAAGGCCGTGACCGTGATGAACGGTCGCATCGTGGCCACCAAGCCCCTGTACGTGGCCCTGGCCCAGGGCAAGGAGGAGCGCCAGGCTCGCGCAACCAACCAGCACGTGCAGAGTACGGCCAGCGGCTGCGCCGTTCCCAACCCAGGCATCAACCCCTACCAGGTTGCTCCCCCACCTGGGTTCTTCATGGCGGCCATTCCACAGGCCCAGAACTGTGCTGCACCGGACTTCACCAACCAGCTGGCTCAGCTGAGACCCACTCATCTCCTAGACACACCTCCTCAGCACTTCCAGAACACGCCCACCAACGCCATGTGTCCGTCGGCTACCAGGCCTAAGACCTTCAACGTTCCCAACCCAGGCATCAACCCCTACCAGGTTGCTCCCCCACCTGGGTTCTTCATGGCGGCCATTCCACAGGCCCAGAACTGTGCTGCACCGGACTTCACCAACCAGCTGGCTCAGCTGAGACCCACTCATCTCCTAGACACACCTCCTCAGCACTTCCAGAACACGCCCACCAACGCCATGTGTCCGTCGGCTACCAGGCCTAAGACCTTCAACGCTATGAAGGCCACGCCCTCCCTGGTTCCCCCTATGATGACCTCTCAGCGCGCGGGTCAGTATATTTAGTGAAGTAATCCTGCCCCAAAGAGCACTATCCAAACATTTGCCATAAATATCCCTTTGATTATGATTATCTTCCCTCTCAGCTACCCAGGCCTTGAGAAAGCACCCTGCCAGTGCAGACGCAGCTACAGCACGGATGCACACTGTGCCCCGTAACAAGTACACAGCTGGTGTACACCTCCTGCAGCACATGGCTCCCCAGCCACAGATCCCCATGAAGCAGCCTGCTATCCATGAGGAGCTTCGGACTGACTCCATTTTGGCTGCCGTTCCCCATGAGGACCTGAAGCAAATGATAGGCGAGTCTATTTGTTTGTTTCAATGAATCCCCCATTAGGTTAGTATAATTACTGTTACTGATATTTATTCTCCCCCTCCCTCCAGGTGAGCGTTTCTCATCTATCCACAGCATGCACCCCATCGCTCCCAAGGTCACTGGCATGCTGCTGGAGATGGACAACTCTGACCTGCTCCGCATGCTGGAGTCTCCACAGTTCCTGCGCTCCAAGGTGGACGAAGCGGTCGCTGCGCTGGAGGCCCACTCATTCATTCATTCATGGAAGACCATTCATTCATTCACTGGGCTGAGGAGGCTGTACAGAAATCTGGCCACGTCCCAGTTTGAGTTTCAAGCGGCTAACGCGTAAAAAAGGAGACGCGGACTTTGAAACCTACTTCACCGATAACTATGCAAAACGAATAAATGACTTCATCACAAAATGAAATCGATTGACTCAGCTATGTCTAAAAAAAGGGTAAGCTGTACCTCGATGATGAATGTAAAAGCACTGGTTGGACCAGGCTACACGTGAACGCGCAAAACGGAGATTAGGGGTGAAAACCTGTCAACATTGGGATTTGAAAATAAGGGATATTTTCCCGAAAATAAGGGATATCCCTCGCACGCCCCCGGGCCGTCCCCACCCCCACCCCCACCCCACCGTCCACAAACCATACCCCTTACATTTAGACAAGGGTACACACAGTCAATCCTAACATCACCACTAGACAACCATAGGATACCTCGATGGAGCATGCTGGTCACTTGTGGGGGAAACATGCACTGATCAATGGGCGAACCACTGCCACGTGACCTATTTTGATCTACAAGGCTTCTCACTCCCTCTCTCTTATTCATACAATACGATATTACAATATATTAGAAATATTGGTTTGAACATTATGTTGTTTTTTTTATTTTTTTGTGCTTTGCATTCATAACATTATAATGTACAATTGTGATTAAAATGCAATAGGAAACTATCAATTAAAATGTGGGTATGAACGACTGTCTGTGTTTTCTTTTTGTATAGTGTGTCAACACATTTTCGACCTTATCTGGACGTGTAGAGCACATCATATAATGTGCAACAATACTATGTGCAATATGACAACCCTTGTGTACATAAGGTTCAGATATAGGACTGCAAGCAGGATGCCATTTAATAAGTAACACCTTGACATTTTGTGTGGATATGCTCAGATCATAGTTCAGAATGACATACTACACATGATTGACAAAGAGACAAAGTAATTCATAATTAAATGAAAGCAATGAAGATTGAGAGCTGCTCGAATCTTAAAAGTGAGGCTAGCAGAAAATGGACCCTGATTCATTATGGTCGCAGTTGTGTGCACTGATCTCAAGTTAAGATTCCACCCATAGAACCCAAGGTATGGGCTCCAACTAATCATACCATTGCACAACCCTTTTTCAAAAGTATTCCTTTGTGCATCCATTCCAATTTAAGTCCACATGGGGGAGCTAGAGCATACTTCAGGAGAAGGGTGGGGCTGAAAAGGAAATAACATGATAGCATGATACCAAGACAGTTCACCTACATACACAAGTTGTTTCCTAACTCGGTTCTACTGTTTTTGGGCTTCCAGTTAACAAAATAACATGTAGCCTATGTTTTTAGTATAGCTCAACTTCACTATCCAAGGTTAGTGTGGTGTTCTCTCTGTGACCGTACTTCAAACTTCCTGTGATTGTGAAAAGAATACTCTGAGATTTACTGTATTTCTGCATTATAACTGCATTATTACAGAAGGTGAATTTCATACTTCACGGCTTTCATGATTTATTACTGTCTTTCCTGTGCACTCACAAATGCAATGTTGACCCAATGTGGGTGTGGCACATAATGTGCAAGTGTCCAGAAGTGTTCTAATTTTCAGTAGAAAATAACTTCACTGCAACTTTTGAAAATACATTTATTCTCTGGTATAAAAGATTAACAAACGCAGGAAAATCTTATAAAAACATGATTTAGTACATTTTTAAACCACTATTATGACCCTGAAAACATTTAACAGCTAAGCTGAGGCCTATTATAACACATTTTCAGTTCAAGCCAATGTCTTGGCAAAAATAGGGGTCCAATTCAATTACAATGTTTTTCATTATCAAACTGCATTTTGGGCCTTTCCTGATAACCATGTCAATGATGGCACGGGCTCTGTCTGCCCTTATCACTTTAGACATTACTGCCTCTGCTTCATGTGGATTCATCACTTTCTCTAGTTGAAGTTTGTCCAGTAGAGAGTCAAGATTTGGGCCTGATACTCCGTTCACAAACTTTGGCCGCACAGACGTCAGAGTGTCTGCTGCTGAAGATGTCGGACTGCAATCAGCCTGTGGCCTCTCCACTGATGCAGCACCTTGTATGGGAAACAAAAAGGGACATTCATCTAGTAGTCTATGACGGTTGTGTTGTGCTATGTAGTCTATGACCAAACCAGTGTTGGTGAAGTGAAGACAGTTTTATGGCAGGTTGAAGTTCATCCGTTCTGCATTTACACCAGCTAATGATCAGCTAAGTCCTATTTCTTAAATCATCTTTAACCTTGAATATAGGGAGGGACTGATTCATTTCAGATCGGGGATACAAGATGAGTGAACTGACCAGGTATTATCCTGAACCTGACCACCAGACTTTAGGGTCAATTCCATTTCAATTCAGGAAGTCAGCTGAAAGTCTATTGAATTCTAATTTAAATTCCTCATTAAAAATAATGTTCATCTTCACAATACCTTCATGATTGAGTAATTAGCTCAACCAGATGGACTGGGCTAAAACTAAAATATCCAGCCTAGGGTGACAACATGATCTACAGAAACAGCTACAGAAACAATATTTGTACAGAATATATCTCCACTCAGACTTATAATTGGTGAATTTAACTTAGAAACGTATTTTCTTTCTATTTCTATCTATTAGCACCGCCAAAGCCAGCCTGGCCTGGTTTACACACGTCCGTGAAAGTGAAAGTGAAACTAACAATTTCCCTTTATTTTCCATATTTCTACATAGTTCGTAATAGATAGTTGCATATTCAATGTTTTTTGTGTGTAACTAAACCAATTGCTGTTTGCTTCCCCAGCTTTTCCACATTGTTTTAATAAAATCATTTGGACAAGAGAAGTCACTTGTTTTGACAATTTCCATTCTCGACAACTTACATTTGATAAATTCCTCCAGTTCCACTGCCGGCTGGTTGTAGCCATTTGCCTTTAATACCTCAATCGCTACAGGGATGGCACCAGCGTCAGTGAATCGTGTGATTAAAAGTTTAACGATGTCAATAACATCCTTATCCTCCACATCGTTCTCGAAGATGCGCCGTTCCTGACCCTTCTGCGCGCGGTCGCAACGTTTAGATAAAAAGTTGCTGTTGTATAACTTTAAACATTGGATTAAAGAGATTATTAAGTGGATACAACTATATATTAAGCATTGTGTCCGTATTGAAATTGGAAAATGTAACCCTTGAGAACGAAACTTATGTGACGATTGGATACTCCTACCACTAGGTGTCAGTAGAGGTCCTTGTTATAGGACAGGACCGGAGATGATGTGGTGGTAGCGAGAGGACAGGAACTAATAGGTACTAGGTAGATGGAGTTGATGTAAACGGAGCACGTTAAGAAAAGTTATAAAAAGATCCTGTTTCTCATTGAACAACACGAACAACACATGGTACCAGGAGTAAAACAGTGCAAGATACAACTGTGAAATGCGACATGGATTCAGTAAAGCCACCGACGAGTCTGCAGCTGACGGGGAATGTCGACAGCAATTGGCGCACTTTTAAACAACAGTTTCTACTCTACATTACAGCGTTGGGATTGGAAACGAAGCCGGACACCAGGAAAGTAGCACTCTTACTAACAATAGCAGGCCCACAAGCCATAGAAGTGTATAACACGTTCGTGTTTGAGGAAAGAGATGATAACGAGATGCTGGATAAAGTGCTCGGGAAATTTGATGCCCATTGCTCTCCCAAAAAGAACGAGACGTACGAGAGATATGTGTTCCGTTCTAGAATCCAGCAGCAGGGCGAGCCTTTCAATAGTTTTCTGACTGACCTAAAGCTAAAAGCACAGTCATGTAACTTTGCTACACTAAAGGACTCCATGATCAGGGACCAGATCGTAGTTGGTGTGGAGGATAAAAAGGTCAAGGAAAGGCTGCTGAGGGAAGCTGAGTTGACATTAGAGGGGGCAATCAAGATCTGTCATGCGAGTGAGCTGTCCCGGATTCACGTGAGGACGTTCGGCGAGATGGCAGCGGGCTCCATGAAAGTGAGTGATGATGTGACAGTTGGCGCGGTCTTCTACAAAGGAAAACAACGCGCACAAACGCAACGGACAGACGGTGAGACGTTCAACTGCAAACGCTGTGGCTCGCAGCACAAGCCACGGGAGTGTCCAGCTTTTGGTAAGCAATGCTCTCATTGTAAAGGAAATAACCACTTTGCCAAACAGTGCTTCTCTAAAGGGAAAGAGAAAAGGATGGGAAAATCTGTAAATATAGTGGGGGAAGACACTGAAACTGACAGTGACAGTGACCCCTATTTTGTTGGCATGGTGGGCTGTGAAGTAGAGCCACAGAAGCAGATAAATGCTGTCAAGCAAGATAAATGGATAGCACCACTGCAAATAAATGGGACTATAGTCACTCTGAAACTAGACACTGGTGCAAAAGCAAATCTAATCAGCATGTCTGACATCAAAGCAATGAAAGAAAAGCCAAAAATTCAAAGAAAAATGCTTGAGCTTAAGGACTATAATGGACAGAGAATTGACTGTTTAGGCACATGCAAGCTGAAAGTAACAGTGAAAAGGAAAGTGCACCACTTACTCTTCTCTGTGGTAGCTGAAGGACTAGACTCACTGTTAGGTGATAAAGCATGCGAAGATTTAGAGCTGGTGAAAAGAGTGTACTGCATCAACACAACTGTGAGCACATCTAGTGACTCTGTTGAATCCATAGTGCAGAGCTATTCAAATGTGTTCAAGGGCTTTGGTGAACTGCCATTCACCTATAAAATCCAGCTCAAAGAAAATGCACAGCCAGTTGTGCATGCTGCACGAAGGGTCCCAGCACCATTGAGAGACCGTCTAAAGGAGGAACTAAACAGGATGACAACACTGGGTGTAATAAGGAAGATTGAAGAACCAACAGACTGGGTCAATTCAATGGTGTGTGTGAAAAAGAAAAACGGTGACCTAAGAATATGCATGGACCCAAAAGATCTAAACGAGAACATCAGGCGTGAACACTACCAGATACCCAAGCGTGAGGAAATCACCTGTGAAATGGCGGGTGCAAGATACTTCACAAAGCTTGATGCATCACAAGGGTTCTGGCAACTCAAATTAGAAGAGAGCAGCACCAAATATTGCACCTTCAACACTCCTTTTGGTCGATACTGCTTCCTCAGACTTCCATTTGGAATAATCTCTGCGTCTGAAATATTTCATAGAGCAGTGGAACACATCATCGAGGGGCTGGATGGAGTTCGAGCCTATGTGGACGACATCATTGTCTGGGGCTCCACAATCCAAGAACACAATGAGAGGCTGACAAAGGTGCTGGAGAGCATACGGAAGAATGGACTGAAGCTCAACAGGAGCAAATGCCAGTTTGGAGCTCAGGAAATAGTCTTCCTTGGAGACAAGCTCTCAGCACAAGGTGTCCAACCCGACCAGGAGAAAATCAACGCCATACTCGACATGCCGAGGCCCACAGACAAAACAGGGGTGCTACGCATCATGGGGATGGTCAACTTCATAGGTAAATTTATCCCCAATCTATCAGCGAAAACATCCTGCATCCGTGGGCTCCTGCACAATGAGAGTGAGTTCAAGTGGACCTCCAAACATGAGCATGAATGGCAAGTGCTCCAGAGAGCACTAACCACTGCACCTGTGCTAACATTCTTCGACCACACAAAGAGGATCAAAGTGTCCACAGATGCATCAAAAGATGGGATTGGTGCAGTACTCCTTCAGGCTGAGGGTGAACACTGGAAACCAGTAGCCTATGCATCTAGGTCTATGACAGAAACTGAGTGTCGTTACGCTCAAATAGAAAAGGAGTGTTTAGGGCTAGTGTTTGGGCTAGAGAGGTTCCACAGCTACGTATATGGCCTCCCCTGCTTCACTGTAGAGACAGACCATCGTCCATTGGTCGCTATAATCAAAAAGAATCTGAATGAGATGTCACCAAGAATACAGCGAATGATGATGAGATTGCAAAGATACGACTTTGGACTGATCTACACACCAGGAAAGCATCTCGTACTCGCTGACGCACTCTCGCGAGCACCAACAGGGAACAGTGTCAGTACAACTGAAGAGGATGTTCAGAGGCATGTGAACATGGTGTCTGCTGTGCTTCCTGTATCAGACTCCAAGTCCAGACAGATAGCTGAGGAAACAGCGAAAGACACAGAGCTGCAACAAGTCATCAACAACATGCAAAATGGATGGCCTCCAGGTTCCTGTCCACAGTTCTTCCATGTCAGAGGTGAGCTGAGTGTAGTCTATGGGCTGCTGTTGCTAAAACACGACAGAATCATCATCCCAAGAGCTCTGAGGCAGGACATGCTACGGAGGATCCATGAAGGTCATCTCGGTGTCGCAAAGTGTAAAAGAAGGGCGAGAGATACTGTCTACTGGCCTGGAATCAACAAAGACATAGAGAGACTGATAAGCAGGTGTCAAACATGTCAGGAGCATAGGAACAAGCAAACCAAAGAGCCCATGATAGTAGCTGATGTGCCAGCAGCACCGTGGCACAAGGTAGGAATGGACTTGTTTCATCTCAAAGGAAGAGACTATGTAGTAGTCATTGACTATTATTCCAACTTCCCTGAAATGGCACTGCTAGCAAACATGTCATCAGCCTGTGTCATAACACACACAAAATCGATCTTTGCCAGACATGGCATACCACATACCGTTGTGTCTGATAACGGACCATGCTTCAGTAGCGGAGAGTGGAGAGAGTTTGCAGAACAGTACGACTTCAATCATGTGACCTCCAGTCCTCTCTATGCACAGTCTAATGGAAAGGCTGAGAAAGGAGTCCACATTCTCAAGCAACTCCTGAAGAAAGCTGCTGACAGTGACTCAGATCCATACCTTGCTCTACTCAGCTACAGAGCATCACCTCTTGAGTGTGGACTGTCACCTGCTGAGTTGCTCATGAAGAGAAAGCTTCGTACCACACTGCCGAGTTACTCACAGCAAAGAAGACGTCCAAAGCTGAAACAAAAGCTACAGCTACAGAAGATGAAGCAGAAGTCATTCTATGACAGAACAGCCAAGCAGCTTCCACCACTCTCAAGCGACGACACAGTCAGGATTCAAGGTCCTGATGGATGGAAGACAAAAGCCACTGTTCTTGACGAAGTCGCTCCACGGTCATTCACGGTGAGAACAGAAGAAGGACAAATCTTCAGACGCAATCGCCGCAGTCTCCTAAAAACTCCAGAAGCTGTTCCAGAGCTCAGTGAAGCCTGCAGTGAGTCTGAGGCCATCCGTCCACTTCCAAGTGACTGTAACACAGACAGATATACTGAACCACACACTAACACACACATGTCAAGTGAACCTGTGATAAGAAGATCCACAAGACACATCACAAAGCCTGATAGACTGAACTTGTAAAAAAAAAAAAAAAAAGGACAATAAGCATGAATGTGTAAGAATGTGTTTAATGTTGTTGTTGATATGTTATACATATAAAAGAAAGTTTAAGGGTTAGTTCATAGTAAACATGTTTGGTTGTGTGTTTCAGTAAAATGCTTTAAGGACATAGCTGCAGTTAAGATTGTAGCTGATACCTGTAATTTGTGTAACTTGAACTGTTAGCTGTTTGTTATTTTTATTACCTCAAAGAAAGGAGGATGTGACGATTGGATACTCCTACCACTAGGTGTCAGTAGAGGTCCTTGTTATAGGACAGGACCGGAGATGATGTGGTGGTAGCGAGAGGACAGGAACTAATAGGTACTAGGTAGATGGAGTTGATGTAAACGGAGCACGTTAATAAAAGTTATAAAAAGATCCTGTTTCTCATTGAACAACACGAACAACACAACTTACAGAGCCATGCCTACATAACATGATGTGATGTTTAATGCTGAAACCCTAACTGACCTGCCTCTATTTTGCAACTTGCCTGCCTTGGCCCTATCAAAAAGAGCCTGAGTGTTCTACAGTGGCCTTCCCAATCACCGGATCTGAATCCAATAGAACACCTTTGGGATGTGGTAGAACGGGAGATTCACAACTTGAGAGTGCACCTGAAAAATCTATCAAGTCATGATGGACCAGAATCTCAAAGGAATGTTTAACATCTTGTGGAATCTATGCCACGAAGGATTGAGACTGTTTTGAGAGCAAAGGGAGGCCCTACCCAGTATTACAGTAGTAGGCTATAGTGTTCCTAATAAAGTGAGTGTAGTAGCCAAAGCCACGGTGTGGTTTTATTGGACCATAGCGAAAGTGAGGTAATGCAGAAATGTAATTCATCTAAATGTGATGTAAATTTGACTGAATTCCTGCCAGTTTACATTAGGGATGCAACCTCAGCAAATATGTTCAAGTCAAGACTAAAAACACATCTTTTTAATATTGCCTTTAAATGACTAAATAATTAAATTATGATTATATAATGATTGGAGCACTTTGAGCTGCAACGTTTGCAGGAAAAGCGCTATACAAATAAAAAGTTATTATTATTATTATTATTATTATTATCTGTTTACTGTAGTTATATCAGTATTACAAAGCATTTGAGATGGGACAGTTCTGGTATTTTTGCCACCAAAATGCTAACTTTGATACACTTGGGTATCCATAAACCATAAAAGAGTTTTACTGAAAAGAAAAAGGGAAACGGCTAGAAGCAATATATGAAATCTGTAGCTTTATGTCTATACACAGTAATGTATAAGAAAAAGGTTATTTAAACATGTGACAATGTGCTGTATGTTTCTACGTTGAACAGTTGTTGTAGAAAATGAACAAACAAATTAGTTTAATTAATTCTATTAATTAATTTCTATAATAAGTTGTTCTATGCTACTTGGAAGTTTTGAGTCATATTTCAACTTGTCTGATTGCGATGACATGATTTGTGATGAATATAGGTCAACTCTACAATTTTATTATTCATGTTAAATACATCTGCTGGAGAAGGAATTCCTCATGAACCCCTAAATAGGTTTGCTGACAAAATGGACCCTGGCTATAACTGTGAGGTCACAGTGTCTGAAGTTAGAATTCTTCTAAAACATAAGTGATTGATGACAACCATAGAACATGCAGCTGGAGTTCTAGAATCCAGCTAGAGTACACATGCCGTTCATTTACCTGCAATTCATCTGTGAAGAGCTAGATAGATAAACGTTATTCGTTCTTTTCCCCCAAAAAATTGAAGACATGAATCCTAGTGCGCCTATTCAATGGATGGGGTCGTCAACATTCAGTGGGGTCGGCAACATCTTCGTTAAGGATTTAGTGGAGACGTTCAACAGCAAGCACCTCTACGACACGTTCTCGGAGTTTGGGAGCATCCTTTCCTGCAAGGTAGCGTCTGACGCGAATGGTAATGCTAAAGGCTATGGCTTTGTGCAGTATAACACCAAGGAGGCTGCTGAGAGAGCGATTAAGAGACTCAACGGCACGTTATTGAACGGCAGAAAAGTGTTCGTCAGAAAAGTGTTCTTCCAAACGCGCAAAGAACGAGAGGCTGAACTCGGATCCAGGGCCGGAGAGTTCACCAACGTGTATGTCAAGAACTTCGGAGAGGATATGGACGACCGACGCCTTCAGGAGAGGTTTGAAAGATTTGGACCAGTCCTGAGTGTCCGTGCCTTGACCGATGACGCTGGTAAATCCATGGGTTTTGGATTTGTCAACTTCGCAAGGCATGAGGATGCCAAGAGGGCCGTTGATGAGATGAACGGCCAGGAGCTAAATGGGAGGCGGGTCTACGTGGGCCGTGCCCAGAAGAGAGGAGAGCGCCAGACTGTGCTGAAGCGCCAGTTTGAGCATATAAATCAGGGCCACAGGACCAGATACCAGGTGTGTGTGTATATGAACAAACATAATACTGTATCAGAAAGCTCATAATCTTGGTAAGCATTGTTGATGTATTTGAGGCATGAAAAACATCTTAGTAAAACACAGTTTCTCTCTACCAGGGTGTCAATCTTTATGTCAAGAACTTGCACGATTGTTTGGACGACAAGCAGCTGCACAAAGAGTTCTCCCACTTCGGAACAATCACCAGCGCAAAGGTGATGACGGAGGGCGGACGCAGCAAGGGATTCGGCTTCGTGTGCTTCTCCTCCCCCGAGGACGCCACCAAGGCCGTGACCGTGATGAACGGTCGCATCGTGGCCACCAAGCCCCTGTACGTGGCCCTGGCCCAGGGCAAGGAGGAGCGCCAGGCTCGCGCAACCAACCAGCACGTGCAGAGTACGGCCAGCGGCTGCGCCGTTCCCAACCCAGGCATCAACCCCTACCAGGTTGCTCCCCCACCTGGGTTCTTCATGGCGGCCATTCCACAGGCCCAGAACTGTGCTGCACCGGACTTCACCAACCAGCTGGCTCAGCTGAGACCCACTCATCTCCTAGACACACCTCCTCAGCACTTCCAGAACACGCCCACCAACGCCATGTGTCCGTCGGCTACCAGGCCTAAGACCTTCAACGTTCCCAACCCAGGCATCAACCCCTACCAGGTTGCTCCCCCACCTGGGTTCTTCATGGCGGCCATTCCACAGGCCCAGAACTGTGCTGCACCGGACTTCACCAACCAGCTGGCTCAGCTGAGACCCACTCATCTCCTAGACACACCTCCTCAGCACTTCCAGAACACGCCCACCAACGCCATGTGTCCGTCGGCTACCAGGCCTAAGACCTTCAACGCTATGAAGGCCACGCCCTCCCTGGTTCCCCCTATGATGACCTCTCAGCGCGCGGGTCAGTATATTTAGTGAAGTAATCCTGCCCCAAAGAGCACTATCCAAACATTTGCCATAAATATCCCTTTGATTATGATTATCTTCCCTCTCAGCTACCCAGGCCTTGAGAAAGCACCCTGCCAGTGCAGACGCAGCTACAGCACGGATGCACACTGTGCCCCGTAACAAGTACACAGCTGGTGTACACCTCCTGCAGCACATGGCTCCCCAGCCACAGATCCCCATGAAGCAGCCTGCTATCCATGAGGAGCTTCGGACTGACTCCATTTTGGCTGCCGTTCCCCATGAGGACCTGAAGCAAATGATAGGCGAGTCTATTTGTTTGTTTCAATGAATCCCCCATTAGGTTAGTATAATTACTGTTACTGATATTTATTCTCCCCCTCCCTCCAGGTGAGCGTTTCTCATCTATCCACAGCATGCACCCCATCGCTCCCAAGGTCACTGGCATGCTGCTGGAGATGGACAACTCTGACCTGCTCCGCATGCTGGAGTCTCCACAGTTCCTGCGCTCCAAGGTGGACGAAGCGGTCGCTGCGCTGGAGGCCCACTCATTCATTCATTCATGGAAGACCATTCATTCATTCACTGGGCTGAGGAGGCTGTACAGAAATCTGGCCACGTCCCAGTTTGAGTTTCAAGCGGCTAACGCGTAAAAAAGGAGACGCGGACTTTGAAACCTACTTCACCGATAACTATGCAAAACGAATAAATGACTTCATCACAAAATGAAATCGATTGACTCAGCTATGTCTAAAAAAAGGGTAAGCTGTACCTCGATGATGAATGTAAAAGCACTGGTTGGACCAGGCTACACGTGAACGCGCAAAACGGAGATTAGGGGTGAAAACCTGTCAACATTGGGATTTGAAAATAAGGGATATTTTCCCGAAAATAAGGGATATCCCTCGCACGCCCCCGGGCCGTCCCCACCCCCACCCCCACCCCCACCCCACCGTCCACAAACCATACCCCTTACATTTAGACAAGGGTACACACAGTCAATCCTAACATCACCACTAGACAACCATAGGATACCTCGATGGAGCATGCTGGTCACTTGTGGGGGAAACATGCACTGATCAATGGGCGAACCACTGCCACGTGACCTATTTTGATCTACAAGGCTTCTCACTCCCTCTCTCTTATTCATACAATACGATATTACAATATATTAGAAATATTGGTTTTAACATTATGTTGTTTTTTTTATTTTTTTGTGCTTTGCATTCATAATTGTGTCAAAAAATAATTGTGTCAAAAAAATGTGAAAAAATACTTTCTTGTGCAATATGACAACCCTAGTTGACTATCTGTGCAGTATAGTACAGTGGATTGTGTACATAGCCTCTATTGATGTAAACCAGCTCCTTATCTTCTTGTGATTTTATGCATCTATGCTTTTTCCAAAATGTGTTTCTTTTTCCTTTCTTAAACACCAGGGGAGCCTCCCCTCCTAAATTTCGTTGTTTGGTACCTGTACTGTAACAATGACAAATAAAGTCTATCTATCTATCTATCTATCTATAACATTATAATGTACAATTGTGATTAAAATGCAATAGGAAACTATCAATTAAAATGTGGGTATGAACGACTGTCTGTGTTTTCTTTTTGTATAGTGTGTCAACACATTTTCGACCTTATCTTGACGTGTAGAGCACATCATATAATGTGCAACAATACTATGTGCAATATGACAACCCTTGTGTACATAAGGTTCAGATATAGGACTGCAAGCAGGATGCCATTTAATAAGTAACACCTTGACATTTTGTGTGGATATGCTCAGATCATAGTTCAGAATGACATACTACACATGATTGACAAAGAGACAAAGTAATTCATAATTAAATGAAAGCAATGAAGATTGAGCGCTGCTCGAATCTTAAAAGTGAGGCTAGCAGAAAATGGACCCTGATTCATTATGGTCGCAGTTGTGTGCACTGATCTCAAGTTAAGATTCCACCCATAGAACCCAAGGTATGGGCTCCAACTAATCATACCATTGCACAACCCTTTTTCAAAAGTATTCCTTTGTGCATCCATTCCAATTTAAGTCCACATGGGGGAGCTAGAGCATACTTCAGGAGAAGGGTGGGGCTGAAAAGGAAATAACATGATAGCATGATACCAAGACAGTTCACCTACATACACAAGTTGTTTCCTAACTCGGTTCTACTGTTTTTGGGCTTCCAGTTAACAAAATAACATGTAGCCTATGTTTTTAGTATAGCTCAACTTCACTATCCAAGGTTAGTGTGGTGTTCTCTCTGTGACCGTACTTCAAACTTCCTGTGATTGTGAAAAGAATACTCTGAGATTTACTGTATTTCTGCATTATAACTGCATTATTACAGAAGGTGAATTTCATACTTCACGGCTTTCATGATTTATTACTGTCTTTCCTGTGCACTCACAAATGCAATGTTGACCCAATGTGGGTGTGGCACATAATGTGCAAGTGTCCAGAAGTGTTCTAATTTTCAGTAGAAAATAACTTCACTGCAACTTTTGAAAATACATTTATTCTCTGGTATAAAAGATTAACAAACGCAGGAAAATCTTATAAAAACATGATTTAGTACATTTTTAAACCACTATTATGACCCTGAAAACATTTAACAGCTAAGCTGAGGCCTATTATAACACATTTTCAGTTCAAGCCAATGTCTTGGCAAAAATAGGGGTCCAATTCAATTACAATGTTTTTCATTATCAAACTGCATTTTGGGCCTTTCCTGATAACCATGTCAATGATGGCACGGGCTCTGTCTGCCCTTATCACTTTAGACATTACTGCCTCTGCTTCATGTGGATTCATCACTTTCTCTAGTTGAAGTTTGTCCAGTAGAGAGTCAAGATTTGGGCCTGATACTCCGTTCACAAACTTTGGCCGCACAGACGTCAGAGTGTCTGCTGCTGAAGATGTCTGACTGCAATCAGCCTGTGGCCTCTCCACTGATGCAGCACCTTGTATGGGAAACAAAAAGGGACATTCATCTAGTCTATGACGGTTGTGTTGTGCTATGTAGTCTATGACCAAACCAGTGTTGGTGAAGTGAAGACAGTTTTATGGCAGGTTGAAGTTCATCCGTTCTGCATTTACACCAGCTAATGATCAGCTAAGTCCTATTTCTTAAATCATCTTTAACCTTGAATATAGGGAGGGACTGATTCATTTCAGATCGGGGATACAAGATGAGTGAACTGACCAGGTATTATCCTGAACCTGACCACCAGACTTTAGGGTCAATTCCATTTCAATTCAGGAAGTCAGCTGAAAGTCTATTGAATTCTAATTTAAATTCCTCATTAAAAATAATGTTCATCTTCACAATACCTTCATGATTGAGTAATTAGCTCAACCAGATGGACTGGGCTAAAACTAAAATATCCAGCCTAGGGTGACAACATGATCTACAGAAACAGCTACAGAAACAATATTTGTACAGAATGTATCTCCACTCAGACTTATAATAGGTGAATTTAACTTAGAAACGTATTTTCTTTCTATTTCTATCTATTAGCACCGCCAAAGCCAGCCTGGCCTGGTTTACACACGTCCGTGAAAGTGAAAGTGAAACTAACAATTTCCCTTTATTTTCCATATTTCTACATAGTTCGTAATAGATAGTTGCATATTCAATGTTTTTTGTGTGTAACTAAACCAATTGCTGTTTGCTTCCCCAGCTTTTCCACATTGTTTTAATAAAATCATTTGGACAAGAGAAGTCACTTGTTTTGACAATTTCCATTCTCGACAACTTACATTTGATAAATTCCTCCAGTTCCACTGCCGGCTGGTTGTAGCCATTTGCCTTTAATACCTCAATCGCTACAGGGATGGCACCAGCGTCAGTGAATCGTGTGATTAAAAGTTTAACGATGTCAATAACATCCTTATCCTCCACATCGTTCTCGAAGATGCGCCGTTCCTGACCCTTCTGCGCGCGGTCGCAACGTTTAGATAAAAAGTTGCTGTTGTATAACTTTAAACATTGGATTAAAGAGATTATTAAGTGGATACAACTATATATTAAGCATTGTGTCCGTATTGAAATTGGAAAATGTAACCCTTGAGAACGAAACTTACAGAGCCATGCCTACATAACATGATGTGATGTTTAATGCTGAAACCCTAACTGACCTGCCTCTATTTTGCAACTTGCCTGCCTTGGCCCTATCAAAAAGAGCCTGAGTGTTCTACAGTGGCCTTCCCAATCACCGGATCTGAATCCAATAGAACACCTTTGGGATGTGGTAGAACGGGAGATTCACAACTTGAGAGTGCACCTGAAAAATCTATCAAGTCATGATGGACCAGAATCTCAAAGGAATGTTTAACATCTTGTGGAATCTATGCCACGAAGGATTGAGACTGTTTTGAGAGCAAAGGGAGGCCCTACCCAGTATTACAGTAGTAGGCTATAGTGTTCCTAATAAAGTGAGTGTAGTAGCCAAAGCCACGGTGTGGTTTTATTGGACCATAGCGAAAGTGAGGTAATGCAGAAATGTAATTCATCTAAATGTGATGTAAATTTGACTGAATTCCTGCCAGTTTACATTAGGGATGCAACCTCAGCAAATATGTTCAAGTCAAGACTAAAAACCCATCTTTTTAATATTGCCTTTAAATGACTAAATAATTAAATTATGATTATATAATGATTGGAGCACTTTGAGCTGCAACGTTTGCAGGAAAAGCGCTATACAAATAAAAAGTTATTATTATTATTATTATTATTATTATTATTATTATTATCTGTTTACTGTAGTTATATCAGTATTACAAAGCATTTGAGATGGGACAGTTCTGGTATTTTTGCCACCAAAATGCTAACTTTGATACACTTGGGTATCCATAAACCATAAAAGAGTTTTACTGAAAAGAAAAAGGGAAACGGCTAGAAGCAATATATGAAATCTGTAGCTTTATGTCTATACACAGTAATGTATAAGAAAAAGGTTATTTAAACATGTGACAATGTGCTGTATGTTTCTACGTTGAACAGTTGTTGTAGAAAATGAACAAACAAATTAGTTTAATTAATTCTATTAATTAATTTCTATAATAAGTTGTTCTATGCTACTTGGAAGTTTTGAGTCATATTTCAACTTGTCTGATTGCGATGACATGATTTGTGATGAATATAGGTCAACTCTACAATTTTATTATTCATGTTAAATACATCTGCTGGAGAAGGAATTCCTCATGAACCCCTAAATAGGTTTGCTGACAAAATGGACCCTGCCTATAACTGTGAGGTCACAGTGTCTGAAGTTAGAATTCTTCTAAAACATAAGTGATTGATGACAACCATAGAACATGCAGCTGGAGTTCTAGAATCCAGCTAGAGTACACATGCCGTTCATTTACCTGCAATTCATCTGTGAAGAGCTAGATAGATAAACGTTATTCGTTCTTTTCCCCCAAAAAATTGAAGACATGAATCCTAGTGCGCCTATTCAATGGATGGGGTCGTCAACATTCAGTGGGGTCGGCAACATCTTCGTTAAGGATTTAGTGGAGACGTTCAACAGCAAGCACCTCTACGACACGTTCTCGGAGTTTGGGAGCATCCTTTCCTGCAAGGTAGCGTCTGACGCGAATGGTAATGCTAAAGGCTATGGCTTTGTGCAGTATAACACCAAGGAGGCTGCTGAGAGAGCGATTAAGAGACTCAACGGCACGTTATTGAACGGCAGAAAAGTGTTCGTCAGAAAAGTGTTCTTCCAAACGCGCAAAGAACGAGAGGCTGAACTCGGATCCAGGGCCGGAGAGTTCACCAACGTGTATGTCAAGAACTTCGGAGAGGATATGGACGACCGACGCCTTCAGGAGAGGTTTGAAAGATTTGGACCAGTCCTGAGTGTCCGTGCCTTGACCGATGACGCTGGTAAATCCATGGGTTTTGGATTTGTCAACTTCGCAAGGCATGAGGATGCCAAGAGGGCCGTTGATGAGATGAACGGCCAGGAGCTAAATGGGAGGCGGGTCTACGTGGGCCGTGCCCAGAAGAGAGGAGAGCGCCAGACTGTGCTGAAGCGCCAGTTTGAGCATATAAATCAGGGCCACAGGACCAGATACCAGGTGTGTGTGTATATGAACAAACATAATACTGTATCAGAAAGCTCATAATCTTGGTAAGCATTGTTGATGTATTTGAGGCATGAAAAACATCTTAGTAAAACACAGTTTCTCTCTACCAGGGTGTCAATCTTTATGTCAAGAACTTGCACGATTGTTTGGACGACAAGCAGCTGCACAAAGAGTTCTCCCACTTCGGAACAATCACCAGCGCAAAGGTGATGACGGAGGGCGGACGCAGCAAGGGATTCGGCTTCGTGTGCTTCTCCTCCCCCGAGGACGCCACCAAGGCCGTGACCGTGATGAACGGTCGCATCGTGGCCACCAAGCCCCTGTACGTGGCCCTGGCCCAGGGCAAGGAGGAGCGCCAGGCTCGCGCAACCAACCAGCACGTGCAGAGTACGGCCAGCGGCTGCGCCGTTCCCAACCCAGGCATCAACCCCTACCAGGTTGCTCCCCCACCTGGGTTCTTCATGGCGGCCATTCCACAGGCCCAGAACTGTGCTGCACCGGACTTCACCAACCAGCTGGCTCAGCTGAGACCCACTCATCTCCTAGACACACCTCCTCAGCACTTCCAGAACACGCCCACCAACGCCATGTGTCCGTCGGCTACCAGGCCTAAGACCTTCAACGTTCCCAACCCAGGCATCAACCCCTACCAGGTTGCTCCCCCACCTGGGTTCTTCATGGCGGCCATTCCACAGGCCCAGAACTGTGCTGCACCGGACTTCACCAACCAGCTGGCTCAGCTGAGACCCACTCATCTCCTAGACACACCTCCTCAGCACTTCCAGAACACGCCCACCAACGCCATGTGTCCGTCGGCTACCAGGCCTAAGACCTTCAACGCTATGAAGGCCACGCCCTCCCTGGTTCCCCCTATGATGACCTCTCAGCGCGCGGGTCAGTATATTTAGTGAAGTAATCCTGCCCCAAAGAGCACTATCCAAACATTTGCCATAAATATCCCTTTGATTATGATTATCTTCCCTCTCAGCTACCCAGGCCTTGAGAAAGCACCCTGCCAGTGCAGACGCAGCTACAGCACGGATGCACACTGTGCCCCGTAACAAGTACACAGCTGGTGTACACCTCCTGCAGCACATGGCTCCCCAGCCACAGATCCCCATGAAGCAGCCTGCTATCCATGAGGAGCTTCGGACTGACTCCATTTTGGCTGCCGTTCCCCATGAGGACCTGAAGCAAATGATAGGCGAGTCTATTTGTTTGTTTCAATGAATCCCCCATTAGGTTAGTATAATTACTGTTACTGATATTTATTCTCCCCCTCCCTCCAGGTGAGCGTTTCTCATCTATCCACAGCATGCACCCCATCGCTCCCAAGGTCACTGGCATGCTGCTGGAGATGGACAACTCTGACCTGCTCCGCATGCTGGAGTCTCCACAGTTCCTGCGCTCCAAGGTGGACGAAGCGGTCGCTGCGCTGGAGGCCCACTCATTCATTCATTCATGGAAGACCATTCATTCATTCACTGGGCTGAGGAGGCTGTACAGAAATCTGGCCACGTCCCAGTTTGAGTTTCAAGCGGCTAACGCGTAAAAAAAGGAGACGCGGACTTTGAAACCTACTTCACCGATAACTATGCAAAACGAATAAATGACTTCATCACAAAATGAAATCGATTGACTCAGCTATGTCTAAAAAAAGGGTAAGCTGTACCTCGATGATGAATGTAAAAGCACTGGTTGGACCAGGCTACACGTGAACGCGCAAAACGGAGATTAGGGGTGAAAACCTGTCAACATTGGGATTTGAAAATAAGGGATATTTTCCCGAAAATAAGGGATATCCCTCGCACGCCCCCGGGCCGTCCCCACCCCCACCCCCACCCCACCGTCCACAAACCATACCCCTTACATTTAGACAAGGGTACACACAGTCAATCCTAACATCACCACTAGACAACCATAGGATACCTCGATGGAGCATGCTGGTCACTTGTGGGGGAAACATGCACTGATCAATGGGCGAACCACTGCCACGTGACCTATTTTGATCTACAAGGCTTCTTACTCCCTCTCTCTTATTCATACAATACGATATTACAATATATTAGAAATATTGGTTTTAACATTATGTTGTTTTTTTTATTTTTTGGTGCTTTGCATTCATAACATTATAATGTACAATTGTGATTAAAATGCAATAGGAAACTATCAATTAAAATGTGGTTATGAACGACTGTCTGTGTTTTCTTTTTGTATAGTGTGTCAACACATTTTCGACCTTATCTGGACGTGTAGAGCACATCATATAATGTGCAACAATACTATGTGCAATATGACAACCCTTGTGTACATAAGGTTCAGATATAGGACTGCAAGCAGGATGCCATTTAATAAGTAACACCTTGACATTTTGTGTGGATATGCTCAGATCATAGTTCAGAATGACATACTACACATGATTGACAAAGAGACAAAGTAATTCATAATTAAATGAAAGCAATGAAGATTGAGAGCTGCTCGAATCTTAAAAGTGAGGCTAGCAGAAAATGGACCCTGATTCATTATGGTCGCAGTTGTGTGCACTGATCTCAAGTTAAGATTCCACCCATAGAACCCAAGGTATGGGCTCCAACTAATCATACCATTGCACAACCCTTTTTCAAAAGTATTCCTTTGTGCATCCATTCCAATTTAAGTCCACATGGGGGAGCTAGAGCATACTTCAGGAGAAGGGTGGGGCTGAAAAGGAAATAACATGATAGCATGATACCAAGACAGTTCACCTACATACACAAGTTGTTTCCTAACTCGGTTCTACTGTTTTTGGGCTTCCAGTTAACAAAATAACATGTAGCCTATGTTTTTAGTATAGCTCAACTTCACTATCCAAGGTTAGTGTGGTGTTCTCTCTGTGACCGTACTTCAAACTTCCTGTGATTGTGAAAAGAATACTCTGAGATTTACTGTATTTCTGCATTATAACTGCATTATTACAGAAGGTGAATTTCATACTTCACGGCTTTCATGATTTATTACTGTCTTTCCTGTGCACTCACAAATGCAATGTTGACCCAATGTGGGTGTGGCACATAATGTGCAAGTGTCCAGAAGTGTTCTAATTTTCAGTAGAAAATAACTTCACTGCAACTTTTGAAAATACATTTATTCTCTGGTATAAAAGATTAACAAACGCAGGAAAATCTTATAAAAACATGATTTAGTACATTTTTAAACCACTATTATGACCCTGAAAACATTTAACAGCTAAGCTGAGGCCTATTATAACACATTTTCAGTTCAAGCCAATGTCTTGGCAAAAATAGGGGTCCAATTCAATTACAATGTTTTTCATTATCAAACTGCATTTTGGGCCTTTCCTGATAACCATGTCAATGATGGCACGGGCTCTGTCTGCCCTTATCACTTTAGACATTACTGCCTCTGCTTCATGTGGATTCATCACTTTCTCTAGTTGAAGTTTGTCCAGTAGAGAGTCAAGATTTGGGCCTGATACTCCGTTCACAAACTTTGGCCGCACAGACGTCAGAGTGTCTGCTGCTGAAGATGTCTGACTGCAATCAGCCTGTGGCCTCTCCACTGATGCAGCACCTTGTATGGGAAACAAAAAGGGACATTCATCTAGTCTATGACGGTTGTGTTGTGCTATGTAGTCTATGACCAAACCAGTGTTGGTGAAGTGAAGACAGTTTTATGGCAGGTTGAAGTTCATCCGTTCTGCATTTACACCAGCTAATGATCAGCTAAGTCCTATTTCTTAAATCATCTTTAACCTTGAATATAGGGAGGGACTGATTCATTTCAGATCGGGGATACAAGATGAGTGAACTGACCAGGTATTATCCTGAACCTGACCACCAGACTTTAGGGTCAATTCCATTTCAATTCAGGAAGTCAGCTGAAAGTCTATTGAATTCTAATTTAAATTCCTCATTAAAAATAATGTTCATCTTCACAATACCTTCATGATTGAGTAATTAGCTCAACCAGATGGACTGGGCTAAAACTAAAATATCCAGCCTAGGGTGACAACATGATCTACAGAAACAGCTACAGAAACAATATTTGTACAGAATGTATCTCCACTCAGACTTATAATAGGTGAATTTAACTTAGAAACGTATTTTCTTTCTATTTCTATCTATTAGCACCGCCAAAGCCAGCCTGGCCTGGTTTACACACGTCCGTGAAAGTGAAAGTGAAACTAACAATTTCCCTTTATTTTCCATATTTCTACATAGTTCGTAATAGATAGTTGCATATTCAATGTTTTTTGTGTGTAACTAAACCAATTGCTGTTTGCTTCCCCAGCTTTTCCACATTGTTTTAATAAAATCATTTGGACAAGAGAAGTCACTTGTTTTGACAATTTCCATTCTCGACAACTTACATTTGATAAATTCCTCCAGTTCCACTGCCGGCTGGTTGTAGCCATTTGCCTTTAATACCTCAATCGCTACAGGGATGGCACCAGCGTCAGTGAATCGTGTGATTAAAAGTTTAACGATGTCAATAACATCCTTATCCTCCACATCGTTCTCGAAGATGCGCCGTTCCTGACCCTTCTGCGCGCGGTCGCAACGTTTAGATAAAAAGTTGCTGTTGTATAACTTTAAACATTGGATTAAAGAGATTATTAAGTGGATACAACTATATATTAAGCATTGTGTCCGTATTGAAATTGGAAAATGTAACCCTTGAGAACGAAACTTACAGAGCCATGCCTACATAACATGATGTGATGTTTAATGCTGAAACCCTAACTGACCTGCCTCTATTTTGCAACTTGCCTGCCTTGGCCCTATCAAAAAGAGCCTGAGTGTTCTACAGTGGCCTTCCCAATCACCGGATCTGAATCCAATAGAACACCTTTGGGATGTGGTAGAACGGGAGATTCACAACTTGAGAGTGCACCTGAAAAATCTATCAAGTCATGATGGACCAGAATCTCAAAGGAATGTTTAACATCTTGTGGAATCTATGCCACGAAGGATTGAGACTGTTTTGAGAGCAAAGGGAGGCCCTACCCAGTATTACAGTAGTAGGCTATAGTGTTCCTAATAAAGTGAGTGTAGTAGCCAAAGCCACGGTGTGGTTTTATTGGACCATAGCGAAAGTGAGGTAATGCAGAAATGTAATTCATCTAAATGTGATGTAAATTTGACTGAATTCCTGCCAGTTTACATTAGGGATGCAACCTCAGCAAATATGTTCAAGTCAAGACTAAAAACCCATCTTTTTAATATTGCCTTTAAATGACTAAATAATTAAATTATGATTATATAATGATTGGAGCACTTTGATCTGCAACGTTTGCAGGAAAAGCGCTATACAAATAAAAAGTTATTATTATTATTATTATTATTATTATTATTATTATCTGTTTACTGTAGTTATATCAGTATTACAAAGCATTTGAGATGGGACAGTTCTGGTATTTTTGCCACCAAAATGCTAACTTTGATACACTTGGGTATCCATAAACCATAAAAGAGTTTTACTGAAAAGAAAAAGGGAAACGGCTAGAAGCAATATATGAAATCTGTAGCTTTATGTCTATACACAGTAATGTATAAGAAAAAGGTTATTTAAACATGTGACAATGTGCTGTATGTTTCTACGTTGAACAGTTGTTGTAGAAAATGAACAAACAAATTAGTTTAATTAATTCTATTAATTAATTTCTATAATAAGTTGTTCTATGCTACTTGGAAGTTTTGAGTCATATTTCAACTTGTCTGATTGCGATGACATGATTTGTGATGAATATAGGTCAACTCTACAATTTTATTATTCATGTTAAATACATCTGCTGGAGAAGGAATTCCTCATGAACCCCTAAATAGGTTTGCTGACAAAATGGACCCTGGCTATAACTGTGAGGTCACAGTGTCTGAAGTTAGAATTCTTCTAAAACATAAGTGATTGATGACAACCATAGAACATGCAGCTGGAGTTCTAGAATCCAGCTAGAGTACACATGCCGTTCATTTACCTGCAATTCATCTGTGAAGAGCTAGATAGATAAACGTTATTCGTTCTTTTCCCCCCAAAAATTGAAGACATGAATCCTAGTGCGCCTATTCAATGGATGGGGTCGTCAACATTCAGTGGGGTCGGCAACATCTTCGTTAAGGATTTAGTGGAGACGTTCAACAGCAAGCACCTCTACGACACGTTCTCGGAGTTTGGGAGCATCCTTTCCTGCAAGGTAGCGTCTGACGCGTATGGTAATGCTAAAGGCTATGGCTTTGTGCAGTATAACACCAAGGAGGCTGCTGAGAGAGCGATTAAGAGACTCAACGGCACGTTATTGAACGGCAGAAAAGTGTTCGTCAGAAAAGTGTTCTTCCAAACGCGCAAAGAACGAGAGGCTGAACTCGGATCCAGGGCCGGAGAGTTCACCAACGTGTATGTCAAGAACTTCGGAGAGGATATGGACGACCGACGCCTTCAGGAGAGGTTTGAAAGATTTGGACCAGTCCTGAGTGTCCGTGCCTTGACCGATGACGCTGGTAAATCCATGGGTTTTGGATTTGTCAACTTCGCAAGGCATGAGGATGCCAAGAGGGCCGTTGATGAGATGAACGGCCAGGAGCTAAATGGGAGGCGGGTCTACGTGGGCCGTGCCCAGAAGAGAGGAGAGCGCCAGACTGTGCTGAAGCGCCAGTTTGAGCATATAAATCAGGGCCACAGGACCAGATACCAGGTGTGTGTGTATATGAACAAACATAATACTGTATCAGAAAGCTCATAATCTTGGTAAGCATTGTTGATGTATTTGAGGCATGAAAAACATCTTAGTAAAACACAGTTTCTCTCTACCAGGGTGTCAATCTTTATGTCAAGAACTTGCACGATTGTTTGGACGACAAGCAGCTGCACAAAGAGTTCTCCCACTTCGGAACAATCACCAGCGCAAAGGTGATGACGGAGGGCGGACGCAGCAAGGGATTCGGCTTCGTGTGCTTCTCCTCCCCCGAGGACGCCACCAAGGCCGTGACCGTGATGAACGGTCGCATCGTGGCCACCAAGCCCCTGTACGTGGCCCTGGCCCAGGGCAAGGAGGAGCGCCAGGCTCGCGCAACCAACCAGCACGTGCAGAGTACGGCCAGCGGCTGCGCCGTTCCCAACCCAGGCATCAACCCCTACCAGGTTGCTCCCCCACCTGGGTTCTTCATGGCGGCCATTCCACAGGCCCAGAACTGTGCTGCACCGGACTTCACCAACCAGCTGGCTCAGCTGAGACCCACTCATCTCCTAGACACACCTCCTCAGCACTTCCAGAACACGCCCACCAACGCCATGTGTCCGTCGGCTACCAGGCCTAAGACCTTCAACGTTCCCAACCCAGGCATCAACCCCTACCAGGTTGCTCCCCCACCTGGGTTCTTCATGGCGGCCATTCCACAGGCCCAGAACTGTGCTGCACCGGACTTCACCAACCAGCTGGCTCAGCTGAGACCCACTCATCTCCTAGACACACCTCCTCAGCACTTCCAGAACACGCCCACCAACGCCATGTGTCCGTCGGCTACCAGGCCTAAGACCTTCAACGCTATGAAGGCCACGCCCTCCCTGGTTCCCCCTATGATGACCTCTCAGCGCGCGGGTCAGTATATTTAGTGAAGTAATCCTGCCCCAAAGAGCACTATCCAAACATTTGCCATAAATATCCCTTTGATTATGATTATCTTCCCTCTCAGCTACCCAGGCCTTGAGAAAGCACCCTGCCAGTGCAGACGCAGCTACAGCACGGATGCACACTGTGCCCCGTAACAAGTACACAGCTGGTGTACACCTCCTGCAGCACATGGCTCCCCAGCCACAGATCCCCATGAAGCAGCCTGCTATCCATGAGGAGCTTCGGACTGACTCCATTTTGGCTGCCGTTCCCCATGAGGACCTGAAGCAAATGATAGGCGAGTCTATTTGTTTGTTTCAATGAATCCCCCATTAGGTTAGTATAATTACTGTTACTGATATTTATTCTCCCCCTCCCTCCAGGTGAGCGTTTCTCATCTATCCACAGCATGCACCCCATCGCTCCCAAGGTCACTGGCATGCTGCTGGAGATGGACAACTCTGACCTGCTCCGCATGCTGGAGTCTCCACAGTTCCTGCGCTCCAAGGTGGACGAAGCGGTCGCTGCGCTGGAGGCCCACTCATTCATTCATTCATGGAAGACCATTCATTCATTCACTGGGCTGAGGAGGCTGTACAGAAATCTGGCCACGTCCCAGTTTGAGTTTCAAGCGGCTAACGCGTAAAAAAGGAGACGCGGACTTTGAAACCTACTTCACCGATAACTATGCAAAACGAATAAATGACTTCATCACAAAATGAAATCGATTGACTCAGCTATGTCTAAAAAAAGGGTAAGCTGTACCTCGATGATGAATGTAAAAGCACTGGTTGGACCAGGCTACACGTGAACGCGCAAAACGGAGATTAGGGGTGAAAACCTGTCAACATTGGGATTTGAAAATAAGGGATATTTTCCCGAAAATAAGGGATATCCCTCGCACGCCCCCGGGCCGTCCCCACCCCCACCCCCACCCCACCGTCCACAAACCATACCCCTTACATTTAGACAAGGGTACACACAGTCAATCCTAACATCACCACTAGACAACCATAGGATACCTCGATGGAGCATGCTGGTCACTTGTGGGGGAAACATGCACTGATCAATGGGCGAACCACTGCCACGTGACCTATTTTGATCTACAAGGCTTCTCACTCCCTCTCTCTTATTCATACAATACGATATTACAATATATTAGAAATATTGGTTTTAACATTATGTTGTTTTTTTTATTTTTTTGTGCTTTGCATTCATAACATTATAATGTACAATTGTGATTAAAATGCAATAGGAAACTATCAATTAAAATGTGGGTATGAACGACTGTCTGTGTTTTCTTTTTGTATAGTGTGTCAACACATTTTCGACCTTATCTGGACGTGTAGAGCACATCATATAATGTGCAACAATACTATGTGCAATATGACAACCCTTGTGTACATAAGGTTCAGATATAGGACTGCAAGCAGGATGCCATTTAATAAGTAACACCTTGACATTTTGTGTGGATATGCTCAGATCATAGTTCAGAATGACATACTACACATGATTGACAAAGAGACAAAGTAATTCATAATTAAATGAAAGCAATGAAGATTGAGAGCTGCTCGAATCTTAAAAGTGAGGCTAGCAGAAAATGGACCCTGATTCATTATGGTCGCAGTTGTGTGCACTGATCTCAAGTTAAGATTCCACCCATAGAACCCAAGGTATGGGCTCCAACTAATCATACCATTGCACAACCCTTTTTCAAAAGTATTCCCTTGTGCATCCATTCCAATTTAAGTCCACATGGGGGAGCTAGAGCATACTTCAGGAGAAGGGTGGGGCTGAAAAGGAAATAACATGATAGCATGATACCAAGACAGTTCACCTACATACACAAGTTGTTTCCTAACTCGGTTCTACTGTTTTTGGGCTTCCAGTTAACAAAATAACATGTAGCCTATGTTTTTAGTATAGCTCAACTTCACTATCCAAGGTTAGTGTGGTGTTCTCTCTGTGACCGTACTTCAAACTTCCTGTGATTGTGAAAAGAATACTCTGAGATTTACTGTATTTCTGCATTATAACTGCATTATTACAGAAGGTGAATTTCATACTTCACGGCTTTCATGATTTATTACTGTCTTTCCTGTGCACTCACAAATGCAATGTTGACCCAATGTGGGTGTGGCACATAATGTGCAAGTGTCCAGAAGTGTTCTAATTTTCAGTAGAAAATAACTTCACTGCAACTTTTGAAAATACATTTATTCTCTGGTATAAAAGATTAACAAACGCAGGAAAATCTTATAAAAACATGATTTAGTACATTTTTAAACCACTATTATGACCCTGAAAACATTTAACAGCTAAGCTGAGGCCTATTATAACACATTTTCAGTTCAAGCCAATGTCTTGGCAAAAATAGGGGTCCAATTCAATTACAATGTTTTTCATTATCAAACTGCATTTTGGGCCTTTCCTGATAACCATGTCAATGATGGCACGGGCTCTGTCTGCCCTTATCACTTTAGACATTACTGCCTCTGCTTCATGTGGATTCATCACTTTCTCTAGTTGAAGTTTGTCCAGTAGAGAGTCAAGATTTGGGCCTGATACTCCGTTCACAAACTTTGGCCGCACAGACGTCAGAGTGTCTGCTGCTGAAGATGTCTGACTGCAATCAGCCTGTGGCCTCTCCACTGATGCAGCACCTTGTATGGGAAACAAAAAGGGACATTCATCTAGTCTATGACGGTTGTGTTGTGCTATGTAGTCTATGACCAAACCAGTGTTGGTGAAGTGAAGACAGTTTTATGGCAGGTTGAAGTTCATCCGTTCTGCATTTACACCAGCTAATGATCAGCTAAGTCCTATTTCTTAAATCATCTTTAACCTTGAATATAGGGAGGGACTGATTCATTTCAGATCGGGGATACAAGATGAGTGAACTGACCAGGTATTATCCTGAACCTGACCACCAGACTTTAGGGTCAATTCCATTTCAATTCAGGAAGTCAGCTGAAAGTCTATTGAATTCTAATTTAAATTCCTCATTAAAAATAATGTTCATCTTCACAATACCTTCATGATTGAGTAATTAGCTCAACCAGATGGACTGGGCTAAAACTAAAATATCCAGCCTAGGGTGACAACATGATCTACAGAAACAGCTACAGAAACAATATTTGTACAGAATATATCTCCACTCAGACTTATAATAGGTGAATTTAACTTAGAAACGTATTTTCTTTCTATTTCTATCTATTAGCACCGCCAAAGCCAGCCTGGCCTGGTTTACACACGTCCGTGAAAGTGAAAGTGAAACTAACAATTTCCCTTTATTTTCCATATTTCTACATAGTTCGTAATAGATAGTTGCATATTCAATGTTTTTTGTGTGTAACTAAACCAATTGCTGTTTGCTTCCCCAGCTTTTCCACATTGTTTTAATAAAATCATTTGGACAAGAGAAGTCACTTGTTTTGACAATTTCCATTCTCGACAACTTACATTTGATAAATTCCTCCAGTTCCACTGCCGGCTGGTTGTAGCCATTTGCCTTTAATACCTCAATCGCTACAGGGATGGCACCAGCGTCAGTGAATCGTGTGATTAAAAGTTTAACGATGTCAATAACATCCTTATCCTCCACATCGTTCTCGAAGATGCGCCGTTCCTGACCCTTCTGCGCGCGGTCGCAACGTTTAGATAAAAAGTTGCTGTTGTATAACTTTAAACATTGGATTAAAGAGATTATTAAGTGGATACAACTATATATTAAGCATTGTGTCCGTATTGAAATTGGAAAATGTAACCCTTGAGAACGAAACTTACAGAGCCATGCCTACATAACATGATGTGATGTTTAATGCTGAAACCCTAACTGACCTGCCTCTATTTTGCAACTTGCCTGCCTTGGCCCTATCAAAAAGAGCCTGAGTGTTCTACAGTGGCCTTCCCAATCACCGGATCTGAATCCAATAGAACACCTTTGGGATGTGGTAGAACGGGAGATTCACAACTTGAGAGTGCACCTGAAAAATCTATCAAGTCATGATGGACCAGAATCTCAAAGGAATGTTTAACATCTTGTGGAATCTATGCCACGAAGGATTGAGACTGTTTTGAGAGCAAAGGGAGGCCCTACCCAGTATTACAGTAGTAGGCTATAGTGTTCCTAATAAAGTGAGTGTAGTAGCCAAAGCCACGGTGTGGTTTTATTGGACCATAGCGAAAGTGAGGTAATGCAGAAATGTAATTCATCTAAATGTGATGTAAATTTGACTGAATTCCTGCCAGTTTACATTAGGGATGCAACCTCAGCAAATATGTTCAAGTCAAGACTAAAAACCCATCTTTTTAATATTGCCTTTAAATGACTAAATAATTAAATTATGATTATATAATGATTGGAGCACTTTGAGCTGCAACGTTTGCAGGAAAAGCGCTATACAAATAAAAAGTTATTATTATTATTATTATTATTATTATTATCTGTTTACTGTAGTTATATCAGTATTACAAAGCATTTGAGATGGGACAGTTCTGGTATTTTTGCCACCAAAATGCTAACTTTGATACACTTGGGTATCCATAAACCATAAAAGAGTTTTACTGAAAAGAAAAAGGGAAACGGCTAGAAGCAATATATGAAATCTGTAGCTTTATGTCTATACACAGTAATGTATAAGAAAAAGGTTATTTAAACATGTGACAATGTGCTGTATGTTTCTACGTTGAACAGTTGTTGTAGAAAATGAACAAACAAATTAGTTTAATTAATTCTATTAATTAATTTCTATAATAAGTTGTTCTATGCTACTTGGAAGTTTTGAGTCATATTTCAACTTGTCTGATTGCGATGACATGATTTGTGATGAATATAGGTCAACTCTACAATTTTATTATTCATGTTAAATACATCTGCTGGAGAAGGAATTCCTCATGAACCCCTAAATAGGTTTGCTGACAAAATGGACCCTGGCTATAACTGTGAGGTCACAGTGTCTGAAGTTAGAATTCTTCTAAAACATAAGTGATTGATGACAACCATAGAACATGCAGCTGGAGTTCTAGAATCCAGCTAGAGTACACATGCCGTTCATTTACCTGCAATTCATCTGTGAAGAGCTAGATAGATAAACGTTATTCGTTCTTTTCCCCCAAAAAATTGAAGACATGAATCCTAGTGCGCCTATTCAATGGATGGGGTCGTCAACATTCAGTGGGGTCGGCAACATCTTCGTTAAGGATTTAGTGGAGACGTTCAACAGCAAGCACCTCTACGACACGTTCTCGGAGTTTGGGAGCATCCTTTCCTGCAAGGTAGCGTCTGACGCGAATGGTAATGCTAAAGGCTATGGCTTTGTGCAGTATAACACCAAGGAGGCTGCTGAGAGAGCGATTAAGAGACTCAACGGCACGTTATTGAACGGCAGAAAAGTGTTCGTCAGAAAAGTGTTCTTCCAAACGCGCAAAGAACGAGAG
Organism: Nansenia antarctica; assembly: GCF_963989245.1. NCBI lineage: Eukaryota > Metazoa > Chordata > Actinopteri > Argentiniformes > Microstomatidae > Nansenia > Nansenia antarctica. Next base: position 236,293 of record NW_027663469.1, read on the forward strand.
GCTGAACTCGGATCCAGGGCCGGAGAGTTCACCAACGTGTATGTCAAGAACTTCGGAGAGGATATGGACGACCGACGCCTTCAGGAGAGGTTTGAAAGATTTGGACCAGTCCTGAGTGTCCGTGCCTTGACCGATGACGCTGGTAAATCCATGGGTTTTGGATTTGTCAACTTCGCAAGGCATGAGGATGCCAAGAGGGCCGTTGATGAGATGAACGGCCAGGAGCTAAATGGGAGGCGGGTCTACGTGGGCCGTGCCCAGAAGAGAGGAGAGCGCCAGACTGTGCTGAAGCGCCAGTTTGAGCATATAAATCAGGGCCACAGGACCAGATACCAGGTGTGTGTGTATATGAACAAACATAATACTGTATCAGAAAGCTCATAATCTTGGTAAGCATTGTTGATGTATTTGAGGCATGAAAAACATCTTAGTAAAACACAGTTTCTCTCTACCAGGGTGTCAATCTTTATGTCAAGAACTTGCACGATTGTTTGGACGACAAGCAGCTGCACAAAGAGTTCTCCCACTTCGGAACAATCACCAGCGCAAAGGTGATGACGGAGGGCGGACGCAGCAAGGGATTCGGCTTCGTGTGCTTCTCCTCCCCCGAGGACGCCACCAAGGCCGTGACCGTGATGAACGGTCGCATCGTGGCCACCAAGCCCCTGTACGTGGCCCTGGCCCAGGGCAAGGAGGAGCGCCAGGCTCGCGCAACCAACCAGCACGTGCAGAGTACGGCCAGCGGCTGCGCCGTTCCCAACCCAGGCATCAACCCCTACCAGGTTGCTCCCCCACCTGGGTTCTTCATGGCGGCCATTCCACAGGCCCAGAACTGTGCTGCACCGGACTTCACCAACCAGCTGGCTCAGCTGAGACCCACTCATCTCCTAGACACACCTCCTCAGCACTTCCAGAACACGCCCACCAACGCCATGTGTCCGTCGGCTACCAGGCCTAAGACCTTCAACGTTCCCAACCCAGGCATCAACCCCTACCAGGTTGCTCCCCCACCTGGGTTCTTCATGGCGGCCATTCCACAGGCCCAGAACTGTGCTGCACCGGACTTCACCAACCAGCTGGCTCAGCTGAGACCCACTCATCTCCTAGACACACCTCCTCAGCACTTCCAGAACACGCCCACCAACGCCATGTGTCCGTCGGCTACCAGGCCTAAGACCTTCAACGCTATGAAGGCCACGCCCTCCCTGGTTCCCCCTATGATGACCTCTCAGCGCGCGGGTCAGTATATTTAGTGAAGTAATCCTGCCCCAAAGAGCACTATCCAAACATTTGCCATAAATATCCCTTTGATTATGATTATCTTCCCTCTCAGCTACCCAGGCCTTGAGAAAGCACCCTGCCAGTGCAGACGCAGCTACAGCACGGATGCACACTGTGCCCCGTAACAAGTACACAGCTGGTGTACACCTCCTGCAGCACATGGCTCCCCAGCCACAGATCCCCATGAAGCAGCCTGCTATCCATGAGGAGCTTCGGACTGACTCCATTTTGGCTGCCGTTCCCCATGAGGACCTGAAGCAAATGATAGGCGAGTCTATTTGTTTGTTTCAATGAATCCCCCATTAGGTTAGTATAATTACTGTTACTGATATTTATTCTCCCCCTCCCTCCAGGTGAGCGTTTCTCATCTATCCACAGCATGCACCCCATCGCTCCCAAGGTCACTGGCATGCTGCTGGAGATGGACAACTCTGACCTGCTCCGCATGCTGGAGTCTCCACAGTTCCTGCGCTCCAAGGTGGACGAAGCGGTCGCTGCGCTGGAGGCCCACTCATTCATTCATTCATGGAAGACCATTCATTCATTCACTGGGCTGAGGAGGCTGTACAGAAATCTGGCCACGTCCCAGTTTGAGTTTCAAGCGGCTAACGCGTAAAAAAGGAGACGCGGACTTTGAAACCTACTTCACCGATAACTATGCAAAACGAATAAATGACTTCATCACAAAATGAAATCGATTGACTCAGCTATGTCTAAAAAAAGGGTAAGCTGTACCTCGATGATGAATGTAAAAGCACTGGTTGGACCAGGCTACACGTGAACGCGCAAAACGGAGATTAGGGGTGAAAACCTGTCAACATTGGGATTTGAAAATAAGGGATATTTTCCCGAAAATAAGGGATATCCCTCGCACGCCCCCGGGCCGTCCCCACCCCCACCCCCACCCCACCGTCCACAAACCATACCCCTTACATTTAGACAAGGGTACACACAGTCAATCCTAACATCACCACTAGACAACCATAGGATACCTCGATGGAGCATGCTGGTCACTTGTGGGGGAAACATGCACTGATCAATGGGCGAACCACTGCCACGTGACCTATTTTGATCTACAAGGCTTCTCACTCCCTCTCTCTTATTCATACAATACGATATTACAATATATTAGAAATATTGGTTTTAACATTATGTTGTTTTTTTTATTTTTTTGTGCTTTGCATTCATAACATTATAATGTACAATTGTGATTAAAATGCAATAGGAAACTATCAATTAAAATGTGGGTATGAACGACTGTCTGTGTTTTCTTTTTGTATAGTGTGTCAACACATTTTCGACCTTATCTGGACGTGTAGAGCACATCATATAATGTGCAACAATACTATGTGCAATATGACAACCCTTGTGTACATAAGGTTCAGATATAGGACTGCAAGCAGGATGCCATTTAATAAGTAACACCTTGACATTTTGTGTGGATATGCTCAGATCATAGTTCAGAATGACATACTACACATGATTGACAAAGAGACAAAGTAATTCATAATTAAATGAAAGCAATGAAGATTGAGAGCTGCTCGAATCTTAAAAGTGAGGCTAGCAGAAAATGGACCCTGATTCATTATGGTCGCAGTTGTGTGCACTGATCTCAAGTTAAGATTCCACCCATAGAACCCAAGGTATGGGCTCCAACTAATCATACCATTGCACAACCCTTTTTCAAAAGTATTCCCTTGTGCATCCATTCCAATTTAAGTCCACATGGGGGAGCTAGAGCATACTTCAGGAGAAGGGTGGGGCTGAAAAGGAAATAACATGATAGCATGATACCAAGACAGTTCACCTACATACACAAGTTGTTTCCTAACTCGGTTCTACTGTTTTTGGGCTTCCAGTTAACAAAATAACATGTAGCCTATGTTTTTAGTATAGCTCAACTTCACTATCCAAGGTTAGTGTGGTGTTCTCTCTGTGACCGTACTTCAAACTTCCTGTGATTGTGAAAAGAATACTCTGAGATTTACTGTATTTCTGCATTATAACTGCATTATTACAGAAGGTGAATTTCATACTTCACGGCTTTCATGATTTATTACTGTCTTTCCTGTGCACTCACAAATGCAATGTTGACCCAATGTGGGTGTGGCACATAATGTGCAAGTGTCCAGAAGTGTTCTAATTTTCAGTAGAAAATAACTTCACTGCAACTTTTGAAAATACATTTATTCTCTGGTATAAAAGATTAACAAACGCAGGAAAATCTTATAAAAACATGATTTAGTACATTTTTAAACCACTATTATGACCCTGAAAACATTTAACAGCTAAGCTGAGGCCTATTATAACACATTTTCAGTTCAAGCCAATGTCTTGGCAAAAATAGGGGTCCAATTCAATTACAATGTTTTTCATTATCAAACTGCATTTTGGGCCTTTCCTGATAACCATGTCAATGATGGCACGGGCTCTGTCTGCCCTTATCACTTTAGACATTACTGCCTCTGCTTCATGTGGATTCATCACTTTCTCTAGTTGAAGTTTGTCCAGTAGAGAGTCAAGATTTGGGCCTGATACTCCGTTCACAAACTTTGGCCGCACAGACGTCAGAGTGTCTGCTGCTGAAGATGTCTGACTGCAATCAGCCTGTGGCCTCTCCACTGATGCAGCACCTTGTATGGGAAACAAAAAGGGACATTCATCTAGTCTATGACGGTTGTGTTGTGCTATGTAGTCTATGACCAAACCAGTGTTGGTGAAGTGAAGACAGTTTTATGGCAGGTTGAAGTTCATCCGTTCTGCATTTACACCAGCTAATGATCAGCTAAGTCCTATTTCTTAAATCATCTTTAACCTTGAATATAGGGAGGGACTGATTCATTTCAGATCGGGGATACAAGATGAGTGAACTGACCAGGTATTATCCTGAACCTGACCACCAGACTTTAGGGTCAATTCCATTTCAATTCAGGAAGTCAGCTGAAAGTCTATTGAATTCTAATTTAAATTCCTCATTAAAAATAATGTTCATCTTCACAATACCTTCATGATTGAGTAATTAGCTCAACCAGATGGACTGGGCTAAAACTAAAATATCCAGCCTAGGGTGACAACATGATCTACAGAAACAGCTACAGAAACAATATTTGTACAGAATGTATCTCCACTCAGACTTATAATAGGTGAATTTAACTTAGAAACGTATTTTCTTTCTATTTCTATCTATTAGCACCGCCAAAGCCAGCCTGGCCTGGTTTACACACGTCCGTGAAAGTGAAAGTGAAACTAACAATTTCCCTTTATTTTCCATATTTCTACATAGTTCGTAATAGATAGTTGCATATTCAATGTTTTTTGTGTGTAACTAAACCAATTGCTGTTTGCTTCCCCAGCTTTTCCACATTGTTTTAATAAAATCATTTGGACAAGAGAAGTCACTTGTTTTGACAATTTCCATTCTCGACAACTTACATTTGATAAATTCCTCCAGTTCCACTGCCGGCTGGTTGTAGCCATTTGCCTTTAATACCTCAATCGCTACAGGGATGGCACCAGCGTCAGTGAATCGTGTGATTAAAAGTTTAACGATGTCAATAACATCCTTATCCTCCACATCGTTCTCGAAGATGCGCCGTTCCTGACCCTTCTGCGCGCGGTCGCAACGTTTAGATAAAAAGTTGCTGTTGTATAACTTTAAACATTGGATTAAAGAGATTATTAAGTGGATACAACTATATATTAAGCATTGTGTCCGTATTGAAATTGGAAAATGTAACCCTTGAGAACGAAACTTACAGAGCCATGCCTACATAACATGATGTGATGTTTAATGCTGAAACCCTAACTGACCTGCCTCTATTTTGCAACTTGCCTGCCTTGGCCCTATCAAAAAGAGCCTGAGTGTTCTACAGTGGCCTTCCCAATCACCGGATCTGAATCCAATAGAACACCTTTGGGATGTGGTAGAACGGGAGATTCACAACTTGAGAGTGCACCTGAAAAATCTATCAAGTCATGATGGACCAGAATCTCAAAGGAATGTTTAACATCTTGTGGAATCTATGCCACGAAGGATTGAGACTGTTTTGAGAGCAAAGGGAGGCCCTACCCAGTATTACAGTAGTAGGCTATAGTGTTCCTAATAAAGTGAGTGTAGTAGCCAAAGCCACGGTGTGGTTTTATTGGACCATAGCGAAAGTGAGGTAATGCAGAAATGTAATTCATCTAAATGTGATGTAAATTTGACTGAATTCCTGCCAGTTTACATTAGGGATGCAACCTCAGCAAGTTGTTGTTCAAGTCAAGACTAAAAACCCATCTTTTTAATATTGCCTTTAAATGACTAAATAATTAAATTATGATTATATAATGATTGGAGCACTTTGAGCTGCAACGTTTGCAGGAAAAGCGCTATACAAATAAAAAGTTATTATTATTATTATTATTATTATTATCTGTTTACTGTAGTTATATCAGTATTACAAAGCATTTGAGATGGGACAGTTCTGGTATTTTTGCCACCAAAATGCTAACTTTGATACACTTGGGTATCCATAAACCATAAAAGAGTTTTACTGAAAAGAAAAAGGGAAACGGCTAGAAGCAATATATGAAATCTGTAGCTTTATGTCTATACACAGTAATGTATAAGAAAAAGGTTATTTAAACATGTGACAATGTGCTGTATGTTTCTACGTTGAACAGTTGTTGTAGAAAATGAACAAACAAATTAGTTTAATTAATTCTATTAATTAATTTCTATAATAAGTTGTTCTATGCTACTTGGAAGTTTTGAGTCATATTTCAACTTGTCTGATTGCGATGACATGATTTGTGATGAATATAGGTCAACTCTACAATTTTATTATTCATGTTAAATACATCTGCTGGAGAAGGAATTCCTCATGAACCCCTAAATAGGTTTGCTGACAAAATGGACCCTGGCTATAACTGTGAGGTCACAGTGTCTGAAGTTAGAATTCTTCTAAAACATAAGTGATTGATGACAACCATAGAACATGCAGCTGGAGTTCTAGAATCCAGCTAGAGTACACATGCCGTTCATTTACCTGCAATTCATCTGTGAAGAGCTAGATAGATAAACGTTATTCGTTCTTTTCCCCCCAAAAATTGAAGACATGAATCCTAGTGCGCCTATTCAATGGATGGGGTCGTCAACATTCAGTGGGGTCGGCAACATCTTCGTTAAGGATTTAGTGGAGACGTTCAACAGCAAGCACCTCTACGACACGTTCTCGGAGTTTGGGAGCATCCTTTCCTGCAAGGTAGCGTCTGACGCGAATGGTAATGCTAAAGGCTATGGCTTTGTGCAGTATAACACCAAGGAGGCTGCTGAGAGAGCGATTAAGAGACTCAACGGCACGTTATTGAACGGCAGAAAAGTGTTCGTCAGAAAAGTGTTCTTCCAAACGCGCAAAGAACGAGAGGCTGAACTCGGATCCAGGGCCGGAGAGTTCACCAACGTGTATGTCAAGAACTTCGGAGAGGATATGGACGACCGACGCCTTCAGGAGAGGTTTGAAAGATTTGGACCAGTCCTGAGTGTCCGTGCCTTGACCGATGACGCTGGTAAATCCATGGGTTTTGGATTTGTCAACTTCGCAAGGCATGAGGATGCCAAGAGGGCCGTTGATGAGATGAACGGCCAGGAGCTAAATGGGAGGCGGGTCTACGTGGGCCGTGCCCAGAAGAGAGGAGAGCGCCAGACTGTGCTGAAGCGCCAGTTTGAGCATATAAATCAGGGCCACAGGACCAGATACCAGGTGTGTGTGTATATGAACAAACATAATACTGTATCAGAAAGCTCATAATCTTGGTAAGCATTGTTGATGTATTTGAGGCATGAAAAACATCTTAGTAAAACACAGTTTCTCTCTACCAGGGTGTCAATCTTTATGTCAAGAACTTGCACGATTGTTTGGACGACAAGCAGCTGCACAAAGAGTTCTCCCACTTCGGAACAATCACCAGCGCAAAGGTGATGACGGAGGGCGGACGCAGCAAGGGATTCGGCTTCGTGTGCTTCTCCTCCCCCGAGGACGCCACCAAGGCCGTGACCGTGATGAACGGTCGCATCGTGGCCACCAAGCCCCTGTACGTGGCCCTGGCCCAGGGCAAGGAGGAGCGCCAGGCTCGCGCAACCAACCAGCACGTGCAGAGTACGGCCAGCGGCTGCGCCGTTCCCAACCCAGGCATCAACCCCTACCAGGTTGCTCCCCCACCTGGGTTCTTCATGGCGGCCATTCCACAGGCCCAGAACTGTGCTGCACCGGACTTCACCAACCAGCTGGCTCAGCTGAGACCCACTCATCTCCTAGACACACCTCCTCAGCACTTCCAGAACACGCCCACCAACGCCATGTGTCCGTCGGCTACCAGGCCTAAGACCTTCAACGTTCCCAACCCAGGCATCAACCCCTACCAGGTTGCTCCCCCACCTGGGTTCTTCATGGCGGCCATTCCACAGGCCCAGAACTGTGCTGCACCGGACTTCACCAACCAGCTGGCTCAGCTGAGACCCACTCATCTCCTAGACACACCTCCTCAGCACTTCCAGAACACGCCCACCAACGCCATGTGTCCGTCGGCTACCAGGCCTAAGACCTTCAACGCTATGAAGGCCACGCCCTCCCTGGTTCCCCCTATGATGACCTCTCAGCGCGCGGGTCAGTATATTTAGTGAAGTAATCCTGCCCCAAAGAGCACTATCCAAACATTTGCCATAAATATCCCTTTGATTATGATTATCTTCCCTCTCAGCTACCCAGGCCTTGAGAAAGCACCCTGCCAGTGCAGACGCAGCTACAGCACGGATGCACACTGTGCCCCGTAACAAGTACACAGCTGGTGTACACCTCCTGCAGCACATGGCTCCCCAGCCACAGATCCCCATGAAGCAGCCTGCTATCCATGAGGAGCTTCGGACTGACTCCATTTTGGCTGCCGTTCCCCATGAGGACCTGAAGCAAATGATAGGCGAGTCTATTTGTTTGTTTCAATGAATCCCCCATTAGGTTAGTATAATTACTGTTACTGATATTTATTCTCCCCCTCCCTCCAGGTGAGCGTTTCTCATCTATCCACAGCATGCACCCCATCGCTCCCAAGGTCACTGGCATGCTGCTGGAGATGGACAACTCTGACCTGCTCCGCATGCTGGAGTCTCCACAGTTCCTGCGCTCCAAGGTGGACGAAGCGGTCGCTGCGCTGGAGGCCCACTCATTCATTCATTCATGGAAGACCATTCATTCATTCACTGGGCTGAGGAGGCTGTACAGAAATCTGGCCACGTCCCAGTTTGAGTTTCAAGCGGCTAACGCGTAAAAAAAGGAGACGCGGACTTTGAAACCTACTTCACCGATAACTATGCAAAACGAATAAATGACTTCATCACAAAATGAAATCGATTGACTCAGCTATGTCTAAAAAAAGGGTAAGCTGTACCTCGATGATGAATGTAAAAGCACTGGTTGGACCAGGCTACACGTGAACGCGCAAAACGGAGATTAGGGGTGAAAACCTGTCAACATTGGGATTTGAAAATAAGGGATATTTTCCCGAAAATAAGGGATATCCCTCGCACGCCCCCGGGCCGTCCCCACCCCCACCCCCACCCCACCGTCCACAAACCATACCCCTTACATTTAGACAAGGGTACACACAGTCAATCCTAACATCACCACTAGACAACCATAGGATACCTCGATGGAGCATGCTGGTCACTTGTGGGGGAAACATGCACTGATCAATGGGCGAACCACTGCCACGTGACCTATTTTGATCTACAAGGCTTCTTACTCCCTCTCTCTTATTCATACAATACGATATTACAATATATTAGAAATATTGGTTTTAACATTATGTTGTTTTTTTTATTTTTTGGTGCTTTGCATTCATAACATTATAATGTACAATTGTGATTAAAATGCAATAGGAAACTATCAATTAAAATGTGGTTATGAACGACTGTCTGTGTTTTCTTTTTGTATAGTGTGTCAACACATTTTCGACCTTATCTGGACGTGTAGAGCACATCATATAATGTGCAACAATACTATGTGCAATATGACAACCCTTGTGTACATAAGGTTCAGATATAGGACTGCAAGCAGGATGCCATTTAATAAGTAACACCTTGACATTTTGTGTGGATATGCTCAGATCATAGTTCAGAATGACATACTACACATGATTGACAAAGAGACAAAGTAATTCATAATTAAATGAAAGCAATGAAGATTGAGAGCTGCTCGAATCTTAAAAGTGAGGCTAGCAGAAAATGGACCCTGATTCATTATGGTCGCAGTTGTGTGCACTGATCTCAAGTTAAGATTCCACCCATAGAACCCAAGGTATGGGCTCCAACTAATCATACCATTGCACAACCCTTTTTCAAAAGTATTCCTTTGTGCATCCATTCCAATTTAAGTCCACATGGGGGAGCTAGAGCATACTTCAGGAGAAGGGTGGGGCTGAAAAGGAAATAACATGATAGCATGATACCAAGACAGTTCACCTACATACACAAGTTGTTTCCTAACTCGGTTCTACTGTTTTTGGGCTTCCAGTTAACAAAATAACATGTAGCCTATGTTTTTAGTATAGCTCAACTTCACTATCCAAGGTTAGTGTGGTGTTCTCTCTGTGACCGTACTTCAAACTTCCTGTGATTGTGAAAAGAATACTCTGAGATTTACTGTATTTCTGCATTATAACTGCATTATTACAGAAGGTGAATTTCATACTTCACGGCTTTCATGATTTATTACTGTCTTTCCTGTGCACTCACAAATGCAATGTTGACCCAATGTGGGTGTGGCACATAATGTGCAAGTGTCCAGAAGTGTTCTAATTTTCAGTAGAAAATAACTTCACTGCAACTTTTGAAAATACATTTATTCTCTGGTATAAAAGATTAACAAACGCAGGAAAATCTTATAAAAACATGATTTAGTACATTTTTAAACCACTATTATGACCCTGAAAACATTTAACAGCTAAGCTGAGGCCTATTATAACACATTTTCAGTTCAAGCCAATGTCTTTGCAAAAATAGGGGTCCAATTCAATTACAATGTTTTTCATTATCAAACTGCATTTTGGGCCTTTCCTGATAACCATGTCAATGATGGCACGGGCTCTGTCTGCCCTTATCACTTTAGACATTACTGCCTCTGCTTCATGTGGATTCATCACTTTCTCTAGTTGAAGTTTGTCCAGTAGAGAGTCAAGATTTGGGCCTGATACTCCGTTCACAAACTTTGGCCGCACAGACGTCAGAGTGTCTGCTGCTGAAGATGTCTGACTGCAATCAGCCTGTGGCCTCTCCACTGATGCAGCACCTTGTATGGGAAACAAAAAGGGACATTCATCTAGTCTATGACGGTTGTGTTGTGCTATGTAGTCTATGACCAAACCAGTGTTGGTGAAGTGAAGACAGTTTTATGGCAGGTTGAAGTTCATCCGTTCTGCATTTACACCAGCTAATGATCAGCTAAGTCCTATTTCTTAAATCATCTTTAACCTTGAATATAGGGAGGGACTGATTCATTTCAGATCGGGGATACAAGATGAGTGAACTGACCAGGTATTATCCTGAACCTGACCACCAGACTTTAGGGTCAATTCCATTTCAATTCAGGAAGTCAGCTGAAAGTCTATTGAATTCTAATTTAAATTCCTCATTAAAAATAATGTTCATCTTCACAATACCTTCATGATTGAGTAATTAGCTCAACCAGATGGACTGGGCTAAAACTAAAATATCCAGCCTAGGGTGACAACATGATCTACAGAAACAGCTACAGAAACAATATTTGTACAGAATGTATCTCCACTCAGACTTATAATAGGTGAATTTAACTTAGAAACGTATTTTCTTTCTATTTCTATCTATTAGCACCGCCAAAGCCAGCCTGGCCTGGTTTACACACGTCCGTGAAAGTGAAAGTGAAACTAACAATTTCCCTTTATTTTCCATATTTCTACATAGTTCGTAATAGATAGTTGCATATTCAATGTTTTTTGTGTGTAACTAAACCAATTGCTGTTTGCTTCCCCAGCTTTTCCACATTGTTTTAATAAAATCATTTGGACAAGAGAAGTCACTTGTTTTGACAATTTCCATTCTCGACAACTTACATTTGATAAATTCCTCCAGTTCCACTGCCGGCTGGTTGTAGCCATTTGCCTTTAATACCTCAATCGCTACAGGGATGGCACCAGCGTCAGTGAATCGTGTGATTAAAAGTTTAACGATGTCAATAACATCCTTATCCTCCACATCGTTCTCGAAGATGCGCCGTTCCTGACCCTTCTGCGCGCGGTCGCAACGTTTAGATAAAAAGTTGCTGTTGTATAACTTTAAACATTGGATTAAAGAGATTATTAAGTGGATACAACTATATATTAAGCATTGTGTCCGTATTGAAATTGGAAAATGTAACCCTTGAGAACGAAACTTACAGAGCCATGCCTACATAACATGATGTGATGTTTAATGCTGAAACCCTAACTGACCTGCCTCTATTTTGCAACTTGCCTGCCTTGGCCCTATCAAAAAGAGCCTGAGTGTTCTACAGTGGCCTTCCCAATCACCGGATCTGAATCCAATAGAACACCTTTGGGATGTGGTAGAACGGGAGATTCACAACTTGAGAGTGCACCTGAAAAATCTATCAAGTCATGATGGACCAGAATCTCAAAGGAATGTTTAACATCTTGTGGAATCTATGCCACGAAGGATTGAGACTGTTTTGAGAGCAAAGGGAGGCCCTACCCAGTATTACAGTAGTAGGCTATAGTGTTCCTAATAAAGTGAGTGTAGTAGCCAAAGCCACGGTGTGGTTTTATTGGACCATAGCGAAAGTGAGGTAATGCAGAAATGTAATTCATCTAAATGTGATGTAAATTTGACTGAATTCCTGCCAGTTTACATTAGGGATGCAACCTCAGCAAATATGTTCAAGTCAAGACTAAAAACCCATCTTTTTAATATTGCCTTTAAATGACTAAATAATTAAATTATGATTATATAATGATTGGAGCACTTTGATCTGCAACGTTTGCAGGAAAAGCGCTATACAAATAAAAAGTTATTATTATTATTATTATTATTATTATTATTATTATCTGTTTACTGTAGTTATATCAGTATTACAAAGCATTTGAGATGGGACAGTTCTGGTATTTTTGCCACCAAAATGCTAACTTTGATACACTTGGGTATCCATAAACCATAAAAGAGTTTTACTGAAAAGAAAAAGGGAAACGGCTAGAAGCAATATATGAAATCTGTAGCTTTATGTCTATACACAGTAATGTATAAGAAAAAGGTTATTTAAACATGTGACAATGTGCTGTATGTTTCTACGTTGAACAGTTGTTGTAGAAAATGAACAAACAAATTAGTTTAATTAATTCTATTAATTAATTTCTATAATAAGTTGTTCTATGCTACTTGGAAGTTTTGAGTCATATTTCAACTTGTCTGATTGCGATGACATGATTTGTGATGAATATAGGTCAACTCTACAATTTTATTATTCATGTTAAATACATCTGCTGGAGAAGGAATTCCTCATGAACCCCTAAATAGGTTTGCTGACAAAATGGACCCTGGCTATAACTGTGAGGTCACAGTGTCTGAAGTTAGAATTCTTCTAAAACATAAGTGATTGATGACAACCATAGAACATGCAGCTGGAGTTCTAGAATCCAGCTAGAGTACACATGCCGTTCATTTACCTGCAATTCATCTGTGAAGAGCTAGATAGATAAACGTTATTCGTTCTTTTCCCCCAAAAAATTGAAGACATGAATCCTAGTGCGCCTATTCAATGGATGGGGTCGTCAACATTCAGTGGGGTCGGCAACATCTTCGTTAAGGATTTAGTGGAGACGTTCAACAGCAAGCACCTCTACGACACGTTCTCGGAGTTTGGGAGCATCCTTTCCTGCAAGGTAGCGTCTGACGCGAATGGTAATGCTAAAGGCTATGGCTTTGTGCAGTATAACACCAAGGAGGCTGCTGAGAGAGCGATTAAGAGACTCAACGGCACGTTATTGAACGGCAGAAAAGTGTTTGTCAGAAAAGTGTTCTTCCAAACGCGCAAAGAACGAGAGGCTGAACTCGGATCCAGGGCCGGAGAGTTCACCAACGTGTATGTCAAGAACTTCGGAGAGGATATGGACGACCGACGCCTTCAGGAGAGGTTTGAAAGATTTGGACCAGTCCTGAGTGTCCGTGCCTTGACCGATGACGCTGGTAAATCCATGGGTTTTGGATTTGTCAACTTCGCAAGGCATGAGGATGCCAAGAGGGCCGTTGATGAGATGAACGGCCAGGAGCTAAATGGGAGGCGGGTCTACGTGGGCCGTGCCCAGAAGAGAGGAGAGCGCCAGACTGTGCTGAAGCGCCAGTTTGAGCATATAAATCAGGGCCACAGGACCAGATACCAGGTGTGTGTGTATATGAACAAACATAATACTGTATCAGAAAGCTCATAATCTTGGTAAGCATTGTTGATGTATTTGAGGCATGAAAAACATCTTAGTAAAACACAGTTTCTCTCTACCAGGGTGTCAATCTTTATGTCAAGAACTTGCACGATTGTTTGGACGACAAGCAGCTGCACAAAGAGTTCTCCCACTTCGGAACAATCACCAGCGCAAAGGTGATGACGGAGGGCGGACGCAGCAAGGGATTCGGCTTCGTGTGCTTCTCCTCCCCCGAGGACGCCACCAAGGCCGTGACCGTGATGAACGGTCGCATCGTGGCCACCAAGCCCCTGTACGTGGCCCTGGCCCAGGGCAAGGAGGAGCGCCAGGCTCGCGCAACCAACCAGCACGTGCAGAGTACGGCCAGCGGCTGCGCCGTTCCCAACCCAGGCATCAACCCCTACCAGGTTGCTCCCCCACCTGGGTTCTTCATGGCGGCCATTCCACAGGCCCAGAACTGTGCTGCACCGGACTTCACCAACCAGCTGGCTCAGCTGAGACCCACTCATCTCCTAGACACACCTCCTCAGCACTTCCAGAACACGCCCACCAACGCCATGTGTCCGTCGGCTACCAGGCCTAAGACCTTCAACGCTATGAAGGCCACGCCCTCCCTGGTTCCCCCTATGATGACCTCTCAGCGCGCGGGTCAGTATATTTAGTGAAGTAATCCTGCCCCAAAGAGCACTATCCAAACATTTGCCATAAATATCCCTTTGATTATGATTATCTTCCCTCTCAGCTACCCAGGCCTTGAGAAAGCACCCTGCCAGTGCAGACGCAGCTACAGCACGGATGCACACTGTGCCCCGTAACAAGTACACAGCTGGTGTACACCTCCTGCAGCACATGGCTCCCCAGCCACAGATCCCCATGAAGCAGCCTGCTATCCATGAGGAGCTTCGGACTGACTCCATTTTGGCTGCCGTTCCCCATGAGGACCTGAAGCAAATGATAGGCGAGTCTATTTGTTTGTTTCAATGAATCCCCCATTAGGTTAGTATAATTACTGTTACTGATATTTATTCTCCCCCTCCCTCCAGGTGAGCGTTTCTCATCTATCCACAGCATGCACCCCATCGCTCCCAAGGTCACTGGCATGCTGCTGGAGATGGACAACTCTGACCTGCTCCGCATGCTGGAGTCTCCACAGTTCCTGCGCTCCAAGGTGGACGAAGCGGTCGCTGCGCTGGAGGCCCACTCATTCATTCATTCATGGAAGACCATTCATTCATTCACTGGGCTGAGGAGGCTGTACAGAAATCTGGCCACGTCCCAGTTTGAGTTTCAAGCGGCTAACGCGTAAAAAAGGAGACGCGGACTTTGAAACCTACTTCACCGATAACTATGCAAAACGAATAAATGACTTCATCACAAAATGAAATCGATTGACTCAGCTATGTCTAAAAAAAGGGTAAGCTGTACCTCGATGATGAATGTAAAAGCACTGGTTGGACCAGGCTACACGTGAACGCGCAAAACGGAGATTAGGGGTGAAAACCTGTCAACATTGGGATTTGAAAATAAGGGATATTTTCCCGAAAATAAGGGATATCCCTCGCACGCCCCCGGGCCGTCCCCACCCCCACCCCCACCCCACCGTCCACAAACCATACCCCTTACATTTAGACAAGGGTACACACAGTCAATCCTAACATCACCACTAGACAACCATAGGATACCTCGATGGAGCATGCTGGTCACTTGTGGGGGAAACATGCACTGATCAATGGGCGAACCACTGCCACGTGACCTATTTTGATCTACAAGGCTTCTCACTCCCTCTCTCTTATTCATACAATACGATATTACAATATATTAGAAATATTGGTTTTAACATTATGTTGTTTTTTTTATTTTTTTGTGCTTTGCATTCATAACATTATAATGTACAATTGTGATTAAAATGCAATAGGAAACTATCAATTAAAATGTGGGTATGAACGACTGTCTGTGTTTTCTTTTTGTATAGTGTGTCAACACATTTTCGACCTTATCTGGACGTGTAGAGCACATCATATAATGTGCAACAATACTATGTGCAATATGACAACCCTTGTGTACATAAGGTTCAGATATAGGACTGCAAGCAGGATGCCATTTAATAAGTAACACCTTGACATTTTGTGTGGATATGCTCAGATCATAGTTCAGAATGACATACTACACATGATTGACAAAGAGACAAAGTAATTCATAATTAAATGAAAGCAATGAAGATTGAGAGCTGCTCGAATCTTAAAAGTGAGGCTAGCAGAAAATGGACCCTGATTCATTATGGTCGCAGTTGTGTGCACTGATCTCAAGTTAAGATTCCACCCATAGAACCCAAGGTATGGGCTCCAACTAATCATACCATTGCACAACCCTTTTTCAAAAGTATTCCTTTGTGCATCCATTCCAATTTAAGTCCACATGGGGGAGCTAGAGCATACTTCAGGAGAAGGGTGGGGCTGAAAAGGAAATAACATGATAGCATGATACCAAGACAGTTCACCTACATACACAAGTTGTTTCCTAACTCGGTTCTACTGTTTTTGGGCTTCCAGTTAACAAAATAACATGTAGCCTATGTTTTTAGTATAGCTCAACTTCACTATCCAAGGTTAGTGTGGTGTTCTCTCTGTGACCGTACTTCAAACTTCCTGTGATTGTGAAAAGAATACTCTGAGATTTACTGTATTTCTGCATTATAACTGCATTATTACAGAAGGTGAATTTCATACTTCACGGCTTTCATGATTTATTACTGTCTTTCCTGTGCACTCACAAATGCAATGTTGACCCAATGTGGGTGTGGCACATAATGTGCAAGTGTCCAGAAGTGTTCTAATTTTCAGTAGAAAATAACTTCACTGCAACTTTTGAAAATACATTTATTCTCTGGTATAAAAGATTAACAAACGCAGGAAAATCTTATAAAAACATGATTTAGTACATTTTTAAACCACTATTATGACCCTGAAAACATTTAACAGCTAAGCTGAGGCCTATTATAACACATTTTCAGTTCAAGCCAATGTCTTGGCAAAAATAGGGGTCCAATTCAATTACAATGTTTTTCATTATCAAACTGCATTTTGGGCCTTTCCTGATAACCATGTCAATGATGGCACGGGCTCTGTCTGCCCTTATCACTTTAGACATTACTGCCTCTGCTTCATGTGGATTCATCACTTTCTCTAGTTGAAGTTTGTCCAGTAGAGAGTCAAGATTTGGGCCTGATACTCCGTTCACAAACTTTGGCCGCACAGACGTCAGAGTGTCTGCTGCTGAAGATGTCTGACTGCAATCAGCCTGTGGCCTCTCCACTGATGCAGCACCTTGTATGGGAAACAAAAAGGGACATTCATCTAGTCTATGACGGTTGTGTTGTGCTATGTAGTCTATGACCAAACCAGTGTTGGTGAAGTGAAGACAGTTTTATGGCAGGTTGAAGTTCATCCGTTCTGCATTTACACCAGCTAATGATCAGCTAAGTCCTATTTCTTAAATCATCTTTAACCTTGAATATAGGGAGGGACTGATTCATTTCAGATCGGGGATACAAGATGAGTGAACTGACCAGGTATTATCCTGAACCTGACCACCAGACTTTAGGGTCAATTCCATTTCAATTCAGGAAGTCAGCTGAAAGTCTATTGAATTCTAATTTAAATTCCTCATTAAAAATAATGTTCATCTTCACAATACCTTCATGATTGAGTAATTAGCTCAACCAGATGGACTGGGCTAAAACTAAAATATCCAGCCTAGGGTGACAACATGATCTACAGAAACAGCTACAGAAACAATATTTGTACAGAATGTATCTCCACTCAGACTTATAATAGGTGAATTTAACTTAGAAACGTATTTTCTTTCTATTTCTATCTATTAGCACCGCCAAAGCCAGCCTGGCCTGGTTTACACACGTCCGTGAAAGTGAAAGTGAAACTAACAATTTCCCTTTATTTTCCATATTTCTACATAGTTCGTAATAGATAGTTGCATATTCAATGTTTTTTGTGTGTAACTAAACCAATTGCTGTTTGCTTCCCCAGCTTTTCCACATTGTTTTAATAAAATCATTTGGACAAGAGAAGTCACTTGTTTTGACAATTTCCATTCTCGACAACTTACATTTGATAAATTCCTCCAGTTCCACTGCCGGCTGGTTGTAGCCATTTGCCTTTAATACCTCAATCGCTACAGGGATGGCACCAGCGTCAGTGAATCGTGTGATTAAAAGTTTAACGATGTCAATAACATCCTTATCCTCCACATCGTTCTCGAAGATGCGCCGTTCCTGACCCTTCTGCGCGCGGTCGCAACGTTTAGATAAAAAGTTGCTGTTGTATAACTTTAAACATTGGATTAAAGAGATTATTAAGTGGATACAACTATATATTAAGCATTGTGTCCGTATTGAAATTGGAAAATGTAACCCTTGAGAACGAAACTTACAGAGCCATGCCTACATAACATGATGTGATGTTTAATGCTGAAACCCTAACTGACCTGCCTCTATTTTGCAACTTGCCTGCCTTGGCCCTATCAAAAAGAGCCTGAGTGTTCTACAGTGGCCTTCCCAATCACCGGATCTGAATCCAATAGAACACCTTTGGGATGTGGTAGAACGGGAGATTCACAACTTGAGAGTGCACCTGAAAAATCTATCAAGTCATGATGGACCAGAATCTCAAAGGAATGTTTAACATCTTGTGGAATCTATGCCACGAAGGATTGAGACTGTTTTGAGAGCAAAGGGAGGCCCTACCCAGTATTACAGTAGTAGGCTATAGTGTTCCTAATAAAGTGAGTGTAGTAGCCAAAGCCACGGTGTGGTTTTATTGGACCATAGCGAAAGTGAGGTAATGCAGAAATGTAATTCATCTAAATGTGATGTAAATTTGACTGAATTCCTGCCAGTTTACATTAGGGATGCAACCTCAGCAAGTTGTTGTTCAAGTCAAGACTAAAAACCCATCTTTTTAATATTGCCTTTAAATGACTAAATAATTAAATTATGATTATATAATGATTGGAGCACTTTGAGCTGCAACGTTTGCAGGAAAAGCGCTATACAAATAAAAAGTTATTATTATTATTATTATTATTATTATATGTTTACTGTAGTTATATCAGTATTACAAAGCATTTGAGATGGGACAGTTCTGGTATTTTTGCCACCAAAATGCTAACTTTGATACACTTGGGTATCCATAAACCATAAAAGAGTTTTACTGAAAAGAAAAAGGGAAACGGCTAGAAGCAATATATGAAATCTGTAGCTTTATGTCTATACACAGTAATGTATAAGAAAAAGGTTATTTAAACATGTGACAATGTGCTGTATGTTTCTACGTTGAACAGTTGTTGTAGAAAATGAACAAACAAATTAGTTTAATTAATTCTATTAATTAATTTCTATAATAAGTTGTTCTATGCTACTTGGAAGTTTTGAGTCATATTTCAACTTGTCTGATTGCGATGACATGATTTGTGATGAATATAGGTCAACTCTACAATTTTATTATTCATGTTAAATACATCTGCTGGAGAAGGAATTCCTCATGAACCCCTAAATAGGTTTGCTGACAAAATGGACCCTGGCTATAACTGTGAGGTCACAGTGTCTGAAGTTAGAATTCTTCTAAAACATAAGTGATTGATGACAACCATAGAACATGCAGCTGGAGTTCTAGAATCCAGCTAGAGTACACATGCCGTTCATTTACCTGCAATTCATCTGTGAAGAGCTAGATAGATAAACGTTATTCGTTCTTTTCCCCCCAAAAATTGAAGACATGAATCCTAGTGCGCCTATTCAATGGATGGGGTCGTCAACATTCAGTGGGGTCGGCAACATCTTCGTTAAGGATTTAGTGGAGACGTTCAACAGCAAGCACCTCTACGACACGTTCTCGGAGTTTGGGAGCATCCTTTCCTGCAAGGTAGCGTCTGACGCGAATGGTAATGCTAAAGGCTATGGCTTTGTGCAGTATAACACCAAGGAGGCTGCTGAGAGAGCGATTAAGAGACTCAACGGCACGTTATTGAACGGCAGAAAAGTGTTCGTCAGAAAAGTGTTCTTCCAAACGCGCAAAGAACGAGAGGCTGAACTCGGATCCAGGGCCGGAGAGTTCACCAACGTGTATGTCAAGAACTTCGGAGAGGATATGGACGACCGACGCCTTCAGGAGAGGTTTGAAAGATTTGGACCAGTCCTGAGTGTCCGTGCCTTGACCGATGACGCTGGTAAATCCATGGGTTTTGGATTTGTCAACTTCGCAAGGCATGAGGATGCCAAGAGGGCCGTTGATGAGATGAACGGCCAGGAGCTAAATGGGAGGCGGGTCTACGTGGGCCGTGCCCAGAAGAGAGGAGAGCGCCAGACTGTGCTGAAGCGCCAGTTTGAGCATATAAATCAGGGCCACAGGACCAGATACCAGGTGTGTGTGTATATGAACAAACATAATACTGTATCAGAAAGCTCATAATCTTGGTAAGCATTGTTGATGTATTTGAGGCATGAAAAACATCTTAGTAAAACACAGTTTCTCTCTACCAGGGTGTCAATCTTTATGTCAAGAACTTGCACGATTGTTTGGACGACAAGCAGCTGCACAAAGAGTTCTCCCACTTCGGAACAATCACCAGCGCAAAGGTGATGACGGAGGGCGGACGCAGCAAGGGATTCGGCTTCGTGTGCTTCTCCTCCCCCGAGGACGCCACCAAGGCCGTGACCGTGATGAACGGTCGCATCGTGGCCACCAAGCCCCTGTACGTGGCCCTGGCCCAGGGCAAGGAGGAGCGCCAGGCTCGCGCAACCAACCAGCACGTGCAGAGTACGGCCAGCGGCTGCGCCGTTCCCAACCCAGGCATCAACCCCTACCAGGTTGCTCCCCCACCTGGGTTCTTCATGGCGGCCATTCCACAGGCCCAGAACTGTGCTGCACCGGACTTCACCAACCAGCTGGCTCAGCTGAGACCCACTCATCTCCTAGACACACCTCCTCAGCACTTCCAGAACACGCCCACCAACGCCATGTGTCCGTCGGCTACCAGGCCTAAGACCTTCAACGTTCCCAACCCAGGCATCAACCCCTACCAGGTTGCTCCCCCACCTGGGTTCTTCATGGCGGCCATTCCACAGGCCCAGAACTGTGCTGCACCGGACTTCACCAACCAGCTGGCTCAGCTGAGACCCACTCATCTCCTAGACACACCTCCTCAGCACTTCCAGAACACGCCCACCAACGCCATGTGTCCGTCGGCTACCAGGCCTAAGACCTTCAACGCTATGAAGGCCACGCCCTCCCTGGTTCCCCCTATGATGACCTCTCAGCGCGCGGGTCAGTATATTTAGTGAAGTAATCCTGCCCCAAAGAGCACTATCCAAACATTTGCCATAAATATCCCTTTGATTATGATTATCTTCCCTCTCAGCTACCCAGGCCTTGAGAAAGCACCCTGCCAGTGCAGACGCAGCTACAGCACGGATGCACACTGTGCCCCGTAACAAGTACACAGCTGGTGTACACCTCCTGCAGCACATGGCTCCCCAGCCACAGATCCCCATGAAGCAGCCTGCTATCCATGAGGAGCTTCGGACTGACTCCATTTTGGCTGCCGTTCCCCATGAGGACCTGAAGCAAATGATAGGCGAGTCTATTTGTTTGTTTCAATGAATCCCCCATTAGGTTAGTATAATTACTGTTACTGATATTTATTCTCCCCCTCCCTCCAGGTGAGCGTTTCTCATCTATCCACAGCATGCACCCCATCGCTCCCAAGGTCACTGGCATGCTGCTGGAGATGGACAACTCTGACCTGCTCCGCATGCTGGAGTCTCCACAGTTCCTGCGCTCCAAGGTGGACGAAGCGGTCGCTGCGCTGGAGGCCCACTCATTCATTCATTCATGGAAGACCATTCATTCATTCACTGGGCTGAGGAGGCTGTACAGAAATCTGGCCACGTCCCAGTTTGAGTTTCAAGCGGCTAACGCGTAAAAAAGGAGACGCGGACTTTGAAACCTACTTCACCGATAACTATGCAAAACGAATAAATGACTTCATCACAAAATGAAATCGATTGACTCAGCTATGTCTAAAAAAAGGGTAAGCTGTACCTCGATGATGAATGTAAAAGCACTGGTTGGACCAGGCTACACGTGAACGCGCAAAACGGAGATTAGGGGTGAAAACCTGTCAACATTGGGATTTGAAAATAAGGGATATTTTCCCGAAAATAAGGGATATCCCTCGCACGCCCCCGGGCCGTCCCCACCCCCACCCCCACCCCCACCCCACCGTCCACAAACCATACCCCTTACATTTAGACAAGGGTACACACAGTCAATCCTAACATCACCACTAGACAACCATAGGATACCTCGATGGAGCATGCTGGTCACTTGTGGGGGAAACATGCACTGATCAATGGGCGAACCACTGCCACGTGACCTATTTTGATCTACAAGGCTTCTCACTCCCTCTCTCTTATTCATACAATACGATATTACAATATATTAGAAATATTGGTTTTAACATTATGTTGTTTTTTTTATTTTTTTGTGCTTTGCATTCATAACATTATAATGTACAATTGTGATTAAAATGCAATAGGAAACTATCAATTAAAATGTGGGTATGAACGACTGTCTGTGTTTTCTTTTTGTATAGTGTGTCAACACATTTTCGACCTTATCTGGACGTGTAGAGCACATCATATAATGTGCAACAATACTATGTGCAATATGACAACCCTTGTGTACATAAGGTTCAGATATAGGACTGCAAGCAGGATGCCATTTAATAAGTAACACCTTGACATTTTGTGTGGATATGCTCAGATCATAGTTCAGAATGACATACTACACATGATTGACAAAGAGACAAAGTAATTCATAATTAAATGAAAGCAATGAAGATTGAGAGCTGCTCGAATCTTAAAAGTGAGGCTAGCAGAAAATGGACCCTGATTCATTATGGTCGCAGTTGTGTGCACTGATCTCAAGTTAAGATTCCACCCATAGAACCCAAGGTATGGGCTCCAACTAATCATACCATTGCACAACCCTTTTTCAAAAGTATTCCCTTGTGCATCCATTCCAATTTAAGTCCACATGGGGGAGCTAGAGCATACTTCAGGAGAAGGGTGGGGCTGAAAAGGAAATAACATGATAGCATGATACCAAGACAGTTCACCTACATACACAAGTTGTTTCCTAACTCGGTTCTACTGTTTTTGGGCTTCCAGTTAACAAAATAACATGTAGCCTATGTTTTTAGTATAGCTCAACTTCACTATCCAAGGTTAGTGTGGTGTTCTCTCTGTGACCGTACTTCAAACTTCCTGTGATTGTGAAAAGAATACTCTGAGATTTACTGTATTTCTGCATTATAACTGCATTATTACAGAAGGTGAATTTCATACTTCACGGCTTTCATGATTTATTACTGTCTTTCCTGTGCACTCACAAATGCAATGTTGACCCAATGTGGGTGTGGCACATAATGTGCAAGTGTCCAGAAGTGTTCTAATTTTCAGTAGAAAATAACTTCACTGCAACTTTTGAAAATACATTTATTCTCTGGTATAAAAGATTAACAAACGCAGGAAAATCTTATAAAAACATGATTTAGTACATTTTTAAACCACTATTATGACCCTGAAAACATTTAACAGCTAAGCTGAGGCCTATTATAACACATTTTCAGTTCAAGCCAATGTCTTGGCAAAAATAGGGGTCCAATTCAATTACAATGTTTTTCATTATCAAACTGCATTTTGGGCCTTTCCTGATAACCATGTCAATGATGGCACGGGCTCTGTCTGCCCTTATCACTTTAGACATTACTGCCTCTGCTTCATGTGGATTCATCACTTTCTCTAGTTGAAGTTTGTCCAGTAGAGAGTCAAGATTTGGGCCTGATACTCCGTTCACAAACTTTGGCCGCACAGACGTCAGAGTGTCTGCTGCTGAAGATGTCTGACTGCAATCAGCCTGTGGCCTCTCCACTGATGCAGCACCTTGTATGGGAAACAAAAAGGGACATTCATCTAGTCTATGACGGTTGTGTTGTGCTATGTAGTCTATGACCAAACCAGTGTTGGTGAAGTGAAGACAGTTTTATGGCAGGTTGAAGTTCATCCGTTCTGCATTTACACCAGCTAATGATCAGCTAAGTCCTATTTCTTAAATCATCTTTAACCTTGAATATAGGGAGGGACTGATTCATTTCAGATCGGGGATACAAGATGAGTGAACTGACCAGGTATTATCCTGAACCTGACCACCAGACTTTAGGGTCAATTCCATTTCAATTCAGGAAGTCAGCTGAAAGTCTATTGAATTCTAATTTAAATTCCTCATTAAAAATAATGTTCATCTTCACAATACCTTCATGATTGAGTAATTAGCTCAACCAGATGGACTGGGCTAAAACTAAAATATCCAGCCTAGGGTGACAACATGATCTACAGAAACAGCTACAGAAACAATATTTGTACAGAATGTATCTCCACTCAGACTTATAATAGGTGAATTTAACTTAGAAACGTATTTTCTTTCTATTTCTATCTATTAGCACCGCCAAAGCCAGCCTGGCCTGGTTTACACACGTCCGTGAAAGTGAAAGTGAAACTAACAATTTCCCTTTATTTTCCATATTTCTACATAGTTCGTAATAGATAGTTGCATATTCAATGTTTTTTGTGTGTAACTAAACCAATTGCTGTTTGCTTCCCCAGCTTTTCCACATTGTTTTAATAAAATCATTTGGACAAGAGAAGTCACTTGTTTTGACAATTTCCATTCTCGACAACTTACATTTGATAAATTCCTCCAGTTCCACTGCCGGCTGGTTGTAGCCATTTGCCTTTAATACCTCAATCGCTACAGGGATGGCACCAGCGTCAGTGAATCGTGTGATTAAAAGTTTAACGATGTCAATAACATCCTTATCCTCCACATCGTTCTCGAAGATGCGCCGTTCCTGACCCTTCTGCGCGCGGTCGCAACGTTTAGATAAAAAGTTGCTGTTGTATAACTTTAAACATTGGATTAAAGAGATTATTAAGTGGATACAACTATATATTAAGCATTGTGTCCGTATTGAAATTGGAAAATGTAACCCTTGAGAACGAAACTTACAGAGCCATGCCTACATAACATGATGTGATGTTTAATGCTGAAACCCTAACTGACCTGCCTCTATTTTGCAACTTGCCTGCCTTGGCCCTATCAAAAAGAGCCTGAGTGTTCTACAGTGGCCTTCCCAATCACCGGATCTGAATCCAATAGAACACCTTTGGGATGTGGTAGAACGGGAGATTCACAACTTGAGAGTGCACCTGAAAAATCTATCAAGTCATGATGGACCAGAATCTCAAAGGAATGTTTAACATCTTGTGGAATCTATGCCACGAAGGATTGAGACTGTTTTGAGAGCAAAGGGAGGCCCTACCCAGTATTACAGTAGTAGGCTATAGTGTTCCTAATAAAGTGAGTGTAGTAGCCAAAGCCACGGTGTGGTTTTATTGGACCATAGCGAAAGTGAGGTAATGCAGAAATGTAATTCATCTAAATGTGATGTAAATTTGACTGAATTCCTGCCAGTTTACATTAGGGATGCAACCTCAGCAAATATGTTCAAGTCAAGACTAAAAACCCATCTTTTTAATATTGCCTTTAAATGACTAAATAATTAAATTATGATTATATAATGATTGGAGCACTTTGAGCTGCAACGTTTGCAGGAAAAGCGCTATACAAATAAAAAGTTATTATTATTATTATTATTATTATTATTATTATTATCTGTTTACTGTAGTTATATCAGTATTACAAAGCATTTGAGATGGGACAGTTCTGGTATTTTTGCCACCAAAATGCTAACTTTGATACACTTGGGTATCCATAAACCATAAAAGAGTTTTACTGAAAAGAAAAAGGGAAACGGCTAGAAGCAATATATGAAATCTGTAGCTTTATGTCTATACACAGTAATGTATAAGAAAAAGGTTATTTAAACATGTGACAATGTGCTGTATGTTTCTACGTTGAACAGTTGTTGTAGAAAATGAACAAACAAATTAGTTTAATTAATTCTATTAATTAATTTCTATAATAAGTTGTTCTATGCTACTTGGAAGTTTTGAGTCATATTTCAACTTGTCTGATTGCGATGACATGATTTGTGATGAATATAGGTCAACTCTACAATTTTATTATTCATGTTAAATACATCTGCTGGAGAAGGAATTCCTCATGAACCCCTAAATAGGTTTGCTGACAAAATGGACCCTGCCTATAACTGTGAGGTCACAGTGTCTGAAGTTAGAATTCTTCTAAAACATAAGTGATTGATGACAACCATAGAACATGCAGCTGGAGTTCTAGAATCCAGCTAGAGTACACATGCCGTTCATTTACCTGCAATTCATCTGTGAAGAGCTAGATAGATAAACGTTATTCGTTCTTTTCCCCCAAAAAATTGAAGACATGAATCCTAGTGCGCCTATTCAATGGATGGGGTCGTCAACATTCAGTGGGGTCGGCAACATCTTCGTTAAGGATTTAGTGGAGACGTTCAACAGCAAGCACCTCTACGACACGTTCTCGGAGTTTGGGAGCATCCTTTCCTGCAAGGTAGCGTCTGACGCGAATGGTAATGCTAAAGGCTATGGCTTTGTGCAGTATAACACCAAGGAGGCTGCTGAGAGAGCGATTAAGAGACTCAACGGCACGTTATTGAACGGCAGAAAAGTGTTCGTCAGAAAAGTGTTCTTCCAAACGCGCAAAGAACGAGAGGCTGAACTCGGATCCAGGGCCGGAGAGTTCACCAACGTGTATGTCAAGAACTTCGGAGAGGATATGGACGACCGACGCCTTCAGGAGAGGTTTGAAAGATTTGGACCAGTCCTGAGTGTCCGTGCCTTGACCGATGACGCTGGTAAATCCATGGGTTTTGGATTGGTCAACTTCGCAAGGCATGAGGATGCCAAGAGGGCCGTTGATGAGATGAACGGCCAGGAGCTAAATGGGAGGCGGGTCTACGTGGGCCGTGCCCAGAAGAGAGGAGAGCGCCAGACTGTGCTGAAGCGCCAGTTTGAGCATATAAATCAGGGCCACAGGACCAGATACCAGGTGTGTGTGTATATGAACAAACATAATACTGTATCAGAAAGCTCATAATCTTGGTAAGCATTGTTGATGTATTTGAGGCATGAAAAACATCTTAGTAAAACACAGTTTCTCTCTACCAGGGTGTCAATCTTTATGTCAAGAACTTGCACGATTGTTTGGACGACAAGCAGCTGCACAAAGAGTTCTCCCACTTCGGAACAATCACCAGCGCAAAGGTGATGACGGAGGGCGGACGCAGCAAGGGATTCGGCTTCGTGTGCTTCTCCTCCCCCGAGGACGCCACCAAGGCCGTGACCGTGATGAACGGTCGCATCGTGGCCACCAAGCCCCTGTACGTGGCCCTGGCCCAGGGCAAGGAGGAGCGCCAGGCTCGCGCAACCAACCAGCACGTGCAGAGTACGGCCAGCGGCTGCGCCGTTCCCAACCCAGGCATCAACCCCTACCAGGTTGCTCCCCCACCTGGGTTCTTCATGGCGGCCATTCCACAGGCCCAGAACTGTGCTGCACCGGACTTCACCAACCAGCTGGCTCAGCTGAGACCCACTCATCTCCTAGACACACCTCCTCAGCACTTCCAGAACACGCCCACCAACGCCATGTGTCCGTCGGCTACCAGGCCTAAGACCTTCAACGTTCCCAACCCAGGCATCAACCCCTACCAGGTTGCTCCCCCACCTGGGTTCTTCATGGCGGCCATTCCACAGGCCCAGAACTGTGCTGCACCGGACTTCACCAACCAGCTGGCTCAGCTGAGACCCACTCATCTCCTAGACACACCTCCTCAGCACTTCCAGAACACGCCCACCAACGCCATGTGTCCGTCGGCTACCAGGCCTAAGACCTTCAACGCTATGAAGGCCACGCCCTCCCTGGTTCCCCCTATGATGACCTCTCAGCGCGCGGGTCAGTATATTTAGTGAAGTAATCCTGCCCCAAAGAGCACTATCCAAACATTTGCCATAAATATCCCTTTGATTATGATTATCTTCCCTCTCAGCTACCCAGGCCTTGAGAAAGCACCCTGCCAGTGCAGACGCAGCTACAGCACGGATGCACACTGTGCCCCGTAACAAGTACACAGCTGGTGTACACCTCCTGCAGCACATGGCTCCCCAGCCACAGATCCCCATGAAGCAGCCTGCTATCCATGAGGAGCTTCGGACTGACTCCATTTTGGCTGCCGTTCCCCATGAGGACCTGAAGCAAATGATAGGCGAGTCTATTTGTTTGTTTCAATGAATCCCCCATTAGGTTAGTATAATTACTGTTACTGATATTTATTCTCCCCCTCCCTCCAGGTGAGCGTTTCTCATCTATCCACAGCATGCACCCCATCGCTCCCAAGGTCACTGGCATGCTGCTGGAGATGGACAACTCTGACCTGCTCCGCATGCTGGAGTCTCCACAGTTCCTGCGCTCCAAGGTGGACGAAGCGGTCGCTGCGCTGGAGGCCCACTCATTCATTCATTCATGGAAGACCATTCATTCATTCACTGGGCTGAGGAGGCTGTACAGAAATCTGGCCACGTCCCAGTTTGAGTTTCAAGCGGCTAACGCGTAAAAAAAGGAGACGCGGACTTTGAAACCTACTTCACCGATAACTATGCAAAACGAATAAATGACTTCATCACAAAATGAAATCGATTGACTCAAGCTATGTCTAAAAAAAGGGTAAGCTGTACCTCGATGATGAATGTAAAAGCACTGGTTGGACCAGGCTACACGTGAACGCGCAAAACGGAGATTAGGGGTGAAAACCTGTCAACATTGGGATTTGAAAATAAGGGATATTTTCCCGAAAATAAGGGATATCCCTCGCACGCCCCCGGGCCGTCCCCACCCCCACCCCCACCCCACCGTCCACAAACCATACCCCTTACATTTAGACAAGGGTACACACAGTCAATCCTAACATCACCACTAGACAACCATAGGATACCTCGATGGAGCATGCTGGTCACTTGTGGGGGAAACATGCACTGATCAATGGGCGAACCACTGCCACGTGACCTATTTTGATCTACAAGGCTTCTTACTCCCTCTCTCTTATTCATACAATACGATATTACAATATATTAGAAATATTGGTTTTAACATTATGTTGTTTTTTTTATTTTTTGGTGCTTTGCATTCATAACATTATAATGTACAATTGTGATTAAAATGCAATAGGAAACTATCAATTAAAATGTGGTTATGAACGACTGTCTGTGTTTTCTTTTTGTATAGTGTGTCAACACATTTTCGACCTTATCTGGACGTGTAGAGCACATCATATAATGTGCAACAATACTATGTGCAATATGACAACCCTTGTGTACATAAGGTTCAGATATAGGACTGCAAGCAGGATGCCATTTAATAAGTAACACCTTGACATTTTGTGTGGATATGCTCAGATCATAGTTCAGAATGACATACTACACATGATTGACAAAGAGACAAAGTAATTCATAATTAAATGAAAGCAATGAAGATTGAGAGCTGCTCGAATCTTAAAAGTGAGGCTAGCAGAAAATGGACCCTGATTCATTATGGTCGCAGTTGTGTGCACTGATCTCAAGTTAAGATTCCACCCATAGAACCCAAGGTATGGGCTCCAACTAATCATACCATTGCACAACCCTTTTTCAAAAGTATTCCTTTGTGCATCCATTCCAATTTAAGTCCACATGGGGGAGCTAGAGCATACTTCAGGAGAAGGGTGGGGCTGAAAAGGAAATAACATGATAGCATGATACCAAGACAGTTCACCTACATACACAAGTTGTTTCCTAACTCGGTTCTACTGTTTTTGGGCTTCCAGTTAACAAAATAACATGTAGCCTATGTTTTTAGTATAGCTCAACTTCACTATCCAAGGTTAGTGTGGTGTTCTCTCTGTGACCGTACTTCAAACTTCCTGTGATTGTGAAAAGAATACTCTGAGATTTACTGTATTTCTGCATTATAACTGCATTATTACAGAAGGTGAATTTCATACTTCACGGCTTTCATGATTTATTACTGTCTTTCCTGTGCACTCACAAATGCAATGTTGACCCAATGTGGGTGTGGCACATAATGTGCAAGTGTCCAGAAGTGTTCTAATTTTCAGTAGAAAATAACTTCACTGCAACTTTTGAAAATACATTTATTCTCTGGTATAAAAGATTAACAAACGCAGGAAAATCTTATAAAAACATGATTTAGTACATTTTTAAACCACTATTATGACCCTGAAAACATTTAACAGCTAAGCTGAGGCCTATTATAACACATTTTCAGTTCAAGCCAATGTCTTGGCAAAAATAGGGGTCCAATTCAATTACAATGTTTTTCATTATCAAACTGCATTTTGGGCCTTTCCTGATAACCATGTCAATGATGGCACGGGCTCTGTCTGCCCTTATCACTTTAGACATTACTGCCTCTGCTTCATGTGGATTCATCACTTTCTCTAGTTGAAGTTTGTCCAGTAGAGAGTCAAGATTTGGGCCTGATACTCCGTTCACAAACTTTGGCCGCACAGACGTCAGAGTGTCTGCTGCTGAAGATGTCTGACTGCAATCAGCCTGTGGCCTCTCCACTGATGCAGCACCTTGTATGGGAAACAAAAAGGGACATTCATCTAGTCTATGACGGTTGTGTTGTGCTATGTAGTCTATGACCAAACCAGTGTTGGTGAAGTGAAGACAGTTTTATGGCAGGTTGAAGTTCATCCGTTCTGCATTTACACCAGCTAATGATCAGCTAAGTCCTATTTCTTAAATCATCTTTAACCTTGAATATAGGGAGGGACTGATTCATTTCAGATCGGGGATACAAGATGAGTGAACTGACCAGGTATTATCCTGAACCTGACCACCAGACTTTAGGGTCAATTCCATTTCAATTCAGGAAGTCAGCTGAAAGTCTATTGAATTCTAATTTAAATTCCTCATTAAAAATAATGTTCATCTTCACAATACCTTCATGATTGAGTAATTAGCTCAACCAGATGGACTGGGCTAAAACTAAAATATCCAGCCTAGGGTGACAACATGATCTACAGAAACAGCTACAGAAACAATATTTGTACAGAATGTATCTCCACTCAGACTTATAATAGGTGAATTTAACTTAGAAACGTATTTTCTTTCTATTTCTATCTATTAGCACCGCCAAAGCCAGCCTGGCCTGGTTTACACACGTCCGTGAAAGTGAAAGTGAAACTAACAATTTCCCTTTATTTTCCATATTTCTACATAGTTCGTAATAGATAGTTGCATATTCAATGTTTTTTGTGTGTAACTAAACCAATTGCGGTTTGCTTCCCCAGCTTTTCCACATTGTTTTAATAAAATCATTTGGACAAGAGAAGTCACTTGTTTTGACAATTTCCATTCTCGACAACTTACATTTGATAAATTCCTCCAGTTCCACTGCCGGCTGGTTGTAGCCATTTGCCTTTAATACCTCAATCGCTACAGGGATGGCACCAGCGTCAGTGAATCGTGTGATTAAAAGTTTAACGATGTCAATAACATCCTTATCCTCCACATCGTTCTCGAAGATGCGCCGTTCCTGACCCTTCTGCGCGCGGTCGCAACGTTTAGATAAAAAGTTGCTGTTGTATAACTTTAAACATTGGATTAAAGAGATTATTAAGTGGATACAACTATATATTAAGCATTGTGTCGGTATTGAAATTGGAAAATGTAACCCTTGAGAACGAAACTTACAGAGCCATGCCTACATAACATGATGTGATGTTTAATGCTGAAACCCTAACTGACCTGCCTCTATTTTGCAACTTGCCTGCCTTGGCCCTATCAAAAAGAGCCTGAGTGTTCTACAGTGGCCTTCCCAATCACCGGATCTGAATCCAATAGAACACCTTTGGGATGTGGTAGAACGGGAGATTCACAACTTGAGAGTGCACCTGAAAAATCTATCAAGTCATGATGGACCAGAATCTCAAAGGAATGTTTAACATCTTGTGGAATCTATGCCACGAAGGATTGAGACTGTTTTGAGAGCAAAGGGAGGCCCTACCCAGTATTACAGTAGTAGGCTATAGTGTTCCTAATAAAGTGAGTGTAGTAGCCAAAGCCACGGTGTGGTTTTATTGGACCATAGCGAAAGTGAGGTAATGCAGAAATGTAATTCATCTAAATGTGATGTAAATTTGACTGAATTCCTGCCAGTTTACATTAGGGATGCAACCTCAGCAAATATGTTCAAGTCAAGACTAAAAACC
Organism: Nansenia antarctica; assembly: GCF_963989245.1. Taxonomy (NCBI): domain Eukaryota; kingdom Metazoa; phylum Chordata; class Actinopteri; order Argentiniformes; family Microstomatidae; genus Nansenia; species Nansenia antarctica. The sequence goes on from NW_027663469.1 coordinate 268,411, forward strand.
CATCTTTTTAATATTGCCTTTAAATGACTAAATAATTAAATTATGATTATATAATGATTGGAGCACTTTGAGCTGCAACGTTTGCAGGAAAAGCGCTATACAAATAAAAAGTTATTATTATTATTATTATTATTATTATTATTATTATCTGTTTACTGTAGTTATATCAGTATTACAAAGCATTTGAGATGGGACAGTTCTGGTATTTTTGCCACCAAAATGCTAACTTTGATACACTTGGGTATCCATAAACCATAAAAGAGTTTTACTGAAAAGAAAAAGGGAAACGGCTAGAAGCAATATATGAAATCTGTAGCTTTATGTCTATACACAGTAATGTATAAGAAAAAGGTTATTTAAACATGTGACAATGTGCTGTATGTTTCTACGTTGAACAGTTGTTGTAGAAAATGAACAAACAAATTAGTTTAATTAATTCTATTAATTAATTTCTATAATAAGTTGTTCTATGCTACTTGGAAGTTTTGAGTCATATTTCAACTTGTCTGATTGCGATGACATGATTTGTGATGAATATAGGTCAACTCTACAATTTTATTATTCATGTTAAATACATCTGCTGGAGAAGGAATTCCTCATGAACCCCTAAATAGGTTTGCTGACAAAATGGACCCTGGCTATAACTGTGAGGTCACAGTGTCTGAAGTTAGAATTCTTCTAAAACATAAGTGATTGATGACAACCATAGAACATGCAGCTGGAGTTCTAGAATCCAGCTAGAGTACACATGCCGTTCATTTACCTGCAATTCATCTGTGAAGAGCTAGATAGATAAACGTTATTCGTTCTTTTCCCCCCAAAAATTGAAGACATGAATCCTAGTGCGCCTATTCAATGGATGGGGTCGTCAACATTCAGTGGGGTCGGCAACATCTTCGTTAAGGATTTAGTGGAGACGTTCAACAGCAAGCACCTCTACGACACGTTCTCGGAGTTTGGGAGCATCCTTTCCTGCAAGGTAGCGTCTGACGCGAATGGTAATGCTAAAGGCTATGGCTTTGTGCAGTATAACACCAAGGAGGCTGCTGAGAGAGCGATTAAGAGACTCAACGGCACGTTATTAAACGGCAGAAAAGTGTTCGTCAGAAAAGTGTTCTTCCAAACGCGCAAAGAACGAGAGGCTGAACTCGGATCCAGGGCCGGAGAGTTCACCAACGTGTATGTCAAGAACTTCGGAGAGGATATGGACGACCGACGCCTTCAGGAGAGGTTTGAAAGATTTGGACCAGTCCTGAGTGTCCGTGCCTTGACCGATGACGCTGGTAAATCCATGGGTTTTGGATTTGTCAACTTCGCAAGGCATGAGGATGCCAAGAGGGCCGTTGATGAGATGAACGGCCAGGAGCTAAATGGGAGGCGGGTCTACGTGGGCCGTGCCCAGAAGAGAGGAGAGCGCCAGACTGTGCTGAAGCGCCAGTTTGAGCATATAAATCAGGGCCACAGGACCAGATACCAGGTGTGTGTGTATATGAACAAACATAATACTGTATCAGAAAGCTCATAATCTTGGTAAGCATTGTTGATGTATTTGAGGCATGAAAAACATCTTAGTAAAACACAGTTTCTCTCTACCAGGGTGTCAATCTTTATGTCAAGAACTTGCACGATTGTTTGGACGACAAGCAGCTGCACAAAGAGTTCTCCCACTTCGGAACAATCACCAGCGCAAAGGTGATGACGGAGGGCGGACGCAGCAAGGGATTCGGCTTCGTGTGCTTCTCCTCCCCCGAGGACGCCACCAAGGCCGTGACCGTGATGAACGGTCGCATCGTGGCCACCAAGCCCCTGTACGTGGCCCTGGCCCAGGGCAAGGAGGAGCGCCAGGCTCGCGCAACCAACCAGCACGTGCAGAGTACGGCCAGCGGCTGCGCCGTTCCCAACCCAGGCATCAACCCCTACCAGGTTGCTCCCCCACCTGGGTTCTTCATGGCGGCCATTCCACAGGCCCAGAACTGTGCTGCACCGGACTTCACCAACCAGCTGGCTCAGCTGAGACCCACTCATCTCCTAGACACACCTCCTCAGCACTTCCAGAACACGCCCACCAACGCCATGTGTCCGTCGGCTACCAGGCCTAAGACCTTCAACGTTCCCAACCCAGGCATCAACCCCTACCAGGTTGCTCCCCCACCTGGGTTCTTCATGGCGGCCATTCCACAGGCCCAGAACTGTGCTGCACCGGACTTCACCAACCAGCTGGCTCAGCTGAGACCCACTCATCTCCTAGACACACCTCCTCAGCACTTCCAGAACACGCCCACCAACGCCATGTGTCCGTCGGCTACCAGGCCTAAGACCTTCAACGCTATGAAGGCCACGCCCTCCCTGGTTCCCCCTATGATGACCTCTCAGCGCGCGGGTCAGTATATTTAGTGAAGTAATCCTGCCCCAAAGAGCACTATCCAAACATTTGCCATAAATATCCCTTTGATTATGATTATCTTCCCTCTCAGCTACCCAGGCCTTGAGAAAGCACCCTGCCAGTGCAGACGCAGCTACAGCACGGATGCACACTGTGCCCCGTAACAAGTACACAGCTGGTGTACACCTCCTGCAGCACATGGCTCCCCAGCCACAGATCCCCATGAAGCAGCCTGCTATCCATGAGGAGCTTCGGACTGACTCCATTTTGGCTGCCGTTCCCCATGAGGACCTGAAGCAAATGATAGGCGAGTCTATTTGTTTGTTTCAATGAATCCCCCATTAGGTTAGTATAATTACTGTTACTGATATTTATTCTCCCCCTCCCTCCAGGTGAGCGTTTCTCATCTATCCACAGCATGCACCCCATCGCTCCCAAGGTCACTGGCATGCTGCTGGAGATGGACAACTCTGACCTGCTCCGCATGCTGGAGTCTCCACAGTTCCTGCGCTCCAAGGTGGACGAAGCGGTCGCTGCGCTGGAGGCCCACTCATTCATTCATTCATGGAAGACCATTCATTCATTCACTGGGCTGAGGAGGCTGTACAGAAATCTGGCCACGTCCCAGTTTGAGTTTCAAGCGGCTAACGCGTAAAAAAGGAGACGCGGACTTTGAAACCTACTTCACCGATAACTATGCAAAACGAATAAATGACTTCATCACAAAATGAAATCGATTGACTCAGCTATGTCTAAAAAAAGGGTAAGCTGTACCTCGATGATGAATGTAAAAGCACTGGTTGGACCAGGCTACACGTGAACGCGCAAAACGGAGATTAGGGGTGAAAACCTGTCAACATTGGGATTTGAAAATAAGGGATATTTCCCCGAAAATAAGGGATATCCCTCGCACGCCCCCGGGCCGTCCCCACCCCCACCCCCACCCCACCGTCCACAAACCATACCCCTTACATTTAGACAAGGGTACACACAGTCAATCCTAACATCACCACTAGACAACCATAGGATACCTCGATGGAGCATGCTGGTCACTTGTGGGGGAAACATGCACTGATCAATGGGCGAACCACTGCCACGTGACCTATTTTGATCTACAAGGCTTCTCACTCCCTCTCTCTTATTCATACAATACGATATTACAATATATTAGAAATATTGGTTTTAACATTATGTTGTTTTTTTTATTTTTTTGTGCTTTGCATTCATAACATTATAATGTACAATTGTGATTAAAATGCAATAGGAAACTATCAATTAAAATGTGGGTATGAACGACTGTCTGTGTTTTCTTTTTGTATAGTGTGTCAACACATTTTCGACCTTATCTGGACGTGTAGAGCACATCATATAATGTGCAACAATACTATGTGCAATATGACAACCCTTGTGTACATAAGGTTCAGATATAGGACTGCAAGCAGGATGCCATTTAATAAGTAACACCTTGACATTTTGTGTGGATATGCTCAGATCATAGTTCAGAATGACATACTACACATGATTGACAAAGAGACAAAGTAATTCATAATTAAATGAAAGCAATGAAGATTGAGAGCTGCTCGAATCTTAAAAGTGAGGCTAGCAGAAAATGGACCCTGATTCATTATGGTCGCAGTTGTGTGCACTGATCTCAAGTTAAGATTCCACCCATAGAACCCAAGGTATGGGCTCCAACTAATCATACCATTGCACAACCCTTTTTCAAAAGTATTCCTTTGTGCATCCATTCCAATTTAAGTCCACATGGGGGAGCTAGAGCATACTTCAGGAGAAGGGTGGGGCTGAAAAGGAAATAACATGATAGCATGATACCAAGACAGTTCACCTACATACACAAGTTGTTTCCTAACTCGGTTCTACTGTTTTTGGGCTTCCAGTTAACAAAATAACATGTAGCCTATGTTTTTAGTATAGCTCAACTTCACTATCCAAGGTTAGTGTGGTGTTCTCTCTGTGACCGTACTTCAAACTTCCTGTGATTGTGAAAAGAATACTCTGAGATTTACTGTATTTCTGCATTATAACTGCATTATTACAGAAGGTGAATTTCATACTTCACGGCTTTCATGATTTATTACTGTCTTTCCTGTGCACTCACAAATGCAATGTTGACCCAATGTGGGTGTGGCACATAATGTGCAAGTGTCCAGAAGTGTTCTAATTTTCAGTAGAAAATAACTTCACTGCAACTTTTGAAAATACATTTATTCTCTGGTATAAAAGATTAACAAACGCAGGAAAATCTTATAAAAACATGATTTAGTACATTTTTAAACCACTATTATGACCCTGAAAACATTTAACAGCTAAGCTGAGGCCTATTATAACACATTTTCAGTTCAAGCCAATGTCTTGGCAAAAATAGGGGTCCAATTCAATTACAATGTTTTTCATTATCAAACTGCATTTTGGGCCTTTCCTGATAACCATGTCAATGATGGCACGGGCTCTGTCTGCCCTTATCACTTTAGACATTACTGCCTCTGCTTCATGTGGATTCATCACTTTCTCTAGTTGAAGTTTGTCCAGTAGAGAGTCAAGATTTGGGCCTGATACTCCGTTCACAAACTTTGGCCGCACAGACGTCAGAGTGTCTGCTGCTGAAGATGTCTGACTGCAATCAGCCTGTGGCCTCTCCACTGATGCAGCACCTTGTATGGGAAACAAAAAGGGACATTCATCTAGTCTATGACGGTTGTGTTGTGCTATGTAGTCTATGACCAAACCAGTGTTGGTGAAGTGAAGACAGTTTTATGGCAGGTTGAAGTTCATCCGTTCTGCATTTACACCAGCTAATGATCAGCTAAGTCCTATTTCTTAAATCATCTTTAACCTTGAATATAGGGAGGGACTGATTCATTTCAGATCGGGGATACAAGATGAGTGAACTGACCAGGTATTATCCTGAACCTGACCACCAGACTTTAGGGTCAATTCCATTTCAATTCAGGAAGTCAGCTGAAAGTCTATTGAATTCTAATTTAAATTCCTCATTAAAAATAATGTTCATCTTCACAATACCTTCATGATTGAGTAATTAGCTCAACCAGATGGACTGGGCTAAAACTAAAATATCCAGCCTAGGGTGACAACATGATCTACAGAAACAGCTACAGAAACAATATTTGTACAGAATGTATCTCCACTCAGACTTATAATAGGTGAATTTAACTTAGAAACGTATTTTCTTTCTATTTCTATCTATTAGCACCGCCAAAGCCAGCCTGGCCTGGTTTACACACGTCCGTGAAAGTGAAAGTGAAACTAACAATTTCCCTTTATTTTCCATATTTCTACATAGTTCGTAATAGATAGTTGCATATTCAATGTTTTTTGTGTGTAACTAAACCAATTGCTGTTTGCTTCCCCAGCTTTTCCACATTGTTTTAATAAAATCATTTGGACAAGAGAAGTCACTTGTTTTGACAATTTCCATTCTCGACAACTTACATTTGATAAATTCCTCCAGTTCCACTGCCGGCTGGTTGTAGCCATTTGCCTTTAATACCTCAATCGCTACAGGGATGGCTCCAGCGTCAGTGAATCGTGTGATTAAAAGTTTAACGATGTCAATAACATCCTTATCCTCCACATCGTTCTCGAAGATGCGCCGTTCCTGACCCTTCTGCGCGCGGTCGCAACGTTTAGATAAAAAGTTGCTGTTGTATAACTTTAAACATTGGATTAAAGAGATTATTAAGTGGATACAACTATATATTAAGCATTGTGTCCGTATTGAAATTGGAAAATGTAACCCTTGAGAACGAAACTTACAGAGCCATGCCTATTAACATGATGTGATGTTTAATGCTGAAACCCTAACTGACCTGCCTCTATTTTGCAACTTGCCTGCCTTGGCCCTATCAAAAAGAGCCTGAGTGTTCTACAGTGGCCTTCCCAATCACCGGATCTGAATCCAATAGAACACCTTTGGGATGTGGTAGAACGGGAGATTCACAACTTGAGAGTGCACCTGAAAAATCTATCAAGTCATGATGGACCAGAATCTCAAAGGAATGTTTAACATCTTGTGGAATCTATGCCACGAAGGATTGAGACTGTTTTGAGAGCAAAGGGAGGCCCTACCCAGTATTACAGTAGTAGGCTATAGTGTTCCTAATAAAGTGAGTGTAGTAGCCAAAGCCACGGTGTGGTTTTATTGGACCATAGCGAAAGTGAGGTAATGCAGAAATGTAATTCATCTAAATGTGATGTAAATTTGACTGAATTCCTGCCAGTTTACATTAGGGATGCAACCTCAGCAAATATGTTCAAGTCAAGACTAAAAACCCATCTTTTTAATATTGCCTTTAAATGACTAAATAATTAAATTATGATTATATAATGATTGGAGCACTTTGAGCTGCAACGTTTGCAGGAAAAGCGCTATACAAATAAAAAGTTATTATTATTATTATTATTATTATTATTATTATTATTATTATCTGTTTACTGTAGTTATATCAGTATTACAAAGCATTTGAGATGGGACAGTTCTGGTATTTTTGCCACCAAAATGCTAACTTTGATACACTTGGGTATCCATAAACCATAAAAGAGTTTTACTGAAAAGAAAAAGGGAAACGGCTAGAAGCAATATATGAAATCTGTAGCTTTATGTCTATACACAGTAATGTATAAGAAAAAGGTTATTTAAACATGTGACAATGTGCTGTATGTTTCTACGTTGAACAGTTGTTGTAGAAAATGAACAAACAAATTAGTTTAATTAATTCTATTAATTAATTTCTATAATAAGTTGTTCTATGCTACTTGGAAGTTTTGAGTCATATTTCAACTTGTCTGATTGCGATGACATGATTTGTGATGAATATAGGTCAACTCTACAATTTTATTATTCATGTTAAATACATCTGCTGGAGAAGGAATTCCTCATGAACCCCTAAATAGGTTTGCTGACAAAATGGACCCTGGCTATAACTGTGAGGTCACAGTGTCTGAAGTTAGAATTCTTCTAAAACATAAGTGATTGATGACAACCATAGAACATGCAGCTGGAGTTCTAGAATCCAGCTAGAGTACACATGCCGTTCATTTACCTGCAATTCATCTGTGAAGAGCTAGATAGATAAACGTTATTCGTTCTTTTCCCCCAAAAAATTGAAGACATGAATCCTAGTGCGCCTATTCAATGGATGGGGTCGTCAACATTCAGTGGGGTCGGCAACATCTTCGTTAAGGATTTAGTGGAGACGTTCAACAGCAAGCACCTCTACGACACGTTCTCGGAGTTTGGGAGCATCCTTTCCTGCAAGGTAGCGTCTGACGCGAATGGTAATGCTAAAGGCTATGGCTTTGTGCAGTATAACACCAAGGAGGCTGCTGAGAGAGCGATTAAGAGACTCAACGGCACGTTATTGAACGGCAGAAAAGTGTTCGTCAGAAAAGTGTTCTTCCAAACGCGCAAAGAACGAGAGGCTGAACTCGGATCCAGGGCCGGAGAGTTCACCAACGTGTATGTCAAGAACTTCGGAGAGGATATGGACGACCGACGCCTTCAGGAGAGGTTTGAAAGATTTGGACCAGTCCTGAGTGTCCGTGCCTTGACCGATGACGCTGGTAAATCCATGGGTTTTGGATTTGTCAACTTCGCAAGGCATGAGGATGCCAAGAGGGCCGTTGATGAGATGAACGGCCAGGAGCTAAATGGGAGGCGGGTCTACGTGGGCCGTGCCCAGAAGAGAGGAGAGCGCCAGACTGTGCTGAAGCGCCAGTTTGAGCATATAAATCAGGGCCACAGGACCAGATACCAGGTGTGTGTGTATATGAACAAACATAATACTGTATCAGAAAGCTCATAATCTTGGTAAGCATTGTTGATGTATTTGAGGCATGAAAAACATCTTAGTAAAACACAGTTTCTCTCTACCAGGGTGTCAATCTTTATGTCAAGAACTTGCACGATTGTTTGGACGACAAGCAGCTGCACAAAGAGTTCTCCCACTTCGGAACAATCACCAGCGCAAAGGTGATGACGGAGGGCGGACGCAGCAAGGGATTCGGCTTCGTGTGCTTCTCCTCCCCCGAGGACGCCACCAAGGCCGTGACCGTGATGAACGGTCGCATCGTGGCCACCAAGCCCCTGTACGTGGCCCTGGCCCAGGGCAAGGAGGAGCGCCAGGCTCGCGCAACCAACCAGCACGTGCAGAGTACGGCCAGCGGCTGCGCCGTTCCCAACCCAGGCATCAACCCCTACCAGGTTGCTCCCCCACCTGGGTTCTTCATGGCGGCCATTCCACAGGCCCAGAACTGTGCTGCACCGGACTTCACCAACCAGCTGGCTCAGCTGAGACCCACTCATCTCCTAGACACACCTCCTCAGCACTTCCAGAACACGCCCACCAACGCCATGTGTCCGTCGGCTACCAGGCCTAAGACCTTCAACGTTCCCAACCCAGGCATCAACCCCTACCAGGTTGCTCCCCCACCTGGGTTCTTCATGGCGGCCATTCCACAGGCCCAGAACTGTGCTGCACCGGACTTCACCAACCAGCTGGCTCAGCTGAGACCCACTCATCTCCTAGACACACCTCCTCAGCACTTCCAGAACACGCCCACCAACGCCATGTGTCCGTCGGCTACCAGGCCTAAGACCTTCAACGCTATGAAGGCCACGCCCTCCCTGGTTCCCCCTATGATGACCTCTCAGCGCGCGGGTCAGTATATTTAGTGAAGTAATCCTGCCCCAAAGAGCACTATCCAAACATTTGCCATAAATATCCCTTTGATTATGATTATCTTCCCTCTCAGCTACCCAGGCCTTGAGAAAGCACCCTGCCAGTGCAGACGCAGCTACAGCACGGATGCACACTGTGCCCCGTAACAAGTACACAGCTGGTGTACACCTCCTGCAGCACATGGCTCCCCAGCCACAGATCCCCATGAAGCAGCCTGCTATCCATGAGGAGCTTCGGACTGACTCCATTTTGGCTGCCGTTCCCCATGAGGACCTGAAGCAAATGATAGGCGAGTCTATTTGTTTGTTTCAATGAATCCCCCATTAGGTTAGTATAATTACTGTTACTGATATTTATTCTCCCCCTCCCTCCAGGTGAGCGTTTCTCATCTATCCACAGCATGCACCCCATCGCTCCCAAGGTCACTGGCATGCTGCTGGAGATGGACAACTCTGACCTGCTCCGCATGCTGGAGTCTCCACAGTTCCTGCGCTCCAAGGTGGACGAAGCGGTCGCTGCGCTGGAGGCCCACTCATTCATTCATTCATTCATGGAAGACCATTCATTCATTCACTGGGCTGAGGAGGCTGTACAGAAATCTGGCCACGTCCCAGTTTGAGTTTCAAGCGGCTAACGCGTAAAAAAGGAGACGCGGACTTTGAAACCTACTTCACCGATAACTATGCAAAACGAATAAATGACTTCATCACAAAATGAAATCGATTGACTCAGCTATGTCTAAAAAAAGGGTAAGCTGTACCTCGATGATGAATGTAAAAGCACTGGTTGGACCAGGCTACACGTGAACGCGCAAAACGGAGATTAGGGGTGAAAACCTGTCAACATTGGGATTTGAAAATAAGGGATATTTTCCCGAAAATAAGGGATATCCCTCGCACGCCCCCGGGCCGTCCCCACCCCCACCCCCACCCCCACCGTCCACAAACCATACCCCTTACATTTAGACAAGGGTACACACAGTCAATCCTAACATCACCACTAGACAACCATAGGATACCTCGATGGAGCATGCTGGTCACTTGTGGGGGAAACATGCACTGATCAATGGGCGAACCACTGCCACGTGACCTATTTTGATCTACAAGGCTTCTCACTCCCTCTCTCTTATTCATACAATACGATATTACAATATATTAGAAATATTGGTTTTAACATTATGTTGTTTTTTTTATTTTTTTTGTGCTTTGCATTCATAACATTATAATGTACAATTGTGATTAAAATGCAATAGGAAACTATCAATTAAAATGTGGGTATGAACGACTGTCTGTGTTTTCTTTTTGTATAGTGTGTCAACACATTTTCGACCTTATCTGGACGTGTAGAGCACATCATATAATGTGCAACAATACTATGTGCAATATGACAACCCTTGTGTACATAAGGTTCAGATATAGGACTGCAAGCAGGATGCCATTTAATAAGTAACACCTTGACATTTTGTGTGGATATGCTCAGATCATAGTTCAGAATGACATACTACACATGATTGACAAAGAGACAAAGTAATTCATAATTAAATGAAAGCAATGAAGATTGAGAGCTGCTCGAATCTTAAAAGTGAGGCTAGCAGAAAATGGACCCTGATTCATTATGGTCGCAGTTGTGTGCACTGATCTCAAGTTAAGATTCCACCCATAGAACCCAAGGTATGGGCTCCAACTAATCATACCATTGCACAACCCTTTTTCAAAAGTATTCCTTTGTGCATCCATTCCAATTTAAGTCCACATGGGGGAGCTAGAGCATACTTCAGGAGAAGGGTGGGGCTGAAAAGGAAATAACATGATAGCATGATACCAAGACAGTTCACCTACATACACAAGTTGTTTCCTAACTCGGTTCTACTGTTTTTGGGCTTCCAGTTAACAAAATAACATGTAGCCTATGTTTTTAGTATAGCTCAACTTCACTATCCAAGGTTAGTGTGGTGTTCTCTCTGTGACCGTACTTCAAACTTCCTGTGATTGTGAAAAGAATACTCTGAGATTTACTGTATTTCTGCATTATAACTGCATTATTACAGAAGGTGAATTTCATACTTCACGGCTTTCATGATTTATTACTGTCTTTCCTGTGCACTCACAAATGCAATGTTGACCCAATGTGGGTGTGGCACATAATGTGCAAGTGTCCAGAAGTGTTCTAATTTTCAGTAGAAAATAACTTCACTGCAACTTTTGAAAATACATTTATTCTCTGGTATAAAAGATTAACAAACGCAGGAAAATCTTATAAAAACATGATTTAGTACATTTTTAAACCACTATTATGACCCTGAAAACATTTAACAGCTAAGCTGAGGCCTATTATAACACATTTTCAGTTCAAGCCAATGTCTTGGCAAAAATAGGGGTCCAATTCAATTACAATGTTTTTCATTATCAAACTGCATTTTGGGCCTTTCCTGATAACCATGTCAATGATGGCACGGGCTCTGTCTGCCCTTATCACTTTAGACATTACTGCCTCTGCTTCATGTGGATTCATCACTTTCTCTAGTTGAAGTTTGTCCAGTAGAGAGTCAAGATTTGGGCCTGATACTCCGTTCACAAACTTTGGCCGCACAGACGTCAGAGTGTCTGCTGCTGAAGATGTCTGACTGCAATCAGCCTGTGGCCTCTCCACTGATGCAGCACCTTGTATGGGAAACAAAAAGGGACATTCATCTAGTCTATGACGGTTGTGTTGTGCTATGTAGTCTATGACCAAACCAGTGTTGGTGAAGTGAAGACAGTTTTATGGCAGGTTGAAGTTCATCCGTTCTGCATTTACACCAGCTAATGATCAGCTAAGTCCTATTTCTTAAATCATCTTTAACCTTGAATATAGGGAGGGACTGATTCATTTCAGATCGGGGATACAAGATGAGTGAACTGACCAGGTATTATCCTGAACCTGACCACCAGACTTTAGGGTCAATTCCATTTCAATTCAGGAAGTCAGCTGAAAGTCTATTGAATTCTAATTTAAATTCCTCATTAAAAATAATGTTCATCTTCACAATACCTTCATGATTGAGTAATTAGCTCAACCAGATGGACTGGGCTAAAACTAAAATATCCAGCCTAGGGTGACAACATGATCTACAGAAACAGCTACAGAAACAATATTTGTACAGAATGTATCTCCACTCAGACTTATAATAGGTGAATTTAACTTAGAAACGTATTTTCTTTCTATTTCTATCTATTAGCACCGCCAAAGCCAGCCTGGCCTGGTTTACACACGTCCGTGAAAGTGAAAGTGAAACTAACAATTTCCCTTTATTTTCCATATTTCTACATAGTTCGTAATAGATAGTTGCATATTCAATGTTTTTTGTGTGTAACTAAACCAATTGCTGTTTGCTTCCCCAGCTTTTCCACATTGTTTTAATAAAATCATTTGGACAAGAGAAGTCACTTGTTTTGACAATTTCCATTCTCGACAACTTACATTTGATAAATTCCTCCAGTTCCACTGCCGGCTGGTTGTAGCCATTTGCCTTTAATACCTCAATCGCTACAGGGATGGCACCAGCGTCAGTGAATCGTGTGATTAAAAGTTTAACGATGTCAATAACATCCTTATCCTCCACATCGTTCTCGAAGATGCGCCGTTCCTGACCCTTCTGCGCGCGGTCGCAACGTTTAGATAAAAAGTTGCTGTTGTATAACTTTAAACATTGGATTAAAGAGATTATTAAGTGGATACAACTATATATTAAGCATTGTGTCCGTATTGAAATTGGAAAATGTAACCCTTGAGAACGAAACTTACAGAGCCATGCCTATAACATGATGTGATGTTTAATGCTGAAACCCTAACTGACCTGCCTCTATTTTGCAACTTGCCTGCCTTGGCCCTATCAAAAAGAGCCTGAGTGTTCTACAGTGGCCTTCCCAATCACCGGATCTGAATCCAATAGAACACCTTTGGGATGTGGTAGAACGGGAGATTCACAACTTGAGAGTGCACCTGAAAAATCTATCAAGTCATGATGGACCAGAATCTCAAAGGAATGTTTAACATCTTGTGGAATCTATGCCACGAAGGATTGAGACTGTTTTGAGAGCAAAGGGAGGCCCTACCCAGTATTACAGTAGTAGGCTATAGTGTTCCTAATAAAGTGAGTGTAGTAGCCAAAGCCACGGTGTGGTTTTATTGGACCATAGCGAAAGTGAGGTAATGCAGAAATGTAATTCATCTAAATGTGATGTAAATTTGACTGAATTCCTGCCAGTTTACATTAGGGATGCAACCTCAGCAAATATGTTCAAGTCAAGACTAAAAACCCATCTTTTTAATATTGCCTTTAAATGACTAAATAATTAAATTATGATTATATAATGATTGGAGCACTTTGAGCTGCAACGTTTGCAGGAAAAGCGCTATACAAATAAAAAGTTATTATTATTATTATTATTATTATTATTATTATTATTATCTGTTTACTGTAGTTATATCAGTATTACAAAGCATTTGAGATGGGACAGTTCTGGTATTTTTGCCACCAAAATGCTAACTTTGATACACTTGGGCCATAAACCATAAAAGAGTTTTACTGAAAAGAAAAAGGGAAACGGCTAGAAGCAATATATGAAATCTGTAGCTTTATGTCTATACACAGTAATGTATAAGAAAAAGGTTATTTAAACATGTGACAATGTGCTGTATGTTTCTACGTTGAACAGTTGTTGTAGAAAATGAACAAACAAATTAGTTTAATTAATTCTATTAATTAATTTCTATAATAAGTTGTTCTATGCTACTTGGAAGTTTTGAGTCATATTTCAACTTGTCTGATTGCGATGACATGATTTGTGATGAATATAGGTCAACTCTACAATTTTATTATTCATGTTAAATACATCTGCTGGAGAAGGAATTCCTCATGAACCCCTAAATAGGTTTGCTGACAAAATGGACCCTGGCTATAACTGTGAGGTCACAGTGTCTGAAGTTAGAATTCTTCTAAAACATAAGTGATTGATGACAACCATAGAACATGCAGCTGGAGTTCTAGAATCCAGCTAGAGTACACATGCCGTTCATTTACCTGCAATTCATCTGTGAAGAGCTAGATAGATAAACGTTATTCGTTCTTTTCCCCCAAAAAATTGAAGACATGAATCCTAGTGCGCCTATTCAATGGATGGGGTCGTCAACATTCAGTGGGGTCGGCAACATCTTCGTTAAGGATTTAGTGGAGACGTTCAACAGCAAGCACCTCTACGACACGTTCTCGGAGTTTGGGAGCATCCTTTCCTGCAAGGTAGCGTCTGACGCGAATGGTAATGCTAAAGGCTATGGCTTTGTGCAGTATAACACCAAGGAGGCTGCTGAGAGAGCGATTAAGAGACTCAACGGCACGTTATTGAACGGCAGAAAAGTGTTCGTCAGAAAAGTGTTCTTCCAAACGCGCAAAGAACGAGAGGCTGAACTCGGATCCAGGGCCGGAGAGTTCACCAACGTGTATGTCAAGAACTTCGGAGAGGATATGGACGACCGACGCCTTCAGGAGAGGTTTGAAAGATTTGGACCAGTCCTGAGTGTCCGTGCCTTGACCGATGACGCTGGTAAATCCATGGGTTTTGGATTTGTCAACTTCGCAAGGCATGAGGATGCCAAGAGGGCCGTTGATGAGATGAACGGCCAGGAGCTAAATGGGAGGCGGGTCTACGTGGGCCGTGCCCAGAAGAGAGGAGAGCGCCAGACTGTGCTGAAGCGCCAGTTTGAGCATATAAATCAGGGCCACAGGACCAGATACCAGGTGTGTGTGTATATGAACAAACATAATACTGTATCAGAAAGCTCATAATCTTGGTAAGCATTGTTGATGTATTTGAGGCATGAAAAACATCTTAGTAAAACACAGTTTCTCTCTACCAGGGTGTCAATCTTTATGTCAAGAACTTGCACGATTGTTTGGACGACAAGCAGCTGCACAAAGAGTTCTCCCACTTCGGAACAATCACCAGCGCAAAGGTGATGACGGAGGGCGGACGCAGCAAGGGATTCGGCTTCGTGTGCTTCTCCTCCCCCGAGGACGCCACCAAGGCCGTGACCGTGATGAACGGTCGCATCGTGGCCACCAAGCCCCTGTACGTGGCCCTGGCCCAGGGCAAGGAGGAGCGCCAGGCTCGCGCAACCAACCAGCACGTGCAGAGTACGGCCAGCGGCTGCGCCGTTCCCAACCCAGGCATCAACCCCTACCAGGTTGCTCCCCCACCTGGGTTCTTCATGGCGGCCATTCCACAGGCCCAGAACTGTGCTGCACCGGACTTCACCAACCAGCTGGCTCAGCTGAGACCCACTCATCTCCTAGACACACCTCCTCAGCACTTCCAGAACACGCCCACCAACGCCATGTGTCCGTCGGCTACCAGGCCTAAGACCTTCAACGTTCCCAACCCAGGCATCAACCCCTACCAGGTTGCTCCCCCACCTGGGTTCTTCATGGCGGCCATTCCACAGGCCCAGAACTGTGCTGCACCGGACTTCACCAACCAGCTGGCTCAGCTGAGACCCACTCATCTCCTAGACACACCTCCTCAGCACTTCCAGAACACGCCCACCAACGCCATGTGTCCGTCGGCTACCAGGCCTAAGACCTTCAACGCTATGAAGGCCACGCCCTCCCTGGTTCCCCCTATGATGACCTCTCAGCGCGCGGGTCAGTATATTTAGTGAAGTAATCCTGCCCCAAAGAGCACTATCCAAACATTTGCCATAAATATCCCTTTGATTATGATTATCTTCCCTCTCAGCTACCCAGGCCTTGAGAAAGCACCCTGCCAGTGCAGACGCAGCTACAGCACGGATGCACACTGTGCCCCGTAACAAGTACACAGCTGGTGTACACCTCCTGCAGCACATGGCTCCCCAGCCACAGATCCCCATGAAGCAGCCTGCTATCCATGAGGAGCTTCGGGCTGACTCCATTTTGGCTGCCGTTCCCCATGAGGACCTGAAGCAAATGATAGGCGAGTCTATTTGTTTGTTTCAATGAATCCCCCATTAGGTTAGTATAATTACTGTTACTGATATTTATTCTCCCCCTCCCTCCAGGTGAGCGTTTCTCATCTATCCACAGCATGCACCCCATCGCTCCCAAGGTCACTGGCATGCTGCTGGAGATGGACAACTCTGACCTGCTCCGCATGCTGGAGTCTCCACAGTTCCTGCGCTCCAAGGTGGACGAAGCGGTCGCTGCGCTGGAGGCCCACTCATTCATTCATTCATGGAAGACCATTCATTCATTCACTGGGCTGAGGAGGCTGTACAGAAATCTGGCCACGTCCCAGTTTGAGTTTCAAGCGGCTAACGCGTAAAAAAGGAGACGCGGACTTTGAAACCTACTTCACCGATAACTATGCAAAACGAATAAATGACTTCATCACAAAATGAAATCGATTGACTCAGCTATGTCTAAAAAAAGGGTAAGCTGTACCTCGATGATGAATGTAAAAGCACTGGTTGGACCAGGCTACACGTGAACGCGCAAAACGGAGATTAGGGGTGAAAACCTGTCAACATTGGGATTTGAAAATAAGGGATATTTTCCCGAAAATAAGGGATATCCCTCGCACGCCCCCGGGCCGTCCCCACCCCCACCCCCACCCCACCGTCCACAAACCATACCCCTTACATTTAGACAAGGGTACACACAGTCAATCCTAACATCACCACTAGACAACCATAGGATACCTCGATGGAGCATGCTGGTCACTTGTGGGGGAAACATGCACTGATCAATGGGCGAACCACTGCCACGTGACCTATTTTGATCTACAAGGCTTCTCACTCCCTCTCTCTTATTCATACAATACGATATTACAATATATTAGAAATATTGGTTTTAACATTATGTTGTTTTTTTTATTTTTTTGTGCTTTGCATTCATAACATTATAATGTACAATTGTGATTAAAATGCAATAGGAAACTATCAATTAAAATGTGGGTATGAACGACTGTCTGTGTTTTCTTTTTGTATAGTGTGTCAACACATTTTCGACCTTATCTGGACGTGTAGAGCACATCATATAATGTGCAACAATACTATGTGCAATATGACAACCCTTGTGTACATAAGGTTCAGATATAGGACTGCAAGCAGGATGCCATTTAATAAGTAACACCTTGACATTTTGTGTGGATATGCTCAGATCATAGTTCAGAATGACATACTACACATGATTGACAAAGAGACAAAGTAATTCATAATTAAATGAAAGCAATGAAGATTGAGAGCTGCTCGAATCTTAAAAGTGAGGCTAGCAGAAAATGGACCCTGATTCATTATGGTCGCAGTTGTGTGCACTGATCTCAAGTTAAGATTCCACCCATAGAACCCAAGGTATGGGCTCCAACTAATCATACCATTGCACAACCCTTTTTCAAAAGTATTCCTTTGTGCATCCATTCCAATTTAAGTCCACATGGGGGAGCTAGAGCATACTTCAGGAGAAGGGTGGGGCTGAAAAGGAAATAACATGATAGCATGATACCAAGACAGTTCACCTACATACACAAGTTGTTTCCTAACTCGGTTCTACTGTTTTTGGGCTTCCAGTTAACAAAATAACATGTAGCCTATGTTTTTAGTATAGCTCAACTTCACTATCCAAGGTTAGTGTGGTGTTCTCTCTGTGACCGTACTTCAAACTTCCTGTGATTGTGAAAAGAATACTCTGAGATTTACTGTATTTCTGCATTATAACTGCATTATTACAGAAGGTGAATTTCATACTTCACGGCTTTCATGATTTATTACTGTCTTTCCTGTGCACTCACAAATGCAATGTTGACCCAATGTGGGTGTGGCACATAATGTGCAAGTGTCCAGAAGTGTTCTAATTTTCAGTAGAAAATAACTTCACTGCAACTTTTGAAAATACATTTATTCTCTGGTATAAAAGATTAACAAACGCAGGAAAATCTTATAAAAACATGATTTAGTACATTTTTAAACCACTATTATGACCCTGAAAACATTTAACAGCTAAGCTGAGGCCTATTATAACACATTTTCAGTTCAAGCCAATGTCTTGGCAAAAATAGGGGTCCAATTCAATTACAATGTTTTTCATTATCAAACTGCATTTTGGGCCTTTCCTGATAACCATGTCAATGATGGCACGGGCTCTGTCTGCCCTTATCACTTTAGACATTACTGCCTCTGCTTCATGTGGATTCATCACTTTCTCTAGTTGAAGTTTGTCCAGTAGAGAGTCAAGATTTGGGCCTGATACTCCGTTCACAAACTTTGGCCGCACAGACGTCAGAGTGTCTGCTGCTGAAGATGTCTGACTGCAATCAGCCTGTGGCCTCTCCACTGATGCAGCACCTTGTATGGGAAACAAAAAGGGACATTCATCTAGTCTATGACGGTTGTGTTGTGCTATGTAGTCTATGACCAAACCAGTGTTGGTGAAGTGAAGACAGTTTTATGGCAGGTTGAAGTTCATCCGTTCTGCATTTACACCAGCTAATGATCAGCTAAGTCCTATTTCTTAAATCATCTTTAACCTTGAATATAGGGAGGGACTGATTCATTTCAGATCGGGGATACAAGATGAGTGAACTGACCAGGTATTATCCTGAACCTGACCACCAGACTTTAGGGTCAATTCCATTTCAATTCAGGAAGTCAGCTGAAAGTCTATTGAATTCTAATTTAAATTCCTCATTAAAAATAATGTTCATCTTCACAATACCTTCATGATTGAGTAATTAGCTCAACCAGATGGACTGGGCTAAAACTAAAATATCCAGCCTAGGGTGACAACATGATCTACAGAAACAGCTACAGAAACAATATTTGTACAGAATGTATCTCCACTCAGACTTATAATAGGTGAATTTAACTTAGAAACGTATTTTCTTTCTATTTCTATCTATTAGCACCGCCAAAGCCAGCCTGGCCTGGTTTACACACGTCCGTGAAAGTGAAAGTGAAACTAACAATTTCCCTTTATTTTCCATATTTCTACATAGTTCGTAATAGATAGTTGCATATTCAATGTTTTTTGTGTGTAACTAAACCAATTGCTGTTTGCTTCCCCAGCTTTTCCACATTGTTTTAATAAAATCATTTGGACAAGAGAAGTCACTTGTTTTGACAATTTCCATTCTCGACAACTTACATTTGATAAATTCCTCCAGTTCCACTGCCGGCTGGTTGTAGCCATTTGCCTTTAATACCTCAATCGCTACAGGGATGGCACCAGCGTCAGTGAATCGTGTGATTAAAAGTTTAACGATGTCAATAACATCCTTATCCTCCACATCGTTCTCGAAGATGCGCCGTTCCTGACCCTTCTGCGCGCGGTCGCAACGTTTAGATAAAAAGTTGCTGTTGTATAACTTTAAACATTGGATTAAAGAGATTATTAAGTGGATACAACTATATATTAAGCATTGTGTCCGTATTGAAATTGGAAAATGTAACCCTTGAGAACGAAACTTACAGAGCCATGCCTACATAACATGATGTGATGTTTAATGCTGAAACCCTAACTGACCTGCCTCTATTTTGCAACTTGCCTGCCTTGGCCCTATCAAAAAGAGCCTGAGTGTTCTACAGTGGCCTTCCCAATCACCGGATCTGAATCCAATAGAACACCTTTGGGATGTGGTAGAACGGGAGATTCACAACTTGAGAGTGCACCTGAAAAATCTATCAAGTCATGATGGACCAGAATCTCAAAGGAATGTTTAACATCTTGTGGAATCTATGCCACGAAGGATTGAGACTGTTTTGAGAGCAAAGGGAGGCCCTACCCAGTATTACAGTAGTAGGCTATAGTGTTCCTAATAAAGTGAGTGTAGTAGCCAAAGCCACGGTGTGGTTTTATTGGACCATAGCGAAAGTGAGGTAATGCAGAAATGTAATTCATCTAAATGTGATGTAAATTTGACTGAATTCCTGCCAGTTTACATTAGGGATGCAACCTCAGCAAATATGTTCAAGTCAAGACTAAAAACCCATCTTTTTAATATTGCCTTTAAATGACTAAATAATTAAATTATGATTATATAATGATTGGAGCACTTTGAGCTGCAACGTTTGCAGGAAAAGCGCTATACAAATAAAAAGTTATTATTATTATTATTATTATTATTATTATTATTATTATTATTATCTGTTTACTGTAGTTATATCAGTATTACAAAGCATTTGAGATGGGACAGTTCTGGTATTTTTGCCACCAAAATGCTAACTTTGATACACTTGGGTATCCATAAACCATAAAAGAGTTTTACTGAAAAGAAAAAGGGAAACGGCTAGAAGCAATATATGAAATCTGTAGCTTTATGTCTATACACAGTAATGTATAAGAAAAAGGTTATTTAAACATGTGACAATGTGCTGTATGTTTCTACGTTGAACAGTTGTTGTAGAAAATGAACAAACAAATTAGTTTAATTAATTCTATTAATTAATTTCTATAATAAGTTGTTCTATGCTACTTGGAAGTTTTGAGTCATATTTCAACTTGTCTGATTGCGATGACATGATTTGTGATGAATATAGGTCAACTCTACAATTTTATTATTCATGTTAAATACATCTGCTGGAGAAGGAATTCCTCATGAACCCCTAAATAGGTTTGCTGACAAAATGGACCCTGGCTATAACTGTGAGGTCACAGTGTCTGAAGTTAGAATTCTTCTAAAACATAAGTGATTGATGACAACCATAGAACATGCAGCTGGAGTTCTAGAATCCAGCTAGAGTACACATGCCGTTCATTTACCTGCAATTCATCTGTGAAGAGCTAGATAGATAAACGTTATTCGTTCTTTTCCCCCAAAAAATTGAAGACATGAATCCTAGTGCGCCTATTCAATGGATGGGGTCGTCAACATTCAGTGGGGTCGGCAACATCTTCGTTAAGGATTTAGTGGAGACGTTCAACAGCAAGCACCTCTACGACACGTTCTCGGAGTTTGGGAGCATCCTTTCCTGCAAGGTAGCGTCTGACGCGAATGGTAATGCTAAAGGCTATGGCTTTGTGCAGTATAACACCAAGGAGGCTGCTGAGAGAGCGATTAAGAGACTCAACGGCACGTTATTGAACGGCAGAAAAGTGTTCGTCAGAAAAGTGTTCTTCCAAACGCGCAAAGAACGAGAGGCTGAACTCGGATCCAGGGCCGGAGAGTTCACCAACGTGTATGTCAAGAACTTCGGAGAGGATATGGACGACCGACGCCTTCAGGAGAGGTTTGAAAGATTTGGACCAGTCCTGAGTGTCCGTGCCTTGACCGATGACGCTGGTAAATCCATGGGTTTTGGATTTGTCAACTTCGCAAGGCATGAGGATGCCAAGAGGGCCGTTGATGAGATGAACGGCCAGGAGCTAAATGGGAGGCGGGTCTACGTGGGCCGTGCCCAGAAGAGAGGAGAGCGCCAGACTGTGCTGAAGCGCCAGTTTGAGCATATAAATCAGGGCCACAGGACCAGATACCAGGTGTGTGTGTATATGAACAAACATAATACTGTATCAGAAAGCTCATAATCTTGGTAAGCATTGTTGATGTATTTGAGGCATGAAAAACATCTTAGTAAAACACAGTTTCTCTCTACCAGGGTGTCAATCTTTATGTCAAGAACTTGCACGATTGTTTGGACGACAAGCAGCTGCACAAAGAGTTCTCCCACTTCGGAACAATCACCAGCGCAAAGGTGATGACGGAGGGCGGACGCAGCAAGGGATTCGGCTTCGTGTGCTTCTCCTCCCCCGAGGACGCCACCAAGGCCGTGACCGTGATGAACGGTCGCATCGTGGCCACCAAGCCCCTGTACGTGGCCCTGGCCCAGGGCAAGGAGGAGCGCCAGGCTCGCGCAACCAACCAGCACGTGCAGAGTACGGCCAGCGGCTGCGCCGTTCCCAACCCAGGCATCAACCCCTACCAGGTTGCTCCCCCACCTGGGTTCTTCATGGCGGCCATTCCACAGGCCCAGAACTGTGCTGCACCGGACTTCACCAACCAGCTGGCTCAGCTGAGACCCACTCATCTCCTAGACACACCTCCTCAGCACTTCCAGAACACGCCCACCAACGCCATGTGTCCGTCGGCTACCAGGCCTAAGACCTTCAACGTTCCCAACCCAGGCATCAACCCCTACCAGGTTGCTCCCCCACCTGGGTTCTTCATGGCGGCCATTCCACAGGCCCAGAACTGTGCTGCACCGGACTTCACCAACCAGCTGGCTCAGCTGAGACCCACTCATCTCCTAGACACACCTCCTCAGCACTTCCAGAACACGCCCACCAACGCCATGTGTCCGTCGGCTACCAGGCCTAAGACCTTCAACGCTATGAAGGCCACGCCCTCCCTGGTTCCCCCTATGATGACCTCTCAGCGCGCGGGTCAGTATATTTAGTGAAGTAATCCTGCCCCAAAGAGCACTATCCAAACATTTGCCATAAATATCCCTTTGATTATGATTATCTTCCCTCTCAGCTACCCAGGCCTTGAGAAAGCACCCTGCCAGTGCAGACGCAGCTACAGCACGGATGCACACTGTGCCCCGTAACAAGTACACAGCTGGTGTACACCTCCTGCAGCACATGGCTCCCCAGCCACAGATCCCCATGAAGCAGCCTGCTATCCATGAGGAGCTTCGGACTGACTCCATTTTGGCTGCCGTTCCCCATGAGGACCTGAAGCAAATGATAGGCGAGTCTATTTGTTTGTTTCAATGAATCCCCCATTAGGTTAGTATAATTACTGTTACTGATATTTATTCTCCCCCTCCCTGCCCATCGCTCCCAAGGTCACTGGCATGCTGCTGGAGATGGACAACTCTGACCTGCTCCGCATGCTGGAGTCTCCACAGTTCCTGCGCTCCAAGGTGGACGAAGCGGTCGCTGCGCTGGAGGCCCACTCATTCATTCATTCATGGAAGACCATTCATTCATTCACTGGGCTGAGGAGGCTGTACAGAAATCTGGCCACGTCCCAGTTTGAGTTTCAAGCGGCTAACGCGTAAAAAAGGAGACGCGGACTTTGAAACCTACTTCACCGATAACTATGCAAAACGAATAAATGACTTCATCACAAAATGAAATCGATTGACTCAGCTATGTCTAAAAAAAGGGTAAGCTGTACCTCGATGATGAATGTAAAAGCACTGGTTGGACCAGGCTACACGTGAACGCGCAAAACGGAGATTAGGGGTGAAAACCTGTCAACATTGGGATTTGAAAATAAGGGATATTTCCCCGAAAATAAGGGATATCCCTCGCACGCCCCCGGGCCGTCCCCACCCCCACCCCCACCCCACCGTCCACAAACCATACCCCTTACATTTAGACAAGGGTACACACAGTCAATCCTAACATCACCACTAGACAACCATAGGATACCTCGATGGAGCATGCTGGTCACTTGTGGGGGAAACATGCACTGATCAATGGGCGAACCACTGCCACGTGACCTATTTTGATCTACAAGGCTTCTCACTCCCTCTCTCTTATTCATACAATACGATATTACAATATATTAGAAATATTGGTTTTAACATTATGTAGTTTTTTTTATTTTTTTGTGCTTTGCATTCATAACATTATAATGTACAATTGTGATTAAAATGCAATAGGAAACTATCAATTAAAATGTGGGTATGAACGACTGTCTGTGTTTTCTTTTTGTATAGTGTGTCAACACATTTTCGACCTTATCTGGACGTGTAGAGCACATCATATAATGTGCAACAATACTATGTGCAATATGACAACCCTTGTGTACATAAGGTTCAGATATAGGACTGCAAGCAGGATGCCATTTAATAAGTAACACCTTGACATTTTGTGTGGATATGCTCAGATCATAGTTCAGAATGACATACTACACATGATTGACAAAGAGACAAAGTAATTCATAATTAAATGAAAGCAATGAAGATTGAGAGCTGCTCGAATCTTAAAAGTGAGGCTAGCAGAAAATGGACCCTGATTCATTATGGTCGCAGTTGTGTGCACTGATCTCAAGTTAAGATTCCACCCATAGAACCCAAGGTATGGGCTCCAACTAATCATACCATTGCACAACCCTTTTTCAAAAGTATTCCTTTGTGCATCCATTCCAATTTAAGTCCACATGGGGGAGCTAGAGCATACTTCAGGAGAAGGGTGGGGCTGAAAAGGAAATAACATGATAGCATGATACCAAGACAGTTCACCTACATACACAAGTTGTTTCCTAACTCGGTTCTACTGTTTTTGGGCTTCCAGTTAACAAAATAACATGTAGCCTATGTTTTTAGTATAGCTCAACTTCACTATCCAAGGTTAGTGTGGTGTTCTCTCTGTGACCGTACTTCAAACTTCCTGTGATTGTGAAAAGAATACTCTGA
Source organism: Nansenia antarctica (assembly GCF_963989245.1). NCBI lineage: Eukaryota > Metazoa > Chordata > Actinopteri > Argentiniformes > Microstomatidae > Nansenia > Nansenia antarctica. The sequence continues at coordinate 292,885 of NW_027663469.1, forward strand.
GATTTACTGTATTTCTGCATTATAACTGCATTATTACAGAAGGTGAATTTCATACTTCACGGCTTTCATGATTTATTACTGTCTTTCCTGTGCACTCACAAATGCAATGTTGACCCAATGTGGGTGTGGCACATAATGTGCAAGTGTCCAGAAGTGTTCTAATTTTCAGTAGAAAATAACTTCACTGCAACTTTTGAAAATACATTTATTCTCTGGTATAAAAGATTAACAAACGCAGGAAAATCTTATAAAAACATGATTTAGTACATTTTTAAACCACTATTATGACCCTGAAAACATTTAACAGCTAAGCTGAGGCCTATTATAACACATTTTCAGTTCAAGCCAATGTCTTGGCAAAAATAGGGGTCCAATTCAATTACAATGTTTTTCATGATCAAACTGCATTTTGGGCCTTTCCTGATAACCATGTCAATGATGGCACGGGCTCTGTCTGCCCTTATCACTTTAGACATTACTGCCTCTGCTTCATGTGGATTCATCACTTTCTCTAGTTGAAGTTTGTCCAGTAGAGAGTCAAGATTTGGGCCTGATACTCCGTTCACAAACTTTGGCCGCACAGACGTCAGAGTGTCTGCTGCTGAAGATGTCTGACTGCAATCAGCCTGTGGCCTCTCCACTGATGCAGCACCTTGTATGGGAAACAAAAAGGGACATTCATCTAGTCTATGACGGTTGTGTTGTGCTATGTAGTCTATGACCAAACCAGTGTTGGTGAAGTGAAGACAGTTTTATGGCAGGTTGAAGTTCATCCGTTCTGCATTTACACCAGCTAATGATCAGCTAAGTCCTATTTCTTAAATCATCTTTAACCTTGAATATAGGGAGGGACTGATTCATTTCAGATCGGGGATACAAGATGAGTGAACTGACCAGGTATTATCCTGAACCTGACCACCAGACTTTAGGGTCAATTCCATTTCAATTCAGGAAGTCAGCTGAAAGTCTATTGAATTCTAATTTAAATTCCTCATTAAAAATAATGTTCATCTTCACAATACCTTCATGATTGAGTAATTAGCTCAACCAGATGGACTGGGCTAAAACTAAAATATCCAGCCTAGGGTGACAACATGATCTACAGAAACAGCTACAGAAACAATATTTGTACAGAATGTATCTCCACTCAGACTTATAATAGGTGAATTTAACTTAGAAACGTATTTTCTTTCTATTTCTATCTATTAGCACCGCCAAAGCCAGCCTGGCCTGGTTTACACACGTCCGTGAAAGTGAAAGTGAAACTAACAATTTCCCTTTATTTTCCATATTTCTACATAGTTCGTAATAGATAGTTGCATATTCAATGTTTTTTGTGTGTAACTAAACCAATTGCTGTTTGCTTCCCCAGCTTTTCCACATTGTTTTAATAAAATCATTTGGACAAGAGAAGTCACTTGTTTTGACAATTTCCATTCTCGACAACTTACATTTGATAAATTCCTCCAGTTCCACTGCCGGCTGGTTGTAGCCATTTGCCTTTAATACCTCAATCGCTACAGGGATGGCACCAGCGTCAGTGAATCGTGTGATTAAAAGTTTAACGATGTCAATAACATCCTTATCCTCCACATCGTTCTCGAAGATGCGCCGTTCCTGACCCTTCTGCGCGCGGTCGCAACGTTTAGATAAAAAGTTGCTGTTGTATAACTTTAAACATTGGATTAAAGAGATTATTAAGTGGATACAACTATATATTAAGCATTGTGTCCGTATTGAAATTGGAAAATGTAACCCTTGAGAACGAAACTTACAGAGCCATGCCTACATAACATGATGTGATGTTTAATGCTGAAACCCTAACTGACCTGCCTCTATTTTGCAACTTGCCTGCCTTGGCCCTATCAAAAAGAGCCTGAGTGTTCTACAGTGGCCTTCCCAATCACCGGATCTGAATCCAATAGAACACCTTTGGGATGTGGTAGAACGGGAGATTCACAACTTGAGAGTGCACCTGAAAAATCTATCAAGTCATGATGGACCAGAATCTCAAAGGAATGTTTAACATCTTGTGGAATCTATGCCACGAAGGATTGAGACTGTTTTGAGAGCAAAGGGAGGCCCTACCCAGTATTACAGTAGTAGGCTATAGTGTTCCTAATAAAGTGAGTGTAGTAGCCAAAGCCACGGTGTGGTTTTATTGGACCATAGCGAAAGTGAGGTAATGCAGAAATGTAATTCATCTAAATGTGATGTAAATTTGACTGAATTCCTGCCAGTTTACATTAGGGATGCAACCTCAGCAAATATGTTCAAGTCAAGACTAAAAACCCATCTTTTTAATATTGCCTTTAAATGACTAAATAATTAAATTATGATTATATAATGATTGGAGCACTTTGAGCTGCAACGTTTGCAGGAAAAGCGCTATACAAATAAAAAGTTATTATTATTATTATTATTATTATTATTATTATTATTATTATTATCTGTTTACTGTAGTTATATCAGTATTACAAAGCATTTGAGATGGGACAGTTCTGGTATTTTTGCCACCAAAATGCTAACTTTGATACACTTGGGTATCCATAAACCATAAAAGAGTTTTACTGAAAAGAAAAAGGGAAACGGCTAGAAGCAATATATGAAATCTGTAGCTTTATGTCTATACACAGTAATGTATAAGAAAAAGGTTATTTAAACATGTGACAATGTGCTGTATGTTTCTACGTTGAACAGTTGTTGTAGAAAATGAACAAACAAATTAGTTTAATTAATTCTATTAATTAATTTCTATAATAAGTTGTTCTATGCTACTTGGAAGTTTTGAGTCATATTTCAACTTGTCTGATTGCGATGACATGATTTGTGATGAATATAGGTCAACTCTACAATTTTATTATTCATGTTAAATACATCTGCTGGAGAAGGAATTCCTCATGAACCCCTAAATAGGTTTGCTGACAAAATGGACCCTGGCTATAACTGTGAGGTCACAGTGTCTGAAGTTAGAATTCTTCTAAAACATAAGTGATTGATGACAACCATAGAACATGCAGCTGGAGTTCTAGAATCCAGCTAGAGTACACATGCCGTTCATTTACCTGCAATTCATCTGTGAAGAGCTAGATAGATAAACGTTATTCGTTCTTTTCCCCCCAAAAATTGAAGACATGAATCCTAGTGCGCCTATTCAATGGATGGGGTCGTCAACATTCAGTGGGGTCGGCAACATCTTCGTTAAGGATTTAGTGGAGACGTTCAACAGCAAGCACCTCTACGACACGTTCTCGGAGTTTGGGAGCATCCTTTCCTGCAAGGTAGCGTCTGACGCGAATGGTAATGCTAAAGGCTATGGCTTTGTGCAGTATAACACCAAGGAGGCTGCTGAGAGAGCGATTAAGAGACTCAACGGCACGTTATTAAACGGCAGAAAAGTGTTCGTCAGAAAAGTGTTCTTCCAAACGCGCAAAGAACGAGAGGCTGAACTCGGATCCAGGGCCGGAGAGTTCACCAACGTGTATGTCAAGAACTTCGGAGAGGATATGGACGACCGACGCCTTCAGGAGAGGTTTGAAAGATTTGGACCAGTCCTGAGTGTCCATGCCTTGACCGATGACGCTGGTAAATCCATGGGTTTTGGATTTGTCAACTTCGCAAGGCATGAGGATGCCAAGAGGGCCGTTGATGAGATGAACGGCCAGGAGCTAAATGGGAGGCGGGTCTACGTGGGCCGTGCCCAGAAGAGAGGAGAGCGCCAGACTGTGCTGAAGCGCCAGTTTGAGCATATAAATCAGGGCCACAGGACCAGATACCAGGTGTGTGTGTATATGAACAAACATAATACTGTATCAGAAAGCTCATAATCTTGGTAAGCATTGTTGATGTATTTGAGGCATGAAAAACATCTTAGTAAAACACAGTTTCTCTCTACCAGGGTGTCAATCTTTATGTCAAGAACTTGCACGATTGTTTGGACGACAAGCAGCTGCACAAAGAGTTCTCCCACTTCGGAACAATCACCAGCGCAAAGGTGATGACGGAGGGCGGACGCAGCAAGGGATTCGGCTTCGTGTGCTTCTCCTCCCCCGAGGACGCCACCAAGGCCGTGACCGTGATGAACGGTCGCATCGTGGCCACCAAGCCCCTGTACGTGGCCCTGGCCCAGGGCAAGGAGGAGCGCCAGGCTCGCGCAACCAACCAGCACGTGCAGAGTACGGCCAGCGGCTGCGCCGTTCCCAACCCAGGCATCAACCCCTACCAGGTTGCTCCCCCACCTGGGTTCTTCATGGCGGCCATTCCACAGGCCCAGAACTGTGCTGCACCGGACTTCACCAACCAGCTGGCTCAGCTGAGACCCACTCATCTCCTAGACACACCTCCTCAGCACTTCCAGAACACGCCCACCAACGCCATGTGTCCGTCGGCTACCAGGCCTAAGACCTTCAACGTTCCCAACCCAGGCATCAACCCCTACCAGGTTGCTCCCCCACCTGGGTTCTTCATGGCGGCCATTCCACAGGCCCAGAACTGTGCTGCACCGGACTTCACCAACCAGCTGGCTCAGCTGAGACCCACTCATCTCCTAGACACACCTCCTCAGCACTTCCAGAACACGCCCACCAACGCCATGTGTCCGTCGGCTACCAGGCCTAAGACCTTCAACGCTATGAAGGCCACGCCCTCCCTGGTTCCCCCTATGATGACCTCTCAGCGCGCGGGTCAGTATATTTAGTGAAGTAATCCTGCCCCAAAGAGCACTATCCAAACATTTGCCATAAATATCCCTTTGATTATGATTATCTTCCCTCTCAGCTACCCAGGCCTTGAGAAAGCACCCTGCCAGTGCAGACGCAGCTACAGCACGGATGCACACTGTGCCCCGTAACAAGTACACAGCTGGTGTACACCTCCTGCAGCACATGGCTCCCCAGCCACAGATCCCCATGAAGCAGCCTGCTATCCATGAGGAGCTTCGGACTGACTCCATTTTGGCTGCCGTTCCCCATGAGGACCTGAAGCAAATGATAGGCGAGTCTATTTGTTTGTTTCAATGAATCCCCCATTAGGTTAGTATAATTACTGTTACTGATATTTATTCTCCCCCTCCCTCCAGGTGAGCGTTTCTCATCTATCCACAGCATGCACCCCATCGCTCCCAAGGTCACTGGCATGCTGCTGGAGATGGACAACTCTGACCTGCTCCGCATGCTGGAGTCTCCACAGTTCCTGCGCTCCAAGGTGGACGAAGCGGTCGCTGCGCTGGAGGCCCACTCATTCATTCATTCATGGAAGACCATTCATTCATTCACTGGGCTGAGGAGGCTGTACAGAAATCTGGCCACGTCCCAGTTTGAGTTTCAAGCGGCTAACGCGTAAAAAAGGAGACGCGGACTTTGAAACCTACTTCACCGATAACTATGCAAAACGAATAAATGACTTCATCACAAAATGAAATCGATTGACTCAGCTATGTCTAAAAAAAGGGTAAGCTGTACCTCGATGATGAATGTAAAAGCACTGGTTGGACCAGGCTACACGTGAACGCGCAAAACGGAGATTAGGGGTGAAAACCTGTCAACATTGGGATTTGAAAATAAGGGATATTTCCCCGAAAATAAGGGATATCCCTCGCACGCCCCCGGGCCGTCCCCACCCCCACCCCCACCCCCACCCCACCGTCCACAAACCATACCCCTTACATTTAGACAAGGGTACACACAGTCAATCCTAACATCACCACTAGACAACCATAGGATACCTCGATGGAGCATGCTGGTCACTTGTGGGGGAAACATGCACTGATCAATGGGCGAACCACTGCCACGTGACCTATTTTGATCTACAAGGCTTCTCACTCCCTCTCTCTTATTCATACAATACGATATTACAATATATTAGAAATATTGGTTTTAACATTATGTTGTTTTTTTTATTTTTTTGTGCTTTGCATTCATAACATTATAATGTACAATTGTGATTAAAATGCAATAGGAAACTATCAATTAAAATGTGGGTATGAACGACTGTCTGTGTTTTCTTTTTGTATAGTGTGTCAACACATTTTCGACCTTATCTGGACGTGTAGAGCACATCATATAATGTGCAACAATACTATGTGCAATATGACAACCCTTGTGTACATAAGGTTCAGATATAGGACTGCAAGCAGGATGCCATTTAATAAGTAACACCTTGACATTTTGTGTGGATATGCTCAGATCATAGTTCAGAATGACATACTACACATGATTGACAAAGAGACAAAGTAATTCATAATTAAATGAAAGCAATGAAGATTGAGAGCTGCTCGAATCTTAAAAGTGAGGCTAGCAGAAAATGGACCCTGATTCATTATGGTCGCAGTTGTGTGCACTGATCTCAAGTTAAGATTCCACCCATAGAACCCAAGGTATGGGCTCCAACTAATCATACCATTGCACAACCCTTTTTCAAAAGTATTCCTTTGTGCATCCATTCCAATTTAAGTCCACATGGGGGAGCTAGAGCATACTTCAGGAGAAGGGTGGGGCTGAAAAGGAAATAACATGATAGCATGATACCAAGACAGTTCACCTACATACACAAGTTGTTTCCTAACTCGGTTCTACTGTTTTTGGGCTTCCAGTTAACAAAATAACATGTAGCCTATGTTTTTAGTATAGCTCAACTTCACTATCCAAGGTTAGTGTGGTGTTCTCTCTGTGACCGTACTTCAAACTTCCTGTGATTGTGAAAAGAATACTCTGAGATTTACTGTATTTCTGCATTATAACTGCATTATTACAGAAGGTGAATTTCATACTTCACGGCTTTCATGATTTATTACTGTCTTTCCTGTGCACTCACAAATGCAATGTTGACCCAATGTGGGTGTGGCACATAATGTGCAAGTGTCCAGAAGTGTTCTAATTTTCAGTAGAAAATAACTTCACTGCAACTTTTGAAAATACATTTATTCTCTGGTATAAAAGATTAACAAACGCAGGAAAATCTTATAAAAACATGATTTAGTACATTTTTAAACCACTATTATGACCCTGAAAACATTTAACAGCTAAGCTGAGGCCTATTATAACACATTTTCAGTTCAAGCCAATGTCTTGGCAAAAATAGGGGTCCAATTCAATTACAATGTTTTTCATTATCAAACTGCATTTTGGGCCTTTCCTGATAACCATGTCAATGATGGCACGGGCTCTGTCTGCCCTTATCACTTTAGACATTACTGCCTCTGCTTCATGTGGATTCATCACTTTCTCTAGTTGAAGTTTGTCCAGTAGAGAGTCAAGATTTGGGCCTGATACTCCGTTCACAAACTTTGGCCGCACAGACGTCAGAGTGTCTGCTGCTGAAGATGTCTGACTGCAATCAGCCTGTGGCCTCTCCACTGATGCAGCACCTTGTATGGGAAACAAAAAGGGACATTCATCTAGTCTATGACGGTTGTGTTGTGCTATGTAGTCTATGACCAAACCAGTGTTGGTGAAGTGAAGACAGTTTTATGGCAGGTTGAAGTTCATCCGTTCTGCATTTACACCAGCTAATGATCAGCTAAGTCCTATTTCTTAAATCATCTTTAACCTTGAATATAGGGAGGGACTGATTCATTTCAGATCGGGGATACAAGATGAGTGAACTGACCAGGTATTATCCTGAACCTGACCACCAGACTTTAGGGTCAATTCCATTTCAATTCAGGAAGTCAGCTGAAAGTCTATTGAATTCTAATTTAAATTCCTCATTAAAAATAATGTTCATCTTCACAATACCTTCATGATTGAGTAATTAGCTCAACCAGATGGACTGGGCTAAAACTAAAATATCCAGCCTAGGGTGACAACATGATCTACAGAAACAGCTACAGAAACAATATTTGTACAGAATGTATCTCCACTCAGACTTATAATAGGTGAATTTAACTTAGAAACGTATTTTCTTTCTATTTCTATCTATTAGCACCGCCAAAGCCAGCCTGGCCTGGTTTACACACGTCCGTGAAAGTGAAAGTGAAACTAACAATTTCCCTTTATTTTCCATATTTCTACATAGTTCGTAATAGATAGTTGCATATTCAATGTTTTTTGTGTGTAACTAAACCAATTGCTGTTTGCTTCCCCAGCTTTTCCACATTGTTTTAATAAAATCATTTGGACAAGAGAAGTCACTTGTTTTGACAATTTCCATTCTCGACAACTTACATTTGATAAATTCCTCCAGTTCCACTGCCGGCTGGTTGTAGCCATTTGCCTTTAATACCTCAATCGCTACAGGGATGGCACCAGCGTCAGTGAATCGTGTGATTAAAAGTTTAACGATGTCAATAACATCCTTATCCTCCACATCGTTCTCGAAGATGCGCCGTTCCTGACCCTTCTGCGCGCGGTCGCAACGTTTAGATAAAAAGTTGCTGTTGTATAACTTTAAACATTGGATTAAAGAGATTATTAAGTGGATACAACTATATATTAAGCATTGTGTCCGTATTGAAATTGGAAAATGTAACCCTTGAGAACGAAACTTACAGAGCCATGCCTACATAACATGATGTGATGTTTAATGCTGAAACCCTAACTGACCTGCCTCTATTTTGCAACTTGCCTGCCTTGGCCCTATCAAAAAGAGCCTGAGTGTTCTACAGTGGCCTTCCCAATCACCGGATCTGAATCCAATAGAACACCTTTGGGATGTGGTAGAACGGGAGATTCACAACTTGAGAGTGCACCTGAAAAATCTATCAAGTCATGATGGACCAGAATCTCAAAGGAATGTTTAACATCTTGTGGAATCTATGCCACGAAGGATTGAGACTGTTTTGAGAGCAAAGGGAGGCCCTACCCAGTATTACAGTAGTAGGCTATAGTGTTCCTAATAAAGTGAGTGTAGTAGCCAAAGCCACGGTGTGGTTTTATTGGACCATAGCGAAAGTGAGGTAATGCAGAAATGTAATTCATCTAAATGTGATGTAAATTTGACTGAATTCCTGCCAGTTTACATTAGGGATGCAACCTCAGCAAATATGTTCAAGTCAAGACTAAAAACCCATCTTTTTAATATTGCCTTTAAATGACTAAATAATTAAATTATGATTATATAATGATTGGAGCACTTTGAGCTGCAACGTTTGCAGGAAAAGCGCTATACAAATAAAAAGTTATTATTATTATTATTATTATTATTATTATTATTATTATTATTATCTGTTTACTGTAGTTATATCAGTATTACAAAGCATTTGAGATGGGACAGTTCTGGTATTTTTGCCACCAAAATGCTAACTTTGATACACTTGGGTATCCATAAACCATAAAAGAGTTTTACTGAAAAGAAAAAGGGAAACGGCTAGAAGCAATATATGAAATCTGTAGCTTTATGTCTATACACAGTAATGTATAAGAAAAAGGTTATTTAAACATGTGACAATGTGCTGTATGTTTCTACGTTGAACAGTTGTTGTAGAAAATGAACAAACAAATTAGTTTAATTAATTCTATTAATTAATTTCTATAATAAGTTGTTCTATGCTACTTGGAAGTTTTGAGTCATATTTCAACTTGTCTGATTGCGATGACATGATTTGTGATGAATATAGGTCAACTCTACAATTTTATTATTCATGTTAAATACATCTGCTGGAGAAGGAATTCCTCATGAACCCCTAAATAGGTTTGCTGACAAAATGGACCCTGGCTATAACTGTGAGGTCACAGTGTCTGAAGTTAGAATTCTTCTAAAACATAAGTGATTGATGACAACCATAGAACATGCAGCTGGAGTTCTAGAATCCAGCTAGAGTACACATGCCGTTCATTTACCTGCAATTCATCTGTGAAGAGCTAGATAGATAAACGTTATTCGTTCTTTTCCCCCCAAAAATTGAAGACATGAATCCTAGTGCGCCTATTCAATGGATGGGGTCGTCAACATTCAGTGGGGTCGGCAACATCTTCGTTAAGGATTTAGTGGAGACGTTCAACAGCAAGCACCTCTACGACACGTTCTCGGAGTTTGGGAGCATCCTTTCCTGCAAGGTAGCGTCTGACGCGAATGGTAATGCTAAAGGCTATGGCTTTGTGCAGTATAACACCAAGGAGGCTGCTGAGAGAGCGATTAAGAGACTCAACGGCACGTTATTGAACGGCAGAAAAGTGTTCGTCAGAAAAGTGTTCTTCCAAACGCGCAAAGAACGAGAGGCTGAACTCGGATCCAGGGCCGGAGAGTTCACCAACGTGTATGTCAAGAACTTCGGAGAGGATATGGACGACCGACGCCTTCAGGAGAGGTTTGAAAGATTTGGACCAGTCCTGAGTGTCCGTGCCTTGACCGATGACGCTGGTAAATCCATGGGTTTTGGATTTGTCAACTTCGCAAGGCATGAGGATGCCAAGAGGGCCGTTGATGAGATGAACGGCCAGGAGCTAAATGGGAGGCGGGTCTACGTGGGCCGTGCCCAGAAGAGAGGAGAGCGCCAGACTGTGCTGAAGCGCCAGTTTGAGCATATAAATCAGGGCCACAGGACCAGATACCAGGTGTGTGTGTATATGAACAAACATAATACTGTATCAGAAAGCTCATAATCTTGGTAAGCATTGTTGATGTATTTGAGGCATGAAAAACATCTTAGTAAAACACAGTTTCTCTCTACCAGGGTGTCAATCTTTATGTCAAGAACTTGCACGATTGTTTGGACGACAAGCAGCTGCACAAAGAGTTCTCCCACTTCGGAACAATCACCAGCGCAAAGGTGATGACGGAGGGCGGACGCAGCAAGGGATTCGGCTTCGTGTGCTTCTCCTCCCCCGAGGACGCCACCAAGGCCGTGACCGTGATGAACGGTCGCATCGTGGCCACCAAGCCCCTGTACGTGGCCCTGGCCCAGGGCAAGGAGGAGCGCCAGGCTCGCGCAACCAACCAGCACGTGCAGAGTACGGCCAGCGGCTGCGCCGTTCCCAACCCAGGCATCAACCCCTACCAGGTTGCTCCCCCACCTGGGTTCTTCATGGCGGCCATTCCACAGGCCCAGAACTGTGCTGCACCGGACTTCACCAACCAGCTGGCTCAGCTGAGACCCACTCATCTCCTAGACACACCTCCTCAGCACTTCCAGAACACGCCCACCAACGCCATGTGTCCGTCGGCTACCAGGCCTAAGACCTTCAACGTTCCCAACCCAGGCATCAACCCCTACCAGGTTGCTCCCCCACCTGGGTTCTTCATGGCGGCCATTCCACAGGCCCAGAACTGTGCTGCACCGGACTTCACCAACCAGCTGGCTCAGCTGAGACCCACTCATCTCCTAGACACACCTCCTCAGCACTTCCAGAACACGCCCACCAACGCCATGTGTCCGTCGGCTACCAGGCCTAAGACCTTCAACGCTATGAAGGCCACGCCCTCCCTGGTTCCCCCTATGATGACCTCTCAGCGCGCGGGTCAGTATATTTAGTGAAGTAATCCTGCCCCAAAGAGCACTATCCAAACATTTGCCATAAATATCCCTTTGATTATGATTATCTTCCCTCTCAGCTACCCAGGCCTTGAGAAAGCACCCTGCCAGTGCAGACGCAGCTACAGCACGGATGCACACTGTGCCCCGTAACAAGTACACAGCTGGTGTACACCTCCTGCAGCACATGGCTCCCCAGCCACAGATCCCCATGAAGCAGCCTGCTATCCATGAGGAGCTTCGGACTGACTCCATTTTGGCTGCCGTTCCCCATGAGGACCTGAAGCAAATGATAGGCGAGTCTATTTGTTTGTTTCAATGAATCCCCCATTAGGTTAGTATAATTACTGTTACTGATATTTATTCTCCCCCTCCCTCCCCATCGCTCCCAAGGTCACTGGCATGCTGCTGGAGATGGACAACTCTGACCTGCTCCGCATGCTGGAGTCTCCACAGTTCCTGCGCTCCAAGGTGGACGAAGCGGTCGCTGCGCTGGAGGCCCACTCATTCATTCATTCATTCATGGAAGACCATTCATTCATTCACTGGGCTGAGGAGGCTGTACAGAAATCTGGCCACGTCCCAGTTTGAGTTTCAAGCGGCTAACGCGTAAAAAAGGAGACGCGGACTTTGAAACCTACTTCACCGATAACTATGCAAAACGAATAAATGACTTCATCACAAAATGAAATCGATTGACTCAGCTATGTCTAAAAAAAGGGTAAGCTGTACCTCGATGATGAATGTAAAAGCACTGGTTGGACCAGGCTACACGTGAACGCGCAAAACGGAGATTAGGGGTGAAAACCTGTCAACATTGGGATTTGAAAATAAGGGATATTTTCCCGAAAATAAGGGATATCCCTCGCACGCCCCCGGGCCGTCCCCACCCCCACCCCCACCCCACCGTCCACAAACCATACCCCTTACATTTAGACAAGGGTACACACAGTCAATCCTAACATCACCACTAGACAACCATAGGATACCTCGATGGAGCATGCTGGTCACTTGTGGGGGAAACATGCACTGATCAATGGGCGAACCACTGCCACGTGACCTATTTTGATCTACAAGGCTTCTCACTCCCTCTCTCTTATTCATACAATACGATATTACAATATATTAGAAATATTGGTTTTAACATTATGTTGTTTTTTTTATTTTTTTTGTGCTTTGCATTCATAACATTATAATGTACAATTGTGATTAAAATGCAATAGGAAACTATCAATTAAAATGTGGGTATGAACGACTGTCTGTGTTTTCTTTTTGTATAGTGTGTCAACACATTTTCGACCTTATCTGGACGTGTAGAGCACATCATATAATGTGCAACAATACTATGTGCAATATGACAACCCTTGTGTACATAAGGTTCAGATATAGGACTGCAAGCAGGATGCCATTTAATAAGTAACACCTTGACATTTTGTGTGGATATGCTCAGATCATAGTTCAGAATGACATACTACACATGATTGACAAAGAGACAAAGTAATTCATAATTAAATGAAAGCAATGAAGATTGAGAGCTGCTCGAATCTTAAAAGTGAGGCTAGCAGAAAATGGACCCTGATTCATTATGGTCGCAGTTGTGTGCACTGATCTCAAGTTAAGATTCCACCCATAGAACCCAAGGTATGGGCTCCAACTAATCATACCATTGCACAACCCTTTTTCAAAAGTATTCCTTTGTGCATCCATTCCAATTTAAGTCCACATGGGGGAGCTAGAGCATACTTCAGGAGAAGGGTGGGGCTGAAAAGGAAATAACATGATAGCATGATACCAAGACAGTTCACCTACATACACAAGTTGTTTCCTAACTCGGTTCTACTGTTTTTGGGCTTCCAGTTAACAAAATAACATGTAGCCTATGTTTTTAGTATAGCTCAACTTCACTATCCAAGGTTAGTGTGGTGTTCTCTCTGTGACCGTACTTCAAACTTCCTGTGATTGTGAAAAGAATACTCTGAGATTTACTGTATTTCTGCATTATAACTGCATTATTACAGAAGGTGAATTTCATACTTCACGGCTTTCATGATTTATTACTGTCTTTCCTGTGCACTCACAAATGCAATGTTGACCCAATGTGGGTGTGGCACATAATGTGCAAGTGTCCAGAAGTGTTCTAATTTTCAGTAGAAAATAACTTCACTGCAACTTTTGAAAATACATTTATTCTCTGGTATAAAAGATTAACAAACGCAGGAAAATCTTATAAAAACATGATTTAGTACATTTTTAAACCACTATTATGACCCTGAAAACATTTAACAGCTAAGCTGAGGCCTATTATAACACATTTTCAGTTCAAGCCAATGTCTTGGCAAAAATAGGGGTCCAATTCAATTACAATGTTTTTCATTATCAAACTGCATTTTGGGCCTTTCCTGATAACCATGTCAATGATGGCACGGGCTCTGTCTGCCCTTATCACTTTAGACATTACTGCCTCTGCTTCATGTGGATTCATCACTTTCTCTAGTTGAAGTTTGTCCAGTAGAGAGTCAAGATTTGGGCCTGATACTCCGTTCACAAACTTTGGCCGCACAGACGTCAGAGTGTCTGCTGCTGAAGATGTCTGACTGCAATCAGCCTGTGGCCTCTCCACTGATGCAGCACCTTGTATGGGAAACAAAAAGGGACATTCATCTAGTCTATGACGGTTGTGTTGTGCTATGTAGTCTATGACCAAACCAGTGTTGGTGAAGTGAAGACAGTTTTATGGCAGGTTGAAGTTCATCCGTTCTGCATTTACACCAGCTAATGATCAGCTAAGTCCTATTTCTTAAATCATCTTTAACCTTGAATATAGGGAGGGACTGATTCATTTCAGATCGGGGATACAAGATGAGTGAACTGACCAGGTATTATCCTGAACCTGACCACCAGACTTTAGGGTCAATTCCATTTCAATTCAGGAAGTCAGCTGAAAGTCTATTGAATTCTAATTTAAATTCCTCATTAAAAATAATGTTCATCTTCACAATACCTTCATGATTGAGTAATTAGCTCAACCAGATGGACTGGGCTAAAACTAAAATATCCAGCCTAGGGTGACAACATGATCTACAGAAACAGCTACAGAAACAATATTTGTACAGAATGTATCTCCACTCAGACTTATAATAGGTGAATTTAACTTAGAAACGTATTTTCTTTCTATTTCTATCTATTAGCACCGCCAAAGCCAGCCTGGCCTGGTTTACACACGTCCGTGAAAGTGAAAGTGAAACTAACAATTTCCCTTTATTTTCCATATTTCTACATAGTTCGTAATAGATAGTTGCATATTCAATGTTTTTTGTGTGTAACTAAACCAATTGCTGTTTGCTTCCCCAGCTTTTCCACATTGTTTTAATAAAATCATTTGGACAAGAGAAGTCACTTGTTTTGACAATTTCCATTCTCGACAACTTACATTTGATAAATTCCTCCAGTTCCACTGCCGGCTGGTTGTAGCCATTTGCCTTTAATACCTCAATCGCTACAGGGATGGCACCAGCGTCAGTGAATCGTGTGATTAAAAGTTTAACGATGTCAATAACATCCTTATCCTCCACATCGTTCTCGAAGATGCGCCGTTCCTGACCCTTCTGCGCGCGGTCGCAACGTTTAGATAAAAAGTTGCTGTTGTATAACTTTAAACATTGGATTAAAGAGATTATTAAGTGGATACAACTATATATTAAGCATTGTGTCCGTATTGAAATTGGAAAATGTAACCCTTGAGAACGAAACTTACAGAGCCATGCCTATAACATGATGTGATGTTTAATGCTGAAACCCTAACTGACCTGCCTCTATTTTGCAACTTGCCTGCCTTGGCCCTATCAAAAAGAGCCTGAGTGTTCTACAGTGGCCTTCCCAATCACCGGATCTGAATCCAATAGAACACCTTTGGGATGTGGTAGAACGGGAGATTCACAACTTGAGAGTGCACCTGAAAAATCTATCAAGTCATGATGGACCAGAATCTCAAAGGAATGTTTAACATCTTGTGGAATCTATGCCACGAAGGATTGAGACTGTTTTGAGAGCAAAGGGAGGCCCTACCCAGTATTACAGTAGTAGGCTATAGTGTTCCTAATAAAGTGAGTGTAGTAGCCAAAGCCACGGTGTGGTTTTATTGGACCATAGCGAAAGTGAGGTAATGCAGAAATGTAATTCATCTAAATGTGATGTAAATTTGACTGAATTCCTGCCAGTTTACATTAGGGATGCAACCTCAGCAAATATGTTCAAGTCAAGACTAAAAACCCATCTTTTTAATATTGCCTTTAAATGACTAAATAATTAAATTATGATTATATAATGATTGGAGCACTTTGAGCTGCAACGTTTGCAGGAAAAGCGCTATACAAATAAAAAGTTATTATTATTATTATTATTATTATTATTATTATTATTATTATTATCTGTTTACTGTAGTTATATCAGTATTACAAAGCATTTGAGATGGGACAGTTCTGGTATTTTTGCCACCAAAATGCTAACTTTGATACACTTGGGTATCCATAAACCATAAAAGAGTTTTACTGAAAAGAAAAAGGGAAACGGCTAGAAGCAATATATGAAATCTGTAGCTTTATGTCTATACACAGTAATGTATAAGAAAAAGGTTATTTAAACATGTGACAATGTGCTGTATGTTTCTACGTTGAACAGTTGTTGTAGAAAATGAACAAACAAATTAGTTTAATTAATTCTATTAATTAATTTCTATAATAAGTTGTTCTATGCTACTTGGAAGTTTTGAGTCATATTTCAACTTGTCTGATTGCGATGACATGATTTGTGATGAATATAGGTCAACTCTACAATTTTATTATTCATGTTAAATACATCTGCTGGAGAAGGAATTCCTCATGAACCCCTAAATAGGTTTGCTGACAAAATGGACCCTGGCTATAACTGTGAGGTCACAGTGTCTGAAGTTAGAATTCTTCTAAAACATAAGTGATTGATGACAACCATAGAACATGCAGCTGGAGTTCTAGAATCCAGCTAGAGTACACATGCCGTTCATTTACCTGCAATTCATCTGTGAAGAGCTAGATAGATAAACGTTATTCGTTCTTTTCCCCCCAAAAATTGAAGACATGAATCCTAGTGCGCCTATTCAATGGATGGGGTCGTCAACATTCAGTGGGGTCGGCAACATCTTCGTTAAGGATTTAGTGGAGACGTTCAACAGCAAGCACCTCTACGACACGTTCTCGGAGTTTGGGAGCATCCTTTCCTGCAAGGTAGCGTCTGACGCGAATGGTAATGCTAAAGGCTATGGCTTTGTGCAGTATAACACCAAGGAGGCTGCTGAGAGAGCGATTAAGAGACTCAACGGCACGTTATTGAACGGCAGAAAAGTGTTCGTCAGAAAAGTGTTCTTCCAAACGCGCAAAGAACGAGAGGCTGAACTCGGATCCAGGGCCGGAGAGTTCACCAACGTGTATGTCAAGAACTTCGGAGAGGATATGGACGACCGACGCCTTCAGGAGAGGTTTGAAAGATTTGGACCAGTCCTGAGTGTCCGTGCCTTGACCGATGACGCTGGTAAATCCATGGGTTTTGGATTTGTCAACTTCGCAAGGCATGAGGATGCCAAGAGGGCCGTTGATGAGATGAACGGCCAGGAGCTAAATGGGAGGCGGGTCTACGTGGGCCGTGCCCAGAAGAGAGGAGAGCGCCAGACTGTGCTGAAGCGCCAGTTTGAGCATATAAATCAGGGCCACAGGACCAGATACCAGGTGTGTGTGTATATGAACAAACATAATACTGTATCAGAAAGCTCATAATCTTGGTAAGCATTGTTGATGTATTTGAGGCATGAAAAACATCTTAGTAAAACACAGTTTCTCTCTACCAGGGTGTCAATCTTTATGTCAAGAACTTGCACGATTGTTTGGACGACAAGCAGCTGCACAAAGAGTTCTCCCACTTCGGAACAATCACCAGCGCAAAGGTGATGACGGAGGGCGGACGCAGCAAGGGATTCGGCTTCGTGTGCTTCTCCTCCCCCGAGGACGCCACCAAGGCCGTGACCGTGATGAACGGTCGCATCGTGGCCACCAAGCCCCTGTACGTGGCCCTGGCCCAGGGCAAGGAGGAGCGCCAGGCTCGCGCAACCAACCAGCACGTGCAGAGTACGGCCAGCGGCTGCGCCGTTCCCAACCCAGGCATCAACCCCTACCAGGTTGCTCCCCCACCTGGGTTCTTCATGGCGGCCATTCCACAGGCCCAGAACTGTGCTGCACCGGACTTCACCAACCAGCTGGCTCAGCTGAGACCCACTCATCTCCTAGACACACCTCCTCAGCACTTCCAGAACACGCCCACCAACGCCATGTGTCCGTCGGCTACCAGGCCTAAGACCTTCAACGTTCCCAACCCAGGCATCAACCCCTACCAGGTTGCTCCCCCACCTGGGTTCTTCATGGCGGCCATTCCACAGGCCCAGAACTGTGCTGCACCGGACTTCACCAACCAGCTGGCTCAGCTGAGACCCACTCATCTCCTAGACACACCTCCTCAGCACTTCCAGAACACGCCCACCAACGCCATGTGTCCGTCGGCTACCAGGCCTAAGACCTTCAACGCTATGAAGGCCACGCCCTCCCTGGTTCCCCCTATGATGACCTCTCAGCGCGCGGGTCAGTATATTTAGTGAAGTAATCCTGCCCCAAAGAGCACTATCCAAACATTTGCCATAAATATCCCTTTGATTATGATTATCTTCCCTCTCAGCTACCCAGGCCTTGAGAAAGCACCCTGCCAGTGCAGACGCAGCTACAGCACGGATGCACACTGTGCCCCGTAACAAGTACACAGCTGGTGTACACCTCCTGCAGCACATGGCTCCCCAGCCACAGATCCCCATGAAGCAGCCTGCTATCCATGAGGAGCTTCGGACTGACTCCATTTTGGCTGCCGTTCCCCATGAGGACCTGAAGCAAATGATAGGCGAGTCTATTTGTTTGTTTCAATGAATCCCCCATTAGGTTAGTATAATTACTGTTACTGATATTTATTCTCCCCCTCCCTCCAGGTGAGCGTTTCTCATCTATCCACAGCATGCACCCCATCGCTCCCAAGGTCACTGGCATGCTGCTGGAGATGGACAACTCTGACCTGCTCCGCATGCTGGAGTCTCCACAGTTCCTGCGCTCCAAGGTGGACGAAGCGGTCGCTGCGCTGGAGGCCCACTCATTCATTCATTCATGGAAGACCATTCATTCATTCACTGGGCTGAGGAGGCTGTACAGAAATCTGGCCACGTCCCAGTTTGAGTTTCAAGCGGCTAACGCGTAAAAAAGGAGACGCGGACTTTGAAACCTACTTCACCGATAACTATGCAAAACGAATAAATGACTTCATCACAAAATGAAATCGATTGACTCAGCTATGTCTAAAAAAAGGGTAAGCTGTACCTCGATGATGAATGTAAAAGCACTGGTTGGACCAGGCTACACGTGAACGCGCAAAACGGAGATTAGGGGTGAAAACCTGTCAACATTGGGATTTGAAAATAAGGGATATTTCCCCGAAAATAAGGGATATCCCTCGCACGCCCCCGGGCCGTCCCCACCCCCACCCCCACCCCACCGTCCACAAACCATACCCCTTACATTTAGACAAGGGTACACACAGTCAATCCTAACATCACCACTAGACAACCATAGGATACCTCGATGGAGCATGCTGGTCACTTGTGGGGGAAACATGCACTGATCAATGGGCGAACCACTGCCACGTGACCTATTTTGATCTACAAGGCTTCTCACTCCCTCTCTCTTATTCATACAATACGATATTACAATATATTAGAAATATTGGTTTTAACTATGTTGTTTTTTTTATTTTTTTGTGCTTTGCATTCATAACATTATAATGTACAATTGTGATTAAAATGCAATAGGAAACTATCAATTAAAATGTGGGTATGAACGACTGTCTGTGTTTTCTTTTTGTATAGTGTGTCAACACATTTTCGACCTTATCTGGACGTGTAGAGCACATCATATAATGTGCAACAATACTATGTGCAATATGACAACCCTTGTGTACATAAGGTTCAGATATAGGACTGCAAGCAGGATGCCATTTAATAAGTAACACCTTGACATTTTGTGTGGATATGCTCAGATCATAGTTCAGAATGACATACTACACATGATTGACAAAGAGACAAAGTAATTCATAATTAAATGAAAGCAATGAAGATTGAGAGCTGCTCGAATCTTAAAAGTGAGGCTAGCAGAAAATGGACCCTGATTCATTATGGTCGCAGTTGTGTGCACTGATCTCAAGTTAAGATTCCACCCATAGAACCCAAGGTATGGGCTCCAACTAATCATACCATTGCACAACCCTTTTTCAAAAGTATTCCTTTGTGCATCCATTCCAATTTAAGTCCACATGGGGGAGCTAGAGCATACTTCAGGAGAAGGGTGGGGCTGAAAAGGAAATAACATGATAGCATGATACCAAGACAGTTCACCTACATACACAAGTTGTTTCCTAACTCGGTTCTACTGTTTTTGGGCTTCCAGTTAACAAAATAACATGTAGCCTATGTTTTTAGTATAGCTCAACTTCACTATCCAAGGTTAGTGTGGTGTTCTCTCTGTGACCGTACTTCAAACTTCCTGTGATTGTGAAAAGAATACTCTGAGATTTACTGTATTTCTGCATTATAACTGCATTATTACAGAAGGTGAATTTCATACTTCACGGCTTTCATGATTTATTACTGTCTTTCCTGTGCACTCACAAATGCAATGTTGACCCAATGTGGGTGTGGCACATAATGTGCAAGTGTCCAGAAGTGTTCTAATTTTCAGTAGAAAATAACTTCACTGCAACTTTTGAAAATACATTTATTCTCTGGTATAAAAGATTAACAAACGCAGGAAAATCTTATAAAAACATGATTTAGTACATTTTTAAACCACTATTATGACCCTGAAAACATTTAACAGCTAAGCTGAGGCCTATTATAACACATTTTCAGTTCAAGCCAATGTCTTGGCAAAAATAGGGGTCCAATTCAATTACAATGTTTTTCATTATCAAACTGCATTTTGGGCCTTTCCTGATAACCATGTCAATGATGGCACGGGCTCTGTCTGCCCTTATCACTTTAGACATTACTGCCTCTGCTTCATGTGGATTCATCACTTTCTCTAGTTGAAGTTTGTCCAGTAGAGAGTCAAGATTTGGGCCTGATACTCCGTTCACAAACTTTGGCCGCACAGACGTCAGAGTGTCTGCTGCTGAAGATGTCTGACTGCAATCAGCCTGTGGCCTCTCCACTGATGCAGCACCTTGTATGGGAAACAAAAAGGGACATTCATCTAGTCTATGACGGTTGTGTTGTGCTATGTAGTCTATGACCAAACCAGTGTTGGTGAAGTGAAGACAGTTTTATGGCAGGTTGAAGTTCATCCGTTCTGCATTTACACCAGCTAATGATCAGCTAAGTCCTATTTCTTAAATCATCTTTAACCTTGAATATAGGGAGGGACTGATTCATTTCAGATCGGGGATACAAGATGAGTGAACTGACCAGGTATTATCCTGAACCTGACCACCAGACTTTAGGGTCAATTCCATTTCAATTCAGGAAGTCAGCTGAAAGTCTATTGAATTCTAATTTAAATTCCTCATTAAAAATAATGTTCATCTTCACAATACCTTCATGATTGAGTAATTAGCTCAACCAGATGGACTGGGCTAAAACTAAAATATCCAGCCTAGGGTGACAACATGATCTACAGAAACAGCTACAGAAACAATATTTGTACAGAATGTATCTCCACTCAGACTTATAATAGGTGAATTTAACTTAGAAACGTATTTTCTTTCTATTTCTATCTATTAGCACCGCCAAAGCCAGCCTGGCCTGGTTTACACACGTCCGTGAAAGTGAAAGTGAAACTAACAATTTCCCTTTATTTTCCATATTTCTACATAGTTCGTAATAGATAGTTGCATATTCAATGTTTTTTGTGTGTAACTAAACCAATTGCTGTTTGCTTCCCCAGCTTTTCCACATTGTTTTAATAAAATCATTTGGACAAGAGAAGTCACTTGTTTTGACAATTTCCATTCTCGACAACTTACATTTGATAAATTCCTCCAGTTCCACTGCCGGCTGGTTGTAGCCATTTGCCTTTAATACCTCAATCGCTACAGGGATGGCACCAGCGTCAGTGAATCGTGTGATTAAAAGTTTAACGATGTCAATAACATCCTTATCCTCCACATCGTTCTCGAAGATGCGCCGTTCCTGACCCTTCTGCGCGCGGTCGCAACGTTTAGATAAAAAGTTGCTGTTGTATAACTTTAAACATTGGATTAAAGAGATTATTAAGTGGATACAACTATATATTAAGCATTGTGTCCGTATTGAAATTGGAAAATGTAACCCTTGAGAACGAAACTTACAGAGCCATGCCTACATAACATGATGTGATGTTTAATGCTGAAACCCTAACTGACCTGCCTCTATTTTGCAACTTGCCTGCCTTGGCCCTATCAAAAAGAGCCTGAGTGTTCTACAGTGGCCTTCCCAATCACCGGATCTGAATCCAATAGAACACCTTTGGGATGTGGTAGAACGGGAGATTCACAACTTGAGAGTGCACCTGAAAAATCTATCAAGTCATGATGGACCAGAATCTCAAAGGAATGTTTAACATCTTGTGGAATCCAGTGGCGGGCGGTGCATTTCACACCTAGGCCTTCAGTGATGTCCGACACATTCCTACCTGAATTATTCTACCTCTTAATACCATCGTTATGACGCCATGGCTCTAGAAACTAGACAGAAACACAGTATAACCGGGCGTTGCATCACCTTAACATAGTCAGACAAGTACAACAGAGTTATATTAATATTTCCGAAGCATTTTTAATCAATAAATCCGCATTTACAATGAAGAGTGTTAAACTAACATCTTTAAGATCGCTACATTACCCACTTCTGTCGTCTCGTCCACCATAATAGCGACAAAGGGTGCCTTTTTAATCTCCATTTTGATCTCTTCTTCCATCACTTCAGCAATAGCAAAAATCAGGTCGTTTTGTATTTTGCCTGACGTCCCAGTAAACACTTTGTTTGTGGACAGGTGGTAATGTAAATCTGGGTTGTTTTCAGCCAGAAAAGAAAGAAGCTCAACGTAGTTTCCTCTGTTTGTGGACTTGGCGCTTTCATCCTGTCCCCTAAATGAAAGTTATTGTTTACCCAAAAACAGGACACAATCGATCAGTATTATCGATCAGTCAACGAAAGCTTTCGTTCTGAGGCTCCGTTTCCCTGTGCACTTTCAAAAGTTTCACATCTACCGGCATAGTTCCGCATCTCAATAGTGAATATCAATAGTGCGTAGCAATAGTGCGTAGCAATAGTGCGTATCCAATCAAAAGACGTGCTGGGTGCTGACATCATTGAGCCTTACAGCAGGCGCCGTTGTTGCTTTTGCTCGCATCTACGTAGGTTTACTAGGTACGCCACATGTTTTCTCGTTCCAACGTTAAGTTACAGGTCGAATCCGCTTCACCGTTTAATGTGAAGGCGGGCAGATTTTTGAGCCCCCTAGCAACACATTTTGATTGGATAAAAGCTCTAACATAAAGGCCAGCCCTCCAAATCTCAATCGGAGACTGGAAGCAGCGCAACCAAGAGGAAAGCTATGAAATGAAGAGAATAGACTATGGGGAATCATTAATACATATTTGTGGAAAATATATATTAAAATAAAATGTATATTCTGATGATGTTTAGACCAGCAGAGAAGGCCTTGCTGGCCCTGACGGCACACCACTGGTGGAATCTATGCCACGAAGGATTGAGACTGTTTTGAGAGCAAAGGGAGGCCCTACCCAGTATTACAGTAGTAGGCTATAGTGTTCCTAATAAAGTGAGTGTAGTAGCCAAAGCCACGGTGTGGTTTTATTGGACCATAGCGAAAGTGAGGTAATGCAGAAATGTAATTCATCTAAATGTGATGTAAATTTGACTGAATTCCTGCCAGTTTACATTAGGTATGCAACCTCAGCAAATATGTTCAAGTCAAGACTAAAAACCCATCTTTTTAATATTGCCTTTAAATGACTAAATAATTAAATTATGATTATATAATGATTGGAGCACTTTGAGCTGCAACGTTTGCAGGAAAAGCGCTATACAAATAAAAAGTTATTATTATTATTATTATTATCTGTTTACTGTAGTTATATCAGTATTACAAAGCATTTGAGATGGGACAGTTCTGGTATTTTTGCCACCAAAATGCTAACTTTGATACACTTGGGTATCCATAAACCATAAAAGAGTTTTACTGAAAAGAAAAAGGGAAACGGCTAGAAGCAATATATGAAATCTGTAGCTTTATGTCTATACACAGTAATGTATAAGAAAAAGGTTATTTAAACATGTGACAATGTGCTGTATGTTTCTACGTTGAACAGTTGTTGTAGAAAATGAACAAACAAATTAGTTTAATTAATTCTATTAATTAATTTCTATAATAAGTTGTTCTATGCTACTTGGAAGTTTTGAGTCATATTTCAACTTGTCTGATTGCGATGACATGATTTGTGATGAATATAGGTCAACTCTACAATTTTATTATTCATGTTAAATACATCTGCTGGAGAAGGAATTCCTCATGAACCCCTAAATAGGTTTGCTGACAAAATGGACCCTGGCTATAACTGTGAGGTCACAGTGTCTGAAGTTAGAATTCTTCTAAAACATAAGTGATTGATGACAACCATAGAACATGCAGCTGGAGTTCTAGAATCCAGCTAGAGTACACATGCCGTTCATTTACCTGCAATTCATCTGTGAAGAGCTAGATAGATAAACGTTATTCGTTCTTTTCCCCCAAAAAATTGAAGACATGAATCCTAGTGCGCCTATTCAATGGATGGGGTCGTCAACATTCAGTGGGGTCGGCAACATCTTCGTTAAGGATTTAGTGGAGACGTTCAACAGCAAGCACCTCTACGACACGTTCTCGGAGTTTGGGAGCATCCTTTCCTGCAAGGTAGCGTCTGACGCGAATGGTAATGCTAAAGGCTATGGCTTTGTGCAGTATAACACCAAGGAGGCTGCTGAGAGAGCGATTAAGAGACTCAACGGCACGTTATTGAACGGCAGAAAAGTGTTCGTCAGAAAAGTGTTCTTCCAAACGCGCAAAGAACGAGAGGCTGAACTCGGATCCAGGGCCGGAGAGTTCACCAACGTGTATGTGTAGCGGGTACAAATATATGCTGCGCCTTTAAGACGAGGTCACATGAACGCGCAGGTGTGAACGCGCAGGTGTGCTTGAGAGAGGAGCAGTGAGTTGGAACGAGCAACGTGGACGGAGCGGTAGCGGTGTGGGCTCTTTGCAAGTATATAGTTTTGATAAGAAGATATTGCCGAGTGGTCATACAAAGTACGGGATACGTTGATTTGCGAGTGTTTTGTTTGGGAAGAGCAGGCCTGAACGTCGTCGGTATCGAGAGGTGAAGCGTGCGCCAGCT
Source organism: Nansenia antarctica (assembly GCF_963989245.1). NCBI lineage: Eukaryota > Metazoa > Chordata > Actinopteri > Argentiniformes > Microstomatidae > Nansenia > Nansenia antarctica. Next base: position 317,834 of record NW_027663469.1, read on the forward strand.
CACCCCTCCCCCACCCCGTGTGTGAACTGCGAGAGAAAGGAGCTACACGTGGTTGGTGTTCATTGTCCTGTACAGAGGAGAAGCGTGCGCCAGTGAAGCGTGGGTTCAGCGAGGTTTCTCGGAGTTTGCCCTGCCAGCCATCAGACACCCTTGACGTGCGATCTCTGCTGGATGGGTAATCTCTGCACTACACCTTGCCATTAGCACTGGCCAACCACGCATACCGTGCGCGGACGAACAGAACTGTGAACTGAACGGACTAACGCTCGAACGCGCACAAACCCACACTGGGAGAAAAGGACTGCTCATTCAGACTGATGTTGTTAAATGTACTCTCTGTGAGACTGCTAGACTCTCTGTGAGACTGCTAGACTCTCTGTGTGACTGCTAGACTCTCTGTGTGACTGCTAGACTCTCTGTGAGACTGCTAGACTCTCTGTGAGACTGCTAGACTCTCTGTGTGACTGCTAATACATTACCATATTGAATTTATTGACCCAAATGTTAACCGTTTTGTGTTTGGATAATTTTCCATAAGCTCTGTGTTTATTTTTGAGTAAACATTTGAATGGAATAACAGCTGTAATTTCCCATTTAATTTACTTACCTGGGGGTAGGGGCGCCTCACCTGTTTAGCTAGACCTAGGTAAAGTAGGGGGTGGTGTCAGGTCAGTTCGGCACTTACCTCGCACACACTGCACACACTTTTCACGGCCACCTACTAAAGCCCACTTTACCCCGTCTAAGAGGTTGACGTTAACCCAAGCTACTAAACAGGAAACAACTTGCTCACTCACCTGAACATTGAGGCCATAGGTATTGGGTGTGGGGGACCTAGATCCTGTCCCACTCAGTCCTCCCCAGACTAAGTACTTTGTAACCCCTACAAGGCGGCGGTAATAATCCCGACCGTCACAATTGGCGTCACGAACAGGATAGAATAAGCAACCATTTTTAAGTGGAAGCCATGGCAGAATTAGAGGAACTTAAGAAGCAATTTGAGAGGATGATGGAGAGGTTCAATGACCAAGCTGAGGCCCTGATACAAGCTAGAAGCGAGCAAAGAGAAGCTCTGGCATTAGCTAAAGCAGTCATAGATCAGCAGAAAGAAAAGCCCCCTGCATCTATTGTGTATATCCCCAGAGACCGCAAGATTTCAGATTTCAGTGGTAAACAAGGTGATGTAGATATTGAAGAATGGATCACATCAATTAAATCTGCCCTTCAAATCATGAAGGTCCCTATAGAGGACCAAGCCGAGTTCATCAAGCAGCATCTTCAAAACGAAGCCAAACTCACAGTCAAGTATATGGCAGACAAAGCTAAGGATGCAGAGACCATATTTGAAGCACTGCGTAAGACTTATGGTGACAAAGTCCCTTTAGGCACCCGGCTCAAAGAATTCTATGACCGCAAGCAGTTGGCAGGAGAGACCATACGTTCTTACGCCTATGACATTCAAGAAAAGCTAATGCGAATTTGTCGTAGAGATGCCAAGCGTGTCCCTGATTCAGACGGAATGCTGAAAGAACAGCTTGCTCTTGGGCTTCGAGATGATATCTTAAGAAGAGAGATCAAGAGGAGACTGAAGGAAAAGGAGAGTCTTACTTTTGCTGAGCTAATGCAAGACGCCATCTCATGGTCTGAGGAGGAAGAGGTTCAGGGGTCTGATAGTGCGCAAAGCAGTTCCCGTGCCAAAGGTGCCATTAATGCTACCAGGGCTACCGACGAACCTGCTTCGCAGTTGACAATGGAGATGTTGTATGAAGCAATACAAAAGTTAGCCATCCGTCAAGATGAACTGTTCCAGATGATGGGCCACAGTGGCACTGGCATGACACAAGGGAAAGGCGAGAGGGCAAGAAGCCCCCCTTTGAAAAACGAAGATGGGCAGTTCATCTGCTACACGTGCAATGAGCCAGGACATACCAGCAGTAGTGCGGTGGCTTAAGACCATATTTGACAATAATGGGGACGCGCCGGACAAAAGCACCAAATTTTTTCCATGTGCTCTACATCACCATAGCTTTCAATTTTTGGTGGGAGCCACTTCATCAAGATGGCCGATGGCGGATTTCCAAGGTGGCCGCCATGTAAAATCTATAAGTGCAAATATCTCGGCTTCCAAGCCACTTAGAAGGTCAATCTTGGTGTCAAAATATACATTTTCTGGGTCAGGGAATGCATTAAAGCTATTGAGAATATCATTATGTGATTATTTTATATTTTTGGACCACTGCACTGACTGAGGCTGGTATCGCATCCTCTGGCACAGCTGACTCTTTCCTCAAAGCATCCCACCTCACTAGGACAAGACATGCCCACCAAGTGAGCGCTCTGGCACTGGGGAAGCTGCAGCAGGATGCCTTCTTGGACATGGTGACTGAGGGACCACGTGATGAGAAGATCAAGTGCCCACAGAGAACAGGATTTCCCCCTCTATGTGGAGTCACTGAAGGCTCTCGTCCCATGGTTCTTCGCCCTTGATCACCAGAACTATGCCAGATGGATTCCTGTCCACATCCGCGACATGGAAAGCTTGCCCACGTCCATTCACAATGAATTTGAAGAACATGGTCACTGGGTTATTCCCAAGACCACAAACAGATTCTCAAGCATACCGATAGACCAGGCTCATGAGCAGAATAATGATCTGGTGAAGGGTTCTGGGGGTGCAGTGGGACTCACCGAGAATCCCTCAGCATTCAAGAAGTGGATGATCGCAGGGCCTGAACAAGCACGACTCCTAAAAGAGTTTGAGCAGGAGTTTATTTCAGAAGAAGGCAATAAACAACAACACCATGAAGAAGGAATGTCTACACAGAAGACATTCAAAGAACAAGCACTAGCTCTGGTGCACACCATCACTGGGATGAGCAATCCATTCCTAGATGATACCCCCGAGCTTCTAATGCTGGACACACAAAATATAACTGACGAGTCTGTGGTTAACACAGTCCGCAATGTGGAATCAGTGGGCAGAGATCAGTACAACAAGTACCATGAGAGAGTGATCAGGAACCGCACACACTCCATTCACGAGCCCATCAAAAATAACTCACTGCCTCTCTTCAGATGCCCAACACCCAAGACCAAGACCAAGCAGGCAGGGCAGATCTCAATGTTGAAGGATGATGTTGCACTCTTCTCCCAATTATATATAGCCATGCAACACAGAGAGGGTGACATGAGCACCTTTTTTAAGCACGAAAACCATCCATACCCTCCCTCCCTATCTGACAGAGGGAAACTACGCTTGGGAAAGAAGTCAGATCTGCTAATTGTTCTGACAGAGAAGACACAACAGGAACCTCCAGGTACTTTTTTTTTTTTTTACAAACAAGTTGTAATCAGTCAGTGGCATTAAGTAATATCAGTAATAATCAGAAAAAATTGCATATCATTCTCTTCAAGGTCTGTAGAGAGTCCTTATTTACAGTTTGTTTTTCGTTTTTTAACTAACTTTCTTTTTTACCTCCAGGGACTTTTGATGTCAAAGTACTCGACGGTGCTGCTGTTGTGCACTTCCTGTCCACCACCAACATTACCACATTCGACGAATATGCCAGTTGTGTCTTTGTTCCCCACATCATGAAGCACTTGGAGACCTCTGCAAGAGTTGATGTGGTCTGGGATACTTACATCACCAGCAGCATAAAAGAGTCAACAAGGGAGAAACGAGGCAAAGGGATACGACGGAAGGTGGCTGGTCAGAACAAGCTGCCAGGGAATTGGCCAGATTTCCTGCGTGACCCTATGAACAAGCAGGAACTCTTCACCTTCCTCTCCAGGAAGATTGCATCCATTGCCTGGCCAGATGGTAAGCAGGTCTTCATTACATCTGGCACCAGAGTGGTCGGCACAGACACCAGCCACTTCATACTGCCATGTAACCATGAAGAGGCCGACACCAGGATACTGATTCATCTGCTTGATGCCCTGGAGCATCGCTCTTCTACCTGCTTGGTACACACTGTGGATACAGATGTTGTCGTTATCCTCATCGGCAAGTTCCATGCCCTGCCCTCCAAGTATCCAGCTGCAGACATCTGGGTCGCTTTTGGCACTGGCAAGAACTACAGATATCTTCATATCAATAACATCTGCCATACTCTGGGCAAAGGTAAGTCCACAGCACTTCCAGTCTTCCACTGTTTCACAGGCTGTGACACAACCTCAGCATTCTGTGGGAAGGGGAAGAAGTCAGCATGGGAGGCTTGGAAGTCCTACGCCGAGGTCACCCAGGCCTTCAACTACATGGCAGCGAATCCGCACAGTCCCGTGACCATAGATGCCCAGCAATTTCAACTTCTGGAGCGCTACACAATCGTCCTTTACGACAAGACGAGTGATGTGGAATCTATTAATGAAGCACGGAGAGAGTTGTTCTGCCAGAAGAACAGAACCATGGAACACATTCCACCAACACAAGATTCCCTTCTGCAGCACTTGAAGCGAGTTGTCTACCAGTCTGGGATCTGGGCAACATCTGAACTGGCTCAGCAGCCGACACCCAGTCCAGAAGGATGTGGATGGACATTGGATAGAGACAGCCAGGTCTGGCTTCCTGTGTGGAGCATTCTACCAATGGCTTCGAAAGCCTGCACTGAACTGGTCAAATGTGGCTGTAAAAGCGCAAGTGGCTGTGGTGCAAAGTGCTCATGCAAGAAAGCACACTGGAAATGCACAGAGCTTTGCAGTTGTAAATGTGACCGATAATTTGATGATATAAAATGCTTTGTTATGTTAAAAAGTGAAGCACATAAAGTTCAATTCAATTAATGCATGTTGTCCATTTTTCAATATACATGCCATTGAAAACATACATATTAATATATGTCCAGCTGCTTAGGAACCGAGTTGAAAATTATGGATACATTGCCAGAATGAACATATTTATTTGATCTTGGCACAAATAATCATCTAGTGATATTCTCAATAGCTTTAATGCATTCCTTGACCCAGAAAATGTATATTTTGACACCAAGATTGACCTTCTATGTGGCTTGGAAGCCGAGATATTTGCACTTATAGATTTTACATGGCGGCCACCTTGGAAATCCAAGATGGCCGCCATCGGCCATCTTGATGAAGTGGCTCCCACCAAAAATGTAAAGCTATGGTGATGTAGAGCACATGGAAAAAATGTGGTGCTTTTGTCCGGCGCGTCCCCATTATTTTGCTAAGCTGCCGCACTACAGACACTGTCCTCTGAACAGGGGAGCTATGGGCATAGCACGTCCTCCACTCAGAAGGGATGGGCCATCTGGGCCTGCAGGAAACGACCCCGGAGGGGCGATGCGCCAGAGTCCAGGTACCCCTGCAATTAGAAGTCACCTGGCAAGGCAGCCCTGTAACACTTCTCAAGCCTCAAGTGTAAGTGCCTTTGGAAACTGCTTGGTCGTTGAAGTGAAGATAGCAGGCGTGAAGACTGACTGCCTGTTGGACACAGGCTCAGAGGTGACCACAATCCGGGAATCTTACTTCAGAGAGTACTTTGGGAAGTCGGCGTTGTCCTCAGCCAACTGGGTCCAGCTCGCCGCTGCCAATGGCCTCGAAATTCCCGTCCTTGGATGCCTGGAGGCGGAGGTAGAGTGCATGGGGAAGACCGTTGGCAGGAAGTGTGTCTTTGTCCTTAAAGATGAAAGCCCAGATGTGGAAGAGATGAGAGGCCTCCCAGGTATCCTGGGAATGAATGTTCTAAGTGAACTGAAGGATCTTTTCGTTGCCACGGACGGCATGAAGAAGATGAATAAGTATCGGGAAACAGAGGCTAAGGTCCACAGGGTGCTAGCGAACATCAGAAAAGAGGCAGGGTCCCTCGGACAGAGTGACCGAATAGGATATGTTAAAGTGGCAGGCAGAGAGACAGTCATCATTCCTCCACTCAGCGAGCGCATCCTGGAGGGTTCGCCTCGCCTACGGAGAGGGCTCGCCTCGCCTACGGAGAGGGTTCGCCTCAACTACGGAGAGGGCTCGCCTCGTCTACGGAGAGGGCTCGCCTCGCCTACGGAGAGGGTTCGCCTCGCCTACGGAGAGGGTTCGCCTCGCCTACGGAGAGGGCTCGCCTCGCCTACGGAGAGGGCTCGCCTCGCCTACGGAGAGGGCTCGCCTCGCCTACGGAGAGGGTTCGCCTCGCCTACGGAGAGGGCTCGCCTCGCCTACGGAGAGGGCTCGCCTCGTCTACGGAGAGGGCTCGCCTCGCCTACGGAGAGGGCTCGCCTCGTCTACGGAGAGGGCTCGCCTCGCCTACGGAGAGGGCTCGCCTCGCCTACGGAGAGGGTTCGCCTCGCCTACGGAGAGGGCTCGCCTCGCCTACGGAGAGGGCTCGCCTCGCCTACGGAGAGGGCTCGCCTCGCCTCGCCTACGGAGAGGGCTCGCCTCGCCTACGGAGAGGGTTCGCCTCGCCTACGGAGAGGGCTCGCCTCGCCTACGGAGAGGGCTCGCCTCGCCTACGGGCAGGCACCCGTCCGGTAAGGACACCGACCCTGACATTGGCACAGGCTGCCCTGACTTCATATGCATCCCTGCCACTACACACATGCCCCACACAAACACAGGCCTGGGTATTAGAGAAGTAGTCGAGGAGCATTCAAATGATGAGGGTCAGATTGATGATGGGGCCATAGGTGAAGTTGCTAGGCCCATACATGAGGAGCTGGGAACTATGGGTGGGTCAGATGCTGGGATTGAAAGTGAGAGTGTGGCTGAACCCAGACGATCTCAAAGACAGACCAGAGGTAGAATTCCCTGTAGATTCAGGAGTGATTATGTTTTGAAATAATTTGTGCAATTGTAAATGTTTTATACTTACCTTCATGCATGTCCATGTTTTTAGGTATTGAGGAGTGAAAAGTGTTATGATGCCGTGTTTTATTGTTTTCAGCTCTTCTGAGGCATCCTTATGTACTGGTTGAAATGTTACCTGTGTTGTGAACCTACCTGTGGGTACTGTCGTATGGAGTGACATGTTGTATTTTTATTTCTTCTTTTACTGAGGTCGCATCGTCATTTGGATGTTGGATGGCATGGCAGGGTTTCGCAGGGGGGAATGTAGCGGGTACAAATATATGCTGCGCCTTTAAGACGAGGTCACATGAACGCGCAGGTGTGAACGCGCAGGTGTGCTTGAGAGAGGAGCAGTGAGTTGGAACGAGCAACGTGGACGGAGCGGTAGCGGTGTGGGCTCTTTGCAAGTATATAGTTTTGATAAGAAGATATTGCCGAGTGGTCATACAAAGTACGGGATACGTTGATTTGCGAGTGTTTTGTTTGGGAAGAGCAGGCCTGAACGTCGTCGGTATCGAGAGGTGAAGCGTGCGCCAGCTCACCCCTCCCCCACCCCGTGTGTGAACTGCGAGAGAAAGGAGCTACACGTGGTTGGTGTTCATTGTCCTGTACAGAGGAGAAGCGTGCGCCAGTGAAGCGTGGGTTCAGCGAGGTTTCTCGGAGTTTGCCCTGCCAGCCATCAGACACCCTTGACGTGCGATCTCTGCTGGATGGGTAATCTCTGCACTACACCTTGCCATTAGCACTGGCCAACCACGCATACCGTGCGCGGACGAACAGAACTGTGAACTGAACGGACTAACGCTCGAACGCGCACAAACCCACACTGGGAGAAAAGGACTGCTCATTCAGACTGATGTTGTTAAATGTACTCTCTGTGAGACTGCTAGACTCTCTGTGAGACTGCTAGACTCTCTGTGTGACTGCTAGACTCTCTGTGTGACTGCTAGACTCTCTGTGAGACTGCTAGACTCTCTGTGAGACTGCTAGACTCTCTGTGTGACTGCTAATACATTACCATATTGAATTTATTGACCCAAATGTTAACCGTTTTGTGTTTGGATAATTTTCCATAAGCTCTGTGTTTATTTTTGAGTAAACATTTGAATGGAATAACAGCTGTAATTTCCCATTTAATTTACTTACCTGGGGGTAGGGGCGCCTCACCTGTTTAGCTAGACCTAGGTAAAGTAGGGGGTGGTGTCAGGTCAGTTCGGCACTTACCTCGCACACACTGCACACACTTTTCACGGCCACCTACTAAAGCCCACTTTACCCCGTCTAAGAGGTTGACGTTAACCCAAGCTACTAAACAGGAAACAACTTGCTCACTCACCTGAACATTGAGGCCATAGGTATTGGGTGTGGGGGACCTAGATCCTGTCCCACTCAGTCCTCCCCAGACTAAGTACTTTGTAACCCCTACAAGGCGGCGGTAATAATCCCGACCGTCACATATGTCAAGAACTTCGGAGAGGATATGGACGACCGACGCCTTCAGGAGAGGTTTGAAAGATTTGGACCAGTCCTGAGTGTCCGTGCCTTGACCGATGACGCTGGTAAATCCATGGGTTTTGGATTTGTCAACTTCGCAAGGCATGAGGATGCCAAGAGGGCCGTTGATGAGATGAACGGCCAGGAGCTAAATGGGAGGCGGGTCTACGTGGGCCGTGCCCAGAAGAGAGGAGAGCGCCAGACTGTGCTGAAGCGCCAGTTTGAGCATATAAATCAGGGCCACAGGACCAGATACCAGGTGTGTGTGTATATGAACAAACATAATACTGTATCAGAAAGCTCATAATCTTGGTAAGCATTGTTGATGTATTTGAGGCATGAAAAACATCTTAGTAAAACACAGTTTCTCTCTACCAGGGTGTCAATCTTTATGTCAAGAACTTGCACGATTGTTTGGACGACAAGCAGCTGCACAAAGAGTTCTCCCACTTCGGAACAATCACCAGCGCAAAGGTGATGACGGAGGGCGGACGCAGCAAGGGATTCGGCTTCGTGTGCTTCTCCTCCCCCGAGGACGCCACCAAGGCCGTGACCGTGATGAACGGTCGCATCGTGGCCACCAAGCCCCTGTACGTGGCCCTGGCCCAGGGCAAGGAGGAGCGCCAGGCTCGCGCAACCAACCAGCACGTGCAGAGTACGGCCAGCGGCTGCGCCGTTCCCAACCCAGGCATCAACCCCTACCAGGTTGCTCCCCCACCTGGGTTCTTCATGGCGGCCATTCCACAGGCCCAGAACTGTGCTGCACCGGACTTCACCAACCAGCTGGCTCAGCTGAGACCCACTCATCTCCTAGACACACCTCCTCAGCACTTCCAGAACACGCCCACCAACGCCATGTGTCCGTCGGCTACCAGGCCTAAGACCTTCAACGTTCCCAACCCAGGCATCAACCCCTACCAGGTTGCTCCCCCACCTGGGTTCTTCATGGCGGCCATTCCACAGGCCCAGAACTGTGCTGCACCGGACTTCACCAACCAGCTGGCTCAGCTGAGACCCACTCATCTCCTAGACACACCTCCTCAGCACTTCCAGAACACGCCCACCAACGCCATGTGTCCGTCGGCTACCAGGCCTAAGACCTTCAACGCTATGAAGGCCACGCCCTCCCTGGTTCCCCCTATGATGACCTCTCAGCGCGCGGGTCAGTATATTTAGTGAAGTAATCCTGCCCCAAAGAGCACTATCCAAACATTTGCCATAAATATCCCTTTGATTATGATTATCTTCCCTCTCAGCTACCCAGGCCTTGAGAAAGCACCCTGCCAGTGCAGACGCAGCTACAGCACGGATGCACACTGTGCCCCGTAACAAGTACACAGCTGGTGTACACCTCCTGCAGCACATGGCTCCCCAGCCACAGATCCCCATGAAGCAGCCTGCTATCCATGAGGAGCTTCGGACTGACTCCATTTTGGCTGCCGTTCCCCATGAGGACCTGAAGCAAATGATAGGCGAGTCTATTTGTTTGTTTCAATGAATCCCCCATTAGGTTAGTATAATTACTGTTACTGATATTTATTCTCCCCCTCCCTCCAGGTGAGCGTTTCTCATCTATCCACAGCATGCACCCCATCGCTCCCAAGGTCACTGGCATGCTGCTGGAGATGGACAACTCTGACCTGCTCCGCATGCTGGAGTCTCCACAGTTCCTGCGCTCCAAGGTGGACGAAGCGGTCGCTGCGCTGGAGGCCCACTCATTCATTCATTCATGGAAGACCATTCATTCATTCACTGGGCTGAGGAGGCTGTACAGAAATCTGGCCACGTCCCAGTTTGAGTTTCAAGCGGCTAACGCGTAAAAAAGGAGACGCGGACTTTGAAACCTACTTCACCGATAACTATGCAAAACGAATAAATGACTTCATCACAAAATGAAATCGATTGACTCAGCTATGTCTAAAAAAAGGGTAAGCTGTACCTCGATGATGAATGTAAAAGCACTGGTTGGACCAGGCTACACGTGAACGCGCAAAACGGAGATTAGGGGTGAAAACCTGTCAACATTGGGATTTGAAAATAAGGGATATTTTCCCGAAAATAAGGGATATCCCTCGCACGCCCCCGGGCCGTCCCCACCCCCACCCCCACCCCACCGTCCACAAACCATACCCCTTACATTTAGACAAGGGTACACACAGTCAATCCTAACATCACCACTAGACAACCATAGGATACCTCGATGGAGCATGCTGGTCACTTGTGGGGGAAACATGCACTGATCAATGGGCGAACCACTGCCACGTGACCTATTTTGATCTACAAGGCTTCTCACTCCCTCTCTCTTATTCATACAATACGATATTACAATATATTAGAAATATTGGTTTTAACATTATGTTTTTTTTTTTTTTTTTTTGTGCTTTGCATTCATAACATTATAATGTACAATTGTGATTAAAATGCAATAGGAAACTATCAATTAAAATGTGGGTATGAACGACTGTCTGTGTTTTCTTTTTGTATAGTGTGTCAACACATTTTCGACCTTATCTGGACGTGTAGAGCACATCATATAATGTGCAACAATACTATGTGCAATATGACAACCCTTGTGTACATAAGGTTCAGATATAGGACTGCAAGCAGGATGCCATTTAATAAGTAACACCTTGACATTTTGTGTGGATATGCTCAGATCATAGTTCAGAATGACATACTACACATGATTGACAAAGAGACAAAGTAATTCATAATTAAATGAAAGCAATGAAGATTGAGAGCTGCTCGAATCTTAAAAGTGAGGCTAGCAGAAAATGGACCCTGATTCATTATGGTCGCAGTTGTGTGCACTGATCTCAAGTTAAGATTCCACCCATAGAACCCAAGGTATGGGCTCCAACTAATCATACCATTGCACAACCCTTTTTCAAAAGTATTCCTTTGTGCATCCATTCCAATTTAAGTCCACATGGGGGAGCTAGAGCATACTTCAGGAGAAGGGTGGGGCTGAAAAGGAAATAACATGATAGCATGATACCAAGACAGTTCACCTACATACACAAGTTGTTTCCTAACTCGGTTCTACTGTTTTTGGGCTTCCAGTTAACAAAATAACATGTAGCCTATGTTTTTAGTATAGCTCAACTTCACTATCCAAGGTTAGTGTGGTGTTCTCTCTGTGACCGTACTTCAAACTTCCTGTGATTGTGAAAAGAATACTCTGAGATTTACTGTATTTCTGCATTATAACTGCATTATTACAGAAGGTGAATTTCATACTTCACGGCTTTCATGATTTATTACTGTCTTTCCTGTGCACTCACAAATGCAATGTTGACCCAATGTGGGTGTGGCACATAATGTGCAAGTGTCCAGAAGTGTTCTAATTTTCAGTAGAAAATAACTTCACTGCAACTTTTGAAAATACATTTATTCTCTGGTATAAAAGATTAACAAACGCAGGAAAATCTTATAAAAACATGATTTAGTACATTTTTAAACCACTATTATGACCCTGAAAACATTTAACAGCTAAGCTGAGGCCTATTATAACACATTTTCAGTTCAAGCCAATGTCTTGGCAAAAATAGGGGTCCAATTCAATTACAATGTTTTTCATTATCAAACTGCATTTTGGGCCTTTCCTGATAACCATGTCAATGATGGCACGCGCTCTGTCTGCCCTTATCACTTTAGACATTACTGCCTCTGCTTCATGTGGATTCATCACTTTCTCTAGTTGAAGTTTGTCCAGTAGAGAGTCAAGATTTGGGCCTGATACTCCGTTCACAAACTTTGGCCGCACAGACGTCAGAGTGTCTGCTGCTGAAGATGTCTGACTGCAATCAGCCTGTGGCCTCTCCACTGATGCAGCACCTTGTATGGGAAACAAAAAGGGACATTCATCTAGTCTATGACGGTTGTGTTGTGCTATGTAGTCTATGACCAAACCAGTGTTGGTGAAGTGAAGACAGTTTTATGGCAGGTTGAAGTTCATCCGTTCTGCATTTACACCAGCTAATGATCAGCTAAGTCCTATTTCTTAAATCATCTTTAACCTTGAATATAGGGAGGGACTGATTCATTTCAGATCGGGGATACAAGATGAGTGAACTGACCAGGTATTATCCTGAACCTGACCACCAGACTTTAGGGTCAATTCCATTTCAATTCAGGAAGTCAGCTGAAAGTCTATTGAATTCTAATTTAAATTCCTCATTAAAAATAATGTTCATCTTCACAATACCTTCATGATTGAGTAATTAGCTCAACCAGATGGACTGGGCTAAAACTAAAATATCCAGCCTAGGGTGACAACATGATCTACAGAAACAGCTACAGAAACAATATTTGTACAGAATGTATCTCCACTCAGACTTATAATAGGTGAATTTAACTTAGAAACGTATTTTCTTTCTATTTCTATCTATTAGCACCGCCAAAGCCAGCCTGGCCTGGTTTACACACGTCCGTGAAAGTGAAAGTGAAACTAACAATTTCCCTTTATTTTCCATATTTCTACATAGTTCGTAATAGATAGTTGCATATTCAATCTTTTTTGTGTTTAACTAAACCAATTGCTGTTTGCTTCCCCAGCTTTTCCACATTGTTTTAATAAAATCATTTGGACAAGAGAAGTCACTTGTTTTGACAATTTCCATTCTCGACAACTTACATTTGATAAATTCCTCCAGTTCCACTGCCGGCTGGTTGTAGCCATTTGCCTTTAATACCTCAATCGCTACAGGGATGGCACCAGCGTCAGTGAATCGTGTGATTAAAAGTTTAACGATGTCAATAACATCCTTATCCTCCACATCGTTCTCGAAGATGCGCCGTTCCTGACCCTTCTGCGCGCGGTCGCAACGTTTAGATAAAAAGTTGCTGTTGTATAACTTTAAACATTGGATTAAAGAGATTATTAAGTGGATACAACTATATATTAAGCATTGTGTCCGTATTGAAATTGGAAAATGTAACCCTTGAGAACGAAACTTACAGAGCCATGCCTACATAACATGATGTGATGTTTAATGCTGAAACCCTAACTGACCTGCCTCTATTTTGCAACTTGCCTGCCTTGGCCCTATCAAAAAGAGCCTGAGTGTTCTACAGTGGCCTTCCCAATCACCGGATCTGAATCCAATAGAACACCTTTGGGATGTGGTAGAACGGGAGATTCACAACTTGAGAGTGCACCTGAAAAATCTATCAAGTCATGATGGACCAGAATCTCAAAGGAATGTTTAACATCTTGTGGAATCTATGCCACGAAGGATTGAGACTGTTTTGAGAGCAAAGGGAGGCCCTACCCAGTATTACAGTAGTAGGCTATAGTGTTCCTAATAAAGTGAGTGTAGTAGCCAAAGCCACGGTGTGGTTTTATTGGACCATAGCGAAAGTGAGGTAATGCAGAAATGTAATTCATCTAAATGTGATGTAAATTTGACTGAATTCCTGCCAGTTTACATTAGGGATGCAACCTCAGCAAATATGTTCAAGTCAAGACTAAAAACCCATCTTTTTAATATTGCCTTTAAATGACTAAATAATTAAATTATGATTATATAATGATTGGAGCACTTTGAGCTGCAACGTTTGCAGGAAAAGCGCTATACAAATAAAAAGTTATTATTATTATTATTATTATTATTATTATTATCTGTTTACTGTAGTTATATCAGTATTACAAAGCATTTGAGATGGGACAGTTCTGGTATTTTTGCCACCAAAATGCTAACTTTGATACACTTGGGTATCCATAAACCATAAAAGAGTTTTACTGAAAAGAAAAAGGGAAACGGCTAGAAACAATATATGAAATCTGTAGCTTTATGTCTATACACAGTAATGTATAAGAAAAAGGTTATTTAAACATGTGACAATGTGCTGTATGTTTCTACGTTGAACAGTTGTTGTAGAAAATGAACAAACAAATTAGTTTAATTAATTCTATTAATTAATTTCTATAATAAGTTGTTCTATGCTACTTGGAAGTTTTGAGTCATATTTCAACTTGTCTGATTGCGATGACATGATTTGTGATGAATATAGGTCAACTCTACAATTTTATTATTCATGTTAAATACATCTGCTGGAGAAGGAATTCCTCATGAACCCCTAAATAGGTTTGCTGACAAAATGGACCCTGGCTATAACTGTGAGGTCACAGTGTCTGAAGTTAGAATTCTTCTAAAACATAAGTGATTGATGACAACCATAGAACATGCAGCTGGAGTTCTAGAATCCAGCTAGAGTACACATGCCGTTCATTTACCTGCAATTCATCTGTGAAGAGCTAGATAGATAAACGTTATTCGTTCTTTTCCCCCAAAAAATTGAAGACATGAATACTAGTGCGCCTATTCAATGGATGGGGTCGTCAACATTCAGTGGGGTCGGCAACATCTTCGTTAAGGATTTAGTGGAGACGTTCAACAGCAAGCACCTCTACGACACGTTCTCGGAGTTTGGGAGCATCCTTTCCTGCAAGGTAGCGTCTGACGCGAATGGTAATGCTAAAGGCTATGGCTTTGTGCAGTATAACACCAAGGAGGCTGCTGAGAGAGCGATTAAGAGACTCAACGGCACGTTATTGAACGGCAGAAAAGTGTTCGTCAGAAAAGTGTTCTTCCAAACGCGCAAAGAACGAGAGGCTGAACTCGGATCCAGGGCCGGAGAGTTCACCAACGTGTATGTCAAGAACTTCGGAGAGGATATGGACGACCGACGCCTTCAGGAGAGGTTTGAAAGATTTGGACCAGTCCTGAGTGTCCGTGCCTTGACCGATGACGCTGGTAAATCCATGGGTTTTGGATTTGTCAACTTCGCAAGGCATGAGGATGCCAAGAGGGCCGTTGATGAGATGAACGGCCAGGAGCTAAATGGGAGGCGGGTCTACGTGGGCCGTGCCCAGAAGAGAGGAGAGCGCCAGACTGTGCTGAAGCGCCAGTTTGAGCATATAAATCAGGGCCACAGGACCAGATACCAGGTGTGTGTGTATATGAACAAACATAATACTGTATCAGAAAGCTCATAATCTTGGTAAGCATTGTTGATGTATTTGAGGCATGAAAAACATCTTAGTAAAACACAGTTTCTCTCTACCAGGGTGTCAATCTTTATGTCAAGAACTTGCACGATTGTTTGGACGACAAGCAGCTGCACAAAGAGTTCTCCCACTTCGGAACAATCACCAGCGCAAAGGTGATGACGGAGGGCGGACGCAGCAAGGGATTCGGCTTCGTGTGCTTCTCCTCCCCCGAGGACGCCACCAAGGCCGTGACCGTGATGAACGGTCGCATCGTGGCCACCAAGCCCCTGTACGTGGCCCTGGCCCAGGGCAAGGAGGAGCGCCAGGCTCGCGCAACCAACCAGCACGTGCAGAGTACGGCCAGCGGCTGCGCCGTTCCCAACCCAGGCATCAACCCCTACCAGGTTGCTCCCCCACCTGGGTTCTTCATGGCGGCCATTCCACAGGCCCAGAACTGTGCTGCACCGGACTTCACCAACCAGCTGGCTCAGCTGAGACCCACTCATCTCCTAGACACACCTCCTCAGCACTTCCAGAACACGCCCACCAACGCCATGTGTCCGTCGGCTACCAGGCCTAAGACCTTCAACGTTCCCAACCCAGGCATCAACCCCTACCAGGTTGCTCCCCCACCTGGGTTCTTCATGGCGGCCATTCCACAGGCCCAGAACTGTGCTGCACCGGACTTCACCAACCAGCTGGCTCAGCTGAGACCCACTCATCTCCTAGACACACCTCCTCAGCACTTCCAGAACACGCCCACCAACGCCATGTGTCCGTCGGCTACCAGGCCTAAGACCTTCAACGCTATGAAGGCCACGCCCTCCCTGGTTCCCCCTATGATGACCTCTCAGCGCGCGGGTCAGTATATTTAGTGAAGTAATCCTGCCCCAAAGAGCACTATCCAAACATTTGCCATAAATATCCCTTTGATTATGATTATCTTCCCTCTCAGCTACCCAGGCCTTGAGAAAGCACCCTGCCAGTGCAGACGCAGCTACAGCACGGATGCACACTGTGCCCCGTAACAAGTACACAGCTGGTGTACACCTCCTGCAGCACATGGCTCCCCAGCCACAGATCCCCATGAAGCAGCCTGCTATCCATGAGGAGCTTCGGACTGACTCCATTTTGGCTGCCGTTCCCCATGAGGACCTGAAGCAAATGATAGGCGAGTCTATTTGTTTGTTTCAATGAATCCCCCATTAGGTTAGTATAATTACTGTTACTGATATTTATTCTCCCCCTCCCTCCAGGTGAGCGTTTCTCATCTATCCACAGCATGCACCCCATCGCTCCCAAGGTCACTGGCATGCTGCTGGAGATGGACAACTCTGACCTGCTCCGCATGCTGGAGTCTCCACAGTTCCTGCGCTCCAAGGTGGACGAAGCGGTCGCTGCGCTGGAGGCCCACTCATTCATTCATTCATTCATGGAAGACCATTCATTCATTCACTGGGCTGAGGAGGCTGTACAGAAATCTGGCCACGTCCCAGTTTGAGTTTCAAGCGGCTAACGCGTAAAAAAGGAGACGCGGACTTTGAAACCTACTTCACCGATAACTATGCAAAACGAATAAATGACTTCATCACAAAATGAAATCGATTGACTCAGCTATGTCTAAAAAAAGGGTAAGCTGTACCTCGATGATGAATGTAAAAGCACTGGTTGGACCAGGCTACACGTGAACGCGCAAAACGGAGATTAGGGGTGAAAACCTGTCAACATTGGGATTTGAAAATAAGGGATATTTTCCCGAAAATAAGGGATATCCCTCGCACGCCCCCGGGCCGTCCCCACCCCCACCCCCACCCCACCGTCCACAAACCATACCCCTTACATTTAGACAAGGGTACACACAGTCAATCCTAACATCACCACTAGACAACCATAGGATACCTCGATGGAGCATGCTGGTCACTTGTGGGGGAAACATGCACTGATCAATGGGCGAACCACTGCCACGTGACCTATTTTGATCTACAAGGCTTCTCACTCCCTCTCTCTTATTCATACAATACGATATTACAATATATTAGAAATATTGGTTTTAACATTATGTTGTTTTTTTTATTTTTTTGTGCTTTGCATTCATAACATTATAATGTACAATTGTGATTAAAATGCAATAGGAAACTATCAATTAAAATGTGGGTATGAACGACTGTCTGTGTTTTCTTTTTGTATAGTGTGTCAACACATTTTCGACCTTATCTGGACGTGTAGAGCACATAGAGTAATGTAGAGTAATGTGCAACAATACTATGTGCAATATGACAACCCTTGTGTACATAAGGTTCAGATATAGGACTGCAAGCAGGATGCCATTTAATAAGTAACACCTTGACATTTTGTGTGGATATGCTCAGATCATAGTTCAGAATGACATACTACACATGATTGACAAAGAGACAAAGTAATTCATAATTAAATGAAAGCAATGAAGATTGAGAGCTGCTCGAATCTTAAAAGTGAGGCTAGCAGAAAATGGACCCTGATTCATTATGGTCGCAGTTGTGTGCACTGATCTCAAGTTAAGATTCCACCCATAGAACCCAAGGTATGGGCTCCAACTAATCATACCATTGCACAACCCTTTTTCAAAAGTATTCCTTTGTGCATCCATTCCAATTTAAGTCCACATGGGGGAGCTAGAGCATACTTCAGGAGAAGGGTGGGGCTGAAAAGGAAATAACATGATAGCATGATACCAAGACAGTTCACCTACATACACAAGTTGTTTCCTAACTCGGTTCTACTGTTTTTGGGCTTCCAGTTAACAAAATAACATGTAGCCTATGTTTTTAGTATAGCTCAACTTCACTATCCAAGGTTAGTGTGGTGTTCTCTCTGTGACCGTACTTCAAACTTCCTGTGATTGTGAAAAGAATACTCTGAGATTTACTGTATTTCTGCATTATAACTGCATTATTACAGAAGGTGAATTTCATACTTCACGGCTTTCATGATTTATTACTGTCTTTCCTGTGCACTCACAAATGCAATGTTGACCCAATGTGGGTGTGGCACATAATGTGCAAGTGTCCAGAAGTGTTCTAATTTTCAGTAGAAAATAACTTCACTGCAACTTTTGAAAATACATTTATTCTCTGGTATAAAAGATTAACAAACGCAGGAAAATCTTATAAAAACATGATTTAGTACATTTTTAAACCACTATTATGACCCTGAAAACATTTAGCTAAGCTGACGCCTATTATAACACATTTTCAGTTCAAGCCAATGTCTTGGCAAAAATAGGGGTCCAATTCAATTACAATGTTTTTCATTATCAAACTGCATTTTGGGCCTTTCCTGATAACCATGTCAATGATGGCACGGGCTCTGTCTGCCCTTATCACTTTAGACATTACTGCCTCTGCTTCATGTGGATTCATCACTTTCTCTAGTTGAAGTTTGTCCAGTAGAGAGTCAAGATTTGGGCCTGATACTCCGTTCACAAACTTTGGCCGCACAGACGTCAGAGTGTCTGCTGCTGAAGATGTCTGACTGCAATCAGCCTGTGGCCTCTCCACTGATGCAGCACCTTGTATGGGAAACAAAAAGGGACATTCATCTAGTCTATGACGGTTGTGTTGTGCTATGTAGTCTATGACCAAACCAGTGTTGGTGAAGTGAAGACAGTTTTATGGCAGGTTGAAGTTCATCCGTTCTGCATTTACACCAGCTAATGATCAGCTAAGTCCTATTTCTTAAATCATCTTTAACCTTGAATATAGGGAGGGACTGATTCATTTCAGATCGGGGATACAAGATGAGTGAACTGACCAGGTATTATCCTGAACCTGACCACCAGACTTTAGGGTCAATTCCATTTCAATTCAGGAAGTCAGCTGAAAGTCTATTGAATTCTAATTTAAATTCCTCATTAAAAATAATGTTCATCTTCACAATACCTTCATGATTGAGTAATTAGCTCAACCAGATGGACTGGGCTAAAACTAAAATATCCAGCCTAGGGTGACAACATGATCTACAGAAACAGCTACAGAAACAATATTTGTACAGAATGTATCTCCACTCAGACTTATAATAGGTGAATTTAACTTAGAAACGTATTTTCTTTCTATTTCTATCTATTAGCACCGCCAAAGCCAGCCTGGCCTGGTTTACACACGTCCGTGAAAGTGAAAGTGAAACTAACAATTTCCCTTTATTTTCCATATTTCTACATAGTTCGTAATAGATAGTTGCATATTCAATGTTTTTTGTGTGTAACTAAACCAATTGCTGTTTGCTTCCCCAGCTTTTCCACATTGTTTTAATAAAATCATTTGGACAAGAGAAGTCACTTGTTTTGACAATTTCCATTCTCGACAACTTACATTTGATAAATTCCTCCAGTTCCACTGCCGGCTGGTTGTAGCCATTTGCCTTTAATACCTCAATCGCTACAGGGATGGCACCAGCGTCAGTGAATCGTGTGATTAAAAGTTTAACGATGTCAATAACATCCTTATCCTCCACATCGTTCTCGAAGATGCGCCGTTCCTGACCCTTCTGCGCGCGGTCGCAACGTTTAGATAAAAAGTTGCTGTTGTATAACTTTAAACATTGGATTAAAGAGATTATTAAGTGGATACAACTATATATTAAGCATTGTGTCCGTATTGAAATTGGAAAATGTAACCCTTGAGAACGAAACTTACAGAGCCATGCCTACATAACATGATGTGATGTTTAATGCTGAAACCCTAACTGACCTGCCTCTATTTTGCAACTTGCCTGCCTTGGCCCTATCAAAAAGAGCCTGAGTGTTCTACAGTGGCCTTCCCAATCACCGGATCTGAATCCAATAGAACACCTTTGGGATGTGGTAGAACGGGAGATTCACAACTTGAGAGTGCACCTGAAAAATCTATCAAGTCATGATGGACCAGAATCTCAAAGGAATGTTTAACATCTTGTGGAATCTATGCCACGAAGGATTGAGACTGTTTTGAGAGCAAAGGGAGGCCCTACCCAGTATTACAGTAGTAGGCTATAGTGTTCCTAATAAAGTGAGTGTAGTAGCCAAAGCCACGGTGTGGTTTTATTGGACCATAGCGAAAGTGAGGTAATGCAGAAATGTAATTCATCTAAATGTGATGTAAATTTGACTGAATTCCTGCCAGTTTACATTAGGGATGCAACCTCAGCAAATATGTTCAAGTCAAGACTAAAAACCCATCTTTTTAATATTGCCTTTAAATGACTAAATAATTAAATTATGATTATATAATGATTGGAGCACTTTGAGCTGCAACGTTTGCAGGAAAAGCGCTATACAAATAAAAAGTTATTATTATTATTATTATTATTATTATTATTATTATTATTATCTGTTTACTGTAGTTATATCAGTATTACAAAGCATTTGAGATGGGACAGTTCTGGTATTTTTGCCACCAAAATGCTAACTTTGATACACTTGGGTATCCATAAACCATAAAAGAGTTTTACTGAAAAGAAAAAGGGAAACGGCTAGAAGCAATATATGAAATCTGTAGCTTTATGTCTATACACAGTAATGTATAAGAAAAAGGTTATTTAAACATGTGACAATGTGCTGTATGTTTCTACGTTGAACAGTTGTTGTAGAAAATGAACAAACAAATTAGTTTAATTAATTCTATTAATTAATTTCTATAATAAGTTGTTCTATGCTACTTGGAAGTTTTGAGTCATATTTCAACTTGTCTGATTGCGATGACATGATTTGTGATGAATATAGGTCAACTCTACAATTTTATTATTCATGTTAAATACATCTGCTGGAGAAGGAATTCCTCATGAACCCCTAAATAGGTTTGCTGACAAAATGGACCCTGGCTATAACTGTGAGGTCACAGTGTCTGAAGTTAGAATTCTTCTAAAACATAAGTGATTGATGACAACCATAGAACATGCAGCTGGAGTTCTAGAATCCAGCTAGAGTACACATGCCGTTCATTTACCTGCAATTCATCTGTGAAGAGCTAGATAGATAAACGTTATTCGTTCTTTTCCCCCAAAAAATTGAAGACATGAATCCTAGTGCGCCTATTCAATGGATGGGGTCGTCAACATTCAGTGGGGTCGGCAACATCTTCGTTAAGGATTTAGTGGAGACGTTCAACAGCAAGCACCTCTACGACACGTTCTCGGAGTTTGGGAGCATCCTTTCCTGCAAGGTAGCGTCTGACGCGAATGGTAATGCTAAAGGCTATGGCTTTGTGCAGTATAACACCAAGGAGGCTGCTGAGAGAGCGATTAAGAGACTCAACGGCACGTTATTGAACGGCAGAAAAGTGTTCGTCAGAAAAGTGTTCTTCCAAACGCGCAAAGAACGAGAGGCTGAACTCGGATCCAGGGCCGGAGAGTTCACCAACGTGTATGTCAAGAACTTCGGAGAGGATATGGACGACCGACGCCTTCAGGAGAGGTTTGAAAGATTTGGACCAGTCCTGAGTGTCCGTGCCTTGACCGATGACGCTGGTAAATCCATGGGTTTTGGATTTGTCAACTTCGCAAGGCATGAGGATGCCAAGAGGGTCGTTGATGAGATGAACGGCCAGGAGCTAAATGGGAGGCGGGTCTACGTGGGCCGTGCCCAGAAGAGAGGAGAGCGCCAGACTGTGCTGAAGCGCCAGTTTGAGCATATAAATCAGGGCCACAGGACCAGATACCAGGTGTGTGTATATGAACAAACATAATACTGTATCAGAAAGCTCATAATCTTGGTAAGCATTGTTGATGTATTTGAGGCATGAAAAACATCTTAGTAAAACACAGTTTCTCTCTACCAGGGTGTCAATCTTTATGTCAAGAACTTGCACGATTGTTTGGACGACAAGCAGCTGCACAAAGAGTTCTCCCACTTCGGAACAATCACCAGCGCAAAGGTGATGACGGAGGGCGGACGCAGCAAGGGATTCGGCTTCGTGTGCTTCTCCTCCCCCGAGGACGCCACCAAGGCCGTGACCGTGATGAACGGTCGCATCGTGGCCACCAAGCCCCTGTACGTGGCCCTGGCCCAGGGCAAGGAGGAGCGCCAGGCTCGCGCAACCAACCAGCACGTGCAGAGTACGGCCAGCGGCTGCGCCGTTCCCAACCCAGGCATCAACCCCTACCAGGTTGCTCCCCCACCTGGGTTCTTCATGGCGGCCATTCCACAGGCCCAGAACTGTGCTGCACCGGACTTCACCAACCAGCTGGCTCAGCTGAGACCCACTCATCTCCTAGACACACCTCCTCAGCACTTCCAGAACACGCCCACCAACGCCATGTGTCCGTCGGCTACCAGGCCTAAGACCTTCAACGTTCCCAACCCAGGCATCAACCCCTACCAGGTTGCTCCCCCACCTGGGTTCTTCATGGCGGCCATTCCACAGGCCCAGAACTGTGCTGCACCGGACTTCACCAACCAGCTGGCTCAGCTGAGACCCACTCATCTCCTAGACACACCTCCTCAGCACTTCCAGAACACGCCCACCAACGCCATGTGTCCGTCGGCTACCAGGCCTAAGACCTTCAACGCTATGAAGGCCACGCCCTCCCTGGTTCCCCCTATGATGACCTCTCAGCGCGCGGGTCAGTATATTTAGTGAAGTAATCCTGCCCCAAAGAGCACTATCCAAACATTTGCCATAAATATCCCTTTGATTATGATTATCTTCCCTCTCAGCTACCCAGGCCTTGAGAAAGCACCCTGCCAGTGCAGACGCAGCTACAGCACGGATGCACACTGTGCCCCGTAACAAGTACACAGCTGGTGTACACCTCCTGCAGCACATGGCTCCCCAGCCACAGATCCCCATGAAGCAGCCTGCTATCCATGAGGAGCTTCGGACTGACTCCATTTTGGCTGCCGTTCCCCATGAGGACCTGAAGCAAATGATAGGCGAGTCTATTTGTTTGTTTCAATGAATCCCCCATTAGGTTAGTATAATTACTGTTACTGATATTTATTCTCCCCCTCCCTCCAGGTGAGCGTTTCTCATCTATCCACAGCATGCACCCCATCGCTCCCAAGGTCACTGGCATGCTGCTGGAGATGGACAACTCTGACCTGCTCCGCATGCTGGAGTCTCCACAGTTCCTGCGCTCCAAGGTGGACGAAGCGGTCGCTGCGCTGGAGGCCCACTCATTCATTCATTCATTCATGGAAGACCATTCATTCATTCACTGGGCTGAGGAGGCTGTACAGAAATCTGGCCACGTCCCAGTTTGAGTTTCAAGCGGCTAACGCGTAAAAAAGGAGACGCGGACTTTGAAACCTACTTCACCGATAACTATGCAAAACGAATAAATGACTTCATCACAAAATGAAATCGATTGACTCAGCTATGTCTAAAAAAAGGGTAAGCTGTACCTCGATGATGAATGTAAAAGCACTGGTTGGACCAGGCTACACGTGAACGCGCAAAACGGAGATTAGGGGTGAAAACCTGTCAACATTGGGATTTGAAAATAAGGGATATTTTCCCGAAAATAAGGGATATCCCTCGCACGCCCCCGGGCCGACCCCACCCCCAACCCCACCCCACCGTCCACAAACCATACCCCTTACATTTAGACAAGGGTACACACAGTCAATCCTAACATCACCACTAGACAACCATAGGATACCTCGATGGAGCATGCTGGTCACTTGTGGGGGAAACATGCACTGATCAATGGGCGAACCACTGCCACGTGACCTATTTTGATCTACAAGGCTTCTCACTCCCTCTCTCTTATTCATACAATACGATATTACAATATATTAGAAATATTGGTTTTAACATTATGTTGTTTTTTTTATTTTTTTGTGCTTTGCATTCATAACATTATAATGTACAATTGTGATTAAAATGCAATAGGAAACTATCAATTAAAATGTGGGTATGAACGACTGTCTGTGTTTTCTTTTTGTATAGTGTGTCAACACATTTTCGACCTTATCTGGACGTGTAGAGCACATAGAGTAATGTAGAGTAATGTGCAACAATACTATGTGCAATATGACAACCCTTGTGTACATAAGGTTCAGATATAGGACTGCAAGCAGGATGCCATTTAATAAGTAACACCTTGACATTTTGTGTGGATATGCTCAGATCATAGTTCAGAATGACATACTACACATGATTGACAAAGAGACAAAGTAATTCATAATTAAATGAAAGCAATGAAGATTGAGAGCTGCTCGAATCTTAAAAGTGAGGCTAGCAGAAAATGGACCCTGATTCATTATGGTCGCAGTTGTGTGCACTGATCTCAAGTTAAGATTCCACCCATAGAACCCAAGGTATGGGCTCCAACTAATCATACCATTGCACAACCCTTTTTCAAAAGTATTCCTTTGTGCATCCATTCCAATTTAAGTCCACATGGGGGAGCTAGAGCATACTTCAGGAGAAGGGTGGGGCTGAAAAGGAAATAACATGATAGCATGATACCAAGACAGTTCACCTACATACACAAGTTGTTTCCTAACTCGGTTCTACTGTTTTTGGGCTTCCAGTTAACAAAATAACATGTAGCCTATGTTTTTAGTATAGCTCAACTTCACTATCCAAGGTTAGTGTGGTGTTCTCTCTGTGACCGTACTTCAAACTTCCTGTGATTGTGAAAAGAATACTCTGAGATTTACTGTATTTCTGCATTATAACTGCATTATTACAGAAGGTGAATTTCATACTTCACGGCTTTCATGATTTATTACTGTCTTTCCTGTGCACTCACAAATGCAATGTTGACCCAATGTGGGTGTGGCACATAATGTGCAAGTGTCCAGAAGTGTTCTAATTTTCAGTAGAAAATAACTTCACTGCAACTTTTGAAAATACATTTATTCTCTGGTATAAAAGATTAACAAACGCAGGAAAATCTTATAAAAACATGATTTAGTACATTTTTAAACCACTATTATGACCCTGAAAACATTTAACAGCTAAGCTGACGCCTATTATAACACATTTTCAGTTCAAGCCAATGTCTTGGCAAAAATAGGGGTCCAATTCAATTACAATGTTTTTCATTATCAAACTGCATTTTGGGCCTTTCCTGATAACCATGTCAATGATGGCACGGGCTCTGTCTGCCCTTATCACTTTAGACATTACTGCCTCTGCTTCATGTGGATTCATCACTTTCTCTAGTTGAAGTTTGTCCAGTAGAGAGTCAAGATTTGGGCCTGATACTCCGTTCACAAACTTTGGCCGCACAGACGTCAGAGTGTCTGCTGCTGAAGATGTCTGACTGCAATCAGCCTGTGGCCTCTCCACTGATGCAGCACCTTGTATGGGAAACAAAAAGGGACATTCATCTAGTCTATGACGGTTGTGTTGTGCTATGTAGTCTATGACCAAACCAGTGTTGGTGAAGTGAAGACAGTTTTATGGCAGGTTGAAGTTCATCCGTTCTGCATTTACACCAGCTAATGATCAGCTAAGTCCTATTTCTTAAATCATCTTTAACCTTGAATATAGGGAGGGACTGATTCATTTCAGATCGGGGATACAAGATGAGTGAACTGACCAGGTTGTTGTGAATCCCTCTTCGGCTCCGCCCCCTTCTGCCTCGTTGGCGCTCGTTGAGCCTCATCAGGCTCAAGTGGAGACAGCTGGGTCCAGCTATCAACTCAGGAGGAGGCAGCCCTATAAAGAGCCCCAGAGACCTTCCTCCGACGCTTGATTATTTTGACCCATGTGGAACCTGCCTCCCCCCCCCTGCCTAGACCTCCTGCCTGCCTATCGACTACGTCTCCTGCCTATGTCCCTGCCTGCCTAACGACCACCCCTCCTGCCTATGCCCCTGCCTGCCTACCGCCTACTCCTCCTGCCTAACCCCTGCCTGCCTGCCGCCTACTCCTCCTGCCTAACCCCCCCGTCTGCCTGCCTGCCGACTATTCCCCCTCTCTGCTCTGGACTGGTTAGTACACGCACATATTTCAACACTTCACTCATCTACATATCTACACCACACTAGTTTTGCACGCTAGACACACACACCCAGACACATAGAGTACAGTTCCACTCACACCTCATTTACATTATCCAGTTCTCTGGCATCCACACATTCCCCCCACTTAGGCCCCGTTAGAGTAGGGTTATTCTTTTGTCCCTCATTTTTATTAAATCCTTTTATTATTAATTTGCCTCTTGTGTCCGTCTGTTCTGGGGTTCTGCCACACTTGACTCTTTAGCTAGTGCTACCATAACAGAATAATCAAGCCAAAATGAGTCAAGGCAGCACCTCGGGGCAGACGCCCGCAGTTAAGCCCAACCCAGTGTCCCATTCAGTTGACGAGCTTGTTTCCGCCCACGCGGCCGAGCTCGCGTCCCTCCAGGCGGAGTTGTGTAAGGCTTTCCCCTCCGTTCAGGG
Source organism: Nansenia antarctica (assembly GCF_963989245.1). Classification (NCBI taxonomy): domain Eukaryota; kingdom Metazoa; phylum Chordata; class Actinopteri; order Argentiniformes; family Microstomatidae; genus Nansenia; species Nansenia antarctica. The sequence goes on from NW_027663469.1 coordinate 344,460, forward strand.
TAACATCGCTGAGCTCCAGAAGTCGTCCACCTCCGCCTCAGCTGCTCTCGCCTCCCTTGCTGTCCAGATGGGCACTCTAGTCTCTGCGGTGGCTTCCATCCAGCTGAGGCTGAACACGCTCCCTGGAGGAGCTGCAGTCCCTGCTCCCCCTGCTGATTCACCGGGGGTTCCAGCCCCCCCAGGGCGAGCTCCCGCCCAACCCGAGCCCAACCTGGTTACCCCTCGACCCTTTGGAGGGAACTTTGATCTGGGCAGAGGGTTCCTGACCCAGTGCGAACTTTTTTTTGCTTTCCAACCGTCCAAGTATGGGTCAGAAGAGGCTAAAGTAGCCTTCATTATGTCCCTCCTGGTGGACAAGGCTCTAGACTGGGCCATAGCCGTGGTGGGCAGAGACCCACATCTTGCCCAGGACTACGAGGCGTTCCGCCGGGAGTTTTCCTTTTTGTTTGACCACCCCTCTGACGGCGCGGACGCCGCCTCCAGGATGCTGGAACTCCGGCAAGGCTCCAGGACCGTCGCGGACTACACCTTAGAGTTCCGGATCCTCGCCGCCGACAGCGGGTGGGGAGACATAGCGCTCCTTTGCGCCTACCGGCGGGGTCTGAGTGAGGCGGTGAAGGACCTTATCGTCCGGGACCGCCCAGGCTCCCTTCAAGAACTGGTCACCTTGTCCCTACAAATGGATGAGCGCCTGCGGGAGCGCCGCCAGGAGCGCAGTCAACGCGCCGTGGGGCCCCCTCACTCGGTCCCCAGCCGCACGTCCTCTCTCCCCCGTTTTGCGGCCGCCCACTCGGCCCTGCCCCCTCGGGTTCCCATGCTCTCCCCAGCCCCGTCCACCTCTGAGTCAGCAGAGGAGCCCATGCAGGTCGGCCGGTCCCGCCTCTCTCAGGAAGAGAGAGAGCAGAGAATGCGGGGCGGGCTGTGCCTGTATTGCGGAAGACCCGGACACGTCCTCCGAACCTGCCCGGCGCGGCCAAAAGACCCGGCTCACTAAAGGAAGGGTTTTTGGTGAGCCGTGCCTCGATCCCCCAACCCATCAAGAACCACAACCGGCTGTTCCCAGCCACCCTCTCCTGGGGTGAGGAGTCCTTTTCTGCCGGCGCCCTCATTGATTCCGGGGCCGACGAGTGCTTGATGGACATCTCCCTCGCTCGTCAGGCCGGCATCCCGCTCGTTCCCCTCGACCATGCCTTGTTCCCCCAAGCCATCGATGGTAGGCCCTTAGGTAGGATCACTCACAGCACGGAATCCCTCACCCTCACCATGTCCGGTAATCACGTCGAGACGGCACGTTTTCTTGTCCTCCACGCCCCCACTGCACCCCTTGTATTAGGTAGGCCGTGGTTGGAGAGACACGATCCCCACATCTCCTGGACCACTGGGCGGATTTTGGGCTGGAGCATCCCCTGTCATGCCAACTGCCTACGCTCCGCCCTCTCTCCGTCCAGCGGTCCCAGGCCCGTAGTCTCTCCCCCGGACCTCACTGGTGTCCCCTCTACGTATCTTGACCTGGCCATGGTGTTTAGTAAGGACCGCGCCCTTTCACTTCCTCCTCACCGGCCGTATGATTGTCCCATCAACCTCCTTCCCGGGGCAGCCCTTCCCAAGGGTCGTCTCTACAACCTCTCGGTCCCGGAGAAGGAGGCAATGCGCAATTATATAGCCGAGTCCCTAGCCTCGGGTGTAATTCGACCATCGTCTTCCCCCCTCGCGGCGGGCTTCTTCTTTGTGGCGAAGAAGGATGGTGGCCTGAGGCCCTGTATAGATTTTCGTAGTTTAAACACCATCACTGTTAAGAATAAATACCCACTCCCCCTTATGAGTTCCACTTTCGAGCCACTCACTCACGCCCGGGTGTTCACTAAACTTGACCTCCGCAACGCCTACCATCTGGTTAGGGTCAAGGAGGGGGACGAGTGGAAGACCGGGTTCAACACCCACCTCGGTCACTTCGAGTACCTGGTCATGCCCTTTGGCCTGTCCAATGCCCCCGGAGTCTTCCAGGAGCTGGTCAATGACGTGCTGAGGGACATGATAAATGTTTTCGTGGTTGTTTACCTGGATGATATCCTGATCTTTTCCCCGACCATGGAGGAACACCACCAACACGTGCGCCTGGTCCTACAACGGCTCCTGGAGAATCGCCTCTTCGTCAAGGCGGAGAAATGCGTCTTCCACTCCTCCTCTGTGACGTACCTGGGTAACGTCGTGGAGGAAGGGCAAATGCGCGCCGACCCGGCTAAGATTAAGGCGGTGGCAGAGTGGCCACGACCCACCGACCGAACACAACTCCGGCGCTTCCTCGGGTTCGCCGGGTTTACCCGGCGGTTCATCAAGGGGTTTAGCCAGGTGGCGGCCCCTCTCACTGCTTGTACCTCCACCGTTCGCCCGTTCTCTTGGACCCCTGAGGCTGAGGCGGCCTTCTCCACCCTGAAGGGCCTCTTTACGACCGCGCCGGTGTTGGCCCACCCGGATCCAGCCAGGCAGTTCATCGTGGAGGTAGACGCTTCAGACACGGGCGTCGGGGCCGTTCTCACCCAGCGGTCGGAGGAGGACCAGAAGGTCCACCCGTGTGCCTACTACTCTCGCCGGTTTGACCCTGCCGAGAGGAACTACGATGTGGGCAACAAGGAGTTGCTGGCCATCCACGCTGCCCTCGGAGAGTGGAGGCACTGGCTGGAGGGGGCTAAGCTGCCGTTCCTAGTGTGGTCTGACCACAAGAACTTGACCTATATGAGGACGGCAAAAAGGCTTAACCCTAGACAGGCACGCTGGGCCCTGTTCTTCAGCCGATTCGACTTCACCCTCACCTACCGCCCGGGGTCAAAGAACGTCAGGGCGGACGCCCTCTCCCGGCTGTTCCCGGGGGAGTCCCCGGATATGCCGGTGACCCAAGACACCATCCTCCCCCCTACCCGGGTGGTAGGTGTCGTCACCTGGGCCATCGAGTCGGTGGTCAGACAGGCCCAGCGTGCCGAGCCGGACCCAGGTACCGGACCCCGGCACAGACTTTTTGTTCCCTCCACTGTCCGGCCGCAAGTGCTAGAGTGGGGGCACTCTAGTCACTTTGCCTGCCACCCTGGCTCCCACCGGACAGCGGAGTTTATCAGCCGACGTTTTTGGTGGCCCACACTCCGGGGGGACGTTAAGGAGTTTGTGGGTGCCTGCACCATCTGCTCCCGAAGTAAGGCCTCCCATCGTCCTCCTTCGGGCCTCCTATGTCCCCTCCCTATCCCCGGTCGTCCTTGGTCCCACATCGCGTTAGACTTCGTTACGGGGCTCCCCTTATCCAAGGGTAAGGACACCATCCTAACCATTGTGGACAGGTTTTCCAAGGCTGTCCACTTTGTCGCCCTTCCCAAGCTCCCCTCCGCGGCCGAGACTGCTGACCTCCTCACGCTCCATGTGGTGAGGCTCCACGGCATTCCCCACAACATTGTGTCCGACCGGGGCCCCCAGTTCATCTCCAAGGTGTGGCAGGCCTTCTGTAAGGGAATTGGGGCCTCGGTCAGCCTCACCTCTGGATACCATCCGCAGTCCAACGGACAGGCCGAGCGGACCAACCAGGCCCTGGAGGCAGCCCTGCGTTGTGTCACCACCAGCAACCCCGCCTCCTGGGCCAAGTACCTACCATGGGTGGAGTATGCCATCAACACCATGGAGAGCTCCGCCACGGGTATGTCCCCTTTTGAGTGCTCCTTGGGCTATCAACCTCCTCTCTTTCCCCAACAGGAGCTGGAGGTGGCAGTCCCGTCCACCAGGGTCCACCTCCGCCGGTGTCGGCGCATCTGGAGGACCACCCGGACCGCTCTGCTGCGGGCCACTGAGCGGTCCCGTCGCTGTGCCGACCGGCGGAGGGTGCCAGCCCCGGCCTATCGTCCCGGCCAGAAGGTCTGGCTGTTGGCCCGGGACCTGCCCCTCCAGACCGCCCAGACCTCCTCCCGTAAGCTAAATCCCCGCTATGTTGGGCCCTACACTATTGACCGGATTATTAACCCTGCAGCGGTTCGATTAAACCTTCCCCCTGCTCTCAAGGTCCACCCAGTATTTCACGTGTCCCTCCTCAAGCCTGTTTCCACTAGCCCCCTGTCCCCCCCCGTTCCAGCCCCCCCACCTCCCCGGGTCCTGAAGGATGGCGACCAGGTGTGGACGGTTGACCGCCTACTGGCTGTCCGCCGTAGGGGACGGGGGTTCCAGTATCTGGTGGACTGGGTGGGTTACGGCCCCGAAGACCGGAGCTGGGTGCCCCCGTCCTACCTCGCCGACCCCACACTCCTGGAGGATTTTTATCGGGCCCACCCGGACGCTCCAGGACGGTCGTCAGGTGCCTCCCCTAAGGGGGGGGGTACTGTTGTGAATCCCTCTTCGGCTCCGCCCCCTTCTGCCTCGTTGGCGCTCGTTGAGCCTCATCAGGCTCAAGTGGAGACAGCTGGGTCCAGCTATCAACTCAGGAGGAGGCAGCCCTATAAAGAGCCCCAGAGACCTTCCTCCGACGCTTGATTATTTTGACCCATGTGGAACCTGCCTCCCCCCCCCTGCCTAGACCTCCTGCCTGCCTATCGACTACGTCTCCTGCCTATGTCCCTGCCTGCCTAACGACCACCCCTCCTGCCTATGCCCCTGCCTGCCTACCGCCTACTCCTCCTGCCTAACCCCTGCCTGCCTGCCGCCTACTCCTCCTGCCTAACCCCCCCGTCTGCCTGCCTGCCGACTATTCCCCCTCTCTGCTCTGGACTGGTTAGTACACGCACATATTTCAACACTTCACTCATCTACATATCTACACCACACTAGTTTTGCACGCTAGACACACACACCCAGACACATAGAGTACAGTTCCACTCACACCTCATTTACATTATCCAGTTCTCTGGCATCCACACATTCCCCCCACTTAGGCCCCGTTAGAGTAGGGTTATTCTTTTGTCCCTCATTTTTATTAAATCCTTTTATTATTAATTTGCCTCTTGTGTCCGTCTGTTCTGGGGTTCTGCCACACTTGACTCTTTAGCTAGTGCTACCATAACACAGGTATTATCCTGAACCTGACCACCAGACTTTAGGGTCAATTCCATTTCAATTCAGGAAGTCAGCTGAAAGTCTATTGAATTCTAATTTAAATTCCTCATTAAAAATAATGTTCATCTTCACAATACCTTCATGATTGAGTAATTAGCTCAACCAGATGGACTGGGCTAAAACTAAAATATCCAGCCTAGGGTGACAACATGATCTACAGAAACAGCTACAGAAACAATATTTGTACAGAATGTATCTCCACTCAGACTTATAATAGGTGAATTTAACTTAGAAACGTATTTTCTTTCTATTTCTATCTATTAGCACCGCCAAAGCCAGCCTGGCCTGGTTTACACACGTCCGTGAAAGTGAAAGTGAAACTAACAATTTCCCTTTATTTTCCATATTTCTACATAGTTCGTAATAGATAGTTGCATATTCAATGTTTTTTGTGTGTAACTAAACCAATTGCTGTTTGCTTCCCCAGCTTTTCCACATTGTTTTAATAAAATCATTTGGACAAGAGAAGTCACTTGTTTTGACAATTTCCATTCTCGACAACTTACATTTGATAAATTCCTCCAGTTCCACTGCCGGCTGGTTGTAGCCATTTGCCTTTAATACCTCAATCGCTACAGGGATGGCACCAGCGTCAGTGAATCGTGTGATTAAAAGTTTAACGATGTCAATAACATCCTTATCCTCCACATCGTTCTCGAAGATGCGCCGTTCCTGACCCTTCTGCGCGCGGTCGCAACGTTTAGATAAAAAGTTGCTGTTGTATAACTTTAAACATTGGATTAAAGAGATTATTAAGTGGATACAACTATATATTAAGCATTGTGTCCGTATTGAAATTGGAAAATGTAACCCTTGAGAACGAAACTTACAGAGCCATGCCTACATAACATGATGTGATGTTTAATGCTGAAACCCTAACTGACCTGCCTCTATTTTGCAACTTGCCTGCCTTGGCCCTATCAAAAAGAGCCTGAGTGTTCTACAGTGGCCTTCCCAATCACCGGATCTGAATCCAATAGAACACCTTTGGGATGTGGTAGAACGGGAGATTCACAACTTGAGAGTGCACCTGAAAAATCTATCAAGTCATGATGGACCAGAATCTCAAAGGAATGTTTAACATCTTGTGGAATCTATGCCACGAAGGATTGAGACTGTTTTGAGAGCAAAGGGAGGCCCTACCCAGTATTACAGTAGTAGGCTATAGTGTTCCTAATAAAGTGAGTGTAGTAGCCAAAGCCACGGTGTGGTTTTATTGGACCATAGCGAAAGTGAGGTAATGCAGAAATGTAATTCATCTAAATGTGATGTAAATTTGACTGAATTCCTGCCAGTTTACATTAGGGATGCAACCTCAGCAAATATGTTCAAGTCAAGACTAAAAACCCATCTTTTTAATATTGCCTTTAAATGACTAAATAATTAAATTATGATTATATAATGATTGGAGCACTTTGAGCTGCAACGTTTGCAGGAAAAGCGCTATACAAATAAAAAGTTATTATTATTATTATTATTATTATTATTATTATTATTATTATCTGTTTACTGTAGTTATATCAGTATTACAAAGCATTTGAGATGGGACAGTTCTGGTATTTTTGCCACCAAAATGCTAACTTTGATACACTTGGGTATCCATAAACCATAAAAGAGTTTTACTGAAAAGAAAAAGGGAAACGGCTAGAAGCAATATATGAAATCTGTAGCTTTATGTCTATACACAGTAATGTATAAGAAAAAGGTTATTTAAACATGTGACAATGTGCTGTATGTTTCTACGTTGAACAGTTGTTGTAGAAAATGAACAAACAAATTAGTTTAATTAATTCTATTAATTAATTTCTATAATAAGTTGTTCTATGCTACTTGGAAGTTTTGAGTCATATTTCAACTTGTCTGATTGCGATGACATGATTTGTGATGAATATAGGTCAACTCTACAATTTTATTATTCATGTTAAATACATCTGCTGGAGAAGGAATTCCTCATGAACCCCTAAATAGGTTTGCTGACAAAATGGACCCTGGCTATAACTGTGAGGTCACAGTGTCTGAAGTTAGAATTCTTCTAAAACATAAGTGATTGATGACAACCATAGAACATGCAGCTGGAGTTCTAGAATCCAGCTAGAGTACACATGCCGTTCATTTACCTGCAATTCATCTGTGAAGAGCTAGATAGATAAACGTTATTCGTTCTTTTCCCCCAAAAAATTGAAGACATGAATCCTAGTGCGCCTATTCAATGGATGGGGTCGTCAACATTCAGTGGGGTCGGCAACATCTTCGTTAAGGATTTAGTGGAGACGTTCAACAGCAAGCACCTCTACGACACGTTCTCGGAGTTTGGGAGCATCCTTTCCTGCAAGGTAGCGTCTGACGCGAATGGTAATGCTAAAGGCTATGGCTTTGTGCAGTATAACACCAAGGAGGCTGCTGAGAGAGCGATTAAGAGACTCAACGGCACGTTATTGAACGGCAGAAAAGTGTTCGTCAGAAAAGTGTTCTTCCAAACGCGCAAAGAACGAGAGGCTGAACTCGGATCCAGGGCCGGAGAGTTCACCAACGTGTATGTCAAGAACTTCGGAGAGGATATGGACGACCGACGCCTTCAGGAGAGGTTTGAAAGATTTGGACCAGTCCTGAGTGTCCGTGCCTTGACCGATGACGCTGGTAAATCCATGGGTTTTGGATTTGTCAACTTCGCAAGGCATGAGGATGCCAAGAGGGTCGTTGATGAGATGAACGGCCAGGAGCTAAATGGGAGGCGGGTCTACGTGGGCCGTGCCCAGAAGAGAGGAGAGCGCCAGACTGTGCTGAAGCGCCAGTTTGAGCATATAAATCAGGGCCACAGGACCAGATACCAGGTGTGTGTGTATATGAACAAACATAATACTGTATCAGAAAGCTCATAATCTTGGTAAGCATTGTTGATGTATTTGAGGCATGAAAAACATCTTAGTAAAACACAGTTTCTCTCTACCAGGGTGTCAATCTTTATGTCAAGAACTTGCACGATTGTTTGGACGACAAGCAGCTGCACAAAGAGTTCTCCCACTTCGGAACAATCACCAGCGCAAAGGTGATGACGGAGGGCGGACGCAGCAAGGGATTCGGCTTCGTGTGCTTCTCCTCCCCCGAGGACGCCACCAAGGCCGTGACCGTGATGAACGGTCGCATCGTGGCCACCAAGCCCCTGTACGTGGCCCTGGCCCAGGGCAAGGAGGAGCGCCAGGCTCGCGCAACCAACCAGCACGTGCAGAGTACGGCCAGCGGCTGCGCCGTTCCCAACCCAGGCATCAACCCCTACCAGGTTGCTCCCCCACCTGGGTTGTTCATGGCGGCCATTCCACAGGCCCAGAACTGTGCTGCACCGGACTTCACCAACCAGCTGGCTCAGCTGAGACCCACTCATCTCCTAGACACACCTCCTCAGCACTTCCAGAACACGCCCACCAACGCCATGTGTCCGTCGGCTACCAGGCCTAAGACCTTCAACGTTCCCAACCCAGGCATCAACCCCTACCAGGTTGCTCCCCCACCTGGGTTCTTCATGGCGGCCATTCCACAGGCCCAGAACTGTGCTGCACCGGACTTCACCAACCAGCTGGCTCAGCTGAGACCCACTCATCTCCTAGACACACCTCCTCAGCACTTCCAGAACACGCCCACCAACGCCATGTGTCCGTCGGCTACCAGGCCTAAGACCTTCAACGCTATGAAGGCCACGCCCTCCCTGGTTCCCCCTATGATGACCTCTCAGCGCGCGGGTCAGTATATTTAGTGAAGTAATCCTGCCCCAAAGAGCACTATCCAAACATTTGCCATAAATATCCCTTTGATTATGATTATCTTCCCTCTCAGCTACCCAGGCCTTGAGAAAGCACCCTGCCAGTGCAGACGCAGCTACAGCACGGATGCACACTGTGCCCCGTAACAAGTACACAGCTGGTGTACACCTCCTGCAGCACATGGCTCCCCAGCCACAGATCCCCATGAAGCAGCCTGCTATCCATGAGGAGCTTCGGACTGACTCCATTTTGGCTGCCGTTCCCCATGAGGACCTGAAGCAAATGATAGGCGAGTCTATTTGTTTGTTTCAATGAATCCCCCATTAGGTTAGTATAATTACTGTTACTGATATTTATTCTCCCCCTCCCTCCAGGTGAGCGTTTCTCATCTATCCACAGCATGCACCCCATCGCTCCCAAGGTCACTGGCATGCTGCTGGAGATGGACAACTCTGACCTGCTCCGCATGCTGGAGTCTCCACAGTTCCTGCGCTCCAAGGTGGACGAAGCGGTCGCTGCGCTGGAGGCCCACTCATTCATTCATTCATGGAAGACCATTCATTCATTCACTGGGCTGAGGAGGCTGTACAGAAATCTGGCCACGTCCCAGTTTGAGTTTCAAGCGGCTAACGCGTAAAAAAGGAGACGCGGACTTTGAAACCTACTTCACCGATAACTATGCAAAACGAATAAATGACTTCATCACAAAATGAAATCGATTGACTCAGCTATGTCTAAAAAAAGGGTAAGCTGTACCTCGATGATGAATGTAAAAGCACTGGTTGGACCAGGCTACACGTGAACGCGCAAAACGGAGATTAGGGGTGAAAACCTGTCAACATTGGGATTTGAAAATAAGGGATATATTCCCGAAAATAAGGGATATCCCTCGCACGCCCCCGGGCCGTCCCCACCCCCACCCCCACCCCACCGTCCACAAACCATACCCCTTACATTTAGACAAGGGTACACACAGTCAATCCTAACATCACCACTAGACAACCATAGGATACCTCGATGGAGCATGCTGGTCACTTGTGGGGGAAACATGCACTGATCAATGGGCGAACCACTGCCACGTGACCTATTTTGATCTACAAGGCTTCTCACTCCCTCTCTCTTATTCATACAATACGATATTACAATATATTAGAAATATTGGTTTTAACATTATGTTGTTTTTTTTTATTTTTTTGTGCTTTGCATTCATAACATTATAATGTACAATTGTGATTAAAATGCAATAGGAAACTATCAATTAAAATGTGGGTATGAACGACTGTCTGTGTTTTCTTTTTGTATAGTGTGTCAACACATTTTCGACCTTATCTGGACGTGTAGAGCACATCATATAATGTGCAACAATACTATGTGCAATATGACAACCCTTGTGTACATAAGGTTCAGATATAGGACTGCAAGCAGGATGCCATTTAATAAGTAACACCTTGACATTTTGTGTGGATATGCTCAGATCATAGTTCAGAATGACATACTACACATGATTGACAAAGAGACAAAGTAATTCATAATTAAATGAAAGCAATGAAGATTGAGAGCTGCTCGAATCTTAAAAGTGAGGCTAGCAGAAAATGGACCCTGATTCATTATGGTCGCAGTTGTGTGCACTGATCTCAAGTTAAGATTCCACCCATAGAACCCAAGGTATGGGCTCCAACTAATCATACCATTGCACAACCCTTTTTCAAAAGTATTCCTTTGTGCATCCATTCCAATTTAAGTCCACATGGGGGAGCTAGAGCATACTTCAGGAGAAGGGTGGGGCTGAAAAGGAAATAACATGATAGCATGATACCAAGACAGTTCACCTACATACACAAGTTGTTTCCTAACTCGGTTCTACTGTTTTTGGGCTTCCAGTTAACAAAATAACATGTAGCCTATGTTTTTAGTATAGCTCAACTTCACTATCCAAGGTTAGTGTGGTGTTCTCTCTGTGACCGTACTTCAAACTTCCTGTGATTGTGAAAAGAATACTCTGAGATTTACTGTATTTCTGCATTATAACTGCATTATTACAGAAGGTGAATTTCATACTTCACGGCTTTCATGATTTATTACTGTCTTTCCTGTGCACTCACAAATGCAATGTTGACCCAATGTGGGTGTGGCACATAATGTGCAAGTGTCCAGAAGTGTTCTAATTTTCAGTAGAAAATAACTTCACTGCAACTTTTGAAAATACATTTATTCTCTGGTATAAAAGATTAACAAACGCAGGAAAATCTTATAAAAACATGATTTAGTACATTTTTAAACCACTATTATGACCCTGAAAACATTTAACAGCTAAGCTGAGGCCTATTATAACACATTTTCAGTTCAAGCCAATGTCTTGGCAAAAATAGGGGTCCAATTCAATTACAATGTTTTTCATTATCAAACTGCATTTTGGGCCTTTCCTGATAACCATGTCAATGATGGCACGGGCTCTGTCTGCCCTTATCACTTTAGACATTACTGCCTCTGCTTCATGTGGATTCATCACTTTCTCTAGTTGAAGTTTGTCCAGTAGAGAGTCAAGATTTGGGCCTGATACTCCGTTCACAAACTTTGGCCGCACAGACGTCAGAGTGTCTGCTGCTGAAGATGTCTGACTGCAATCAGCCTGTGGCCTCTCCACTGATGCAGCACCTTGTATGGGAAACAAAAAGGGACATTCATCTAGTCTATGACGGTTGTGTTGTGCTATGTAGTCTATGACCAAACCAGTGTTGGTGAAGTGAAGACAGTTTTATGGCAGGTTGAAGTTCATCCGTTCTGCATTTACACCAGCTAATGATCAGCTAAGTCCTATTTCTTAAATCATCTTTAACCTTGAATATAGGGAGGGACTGATTCATTTCAGATCGGGGATACAAGATGAGTGAACTGACCAGGTATTATCCTGAACCTGACCACCAGACTTTAGGGTCAATTCCATTTCAATTCAGGAAGTCAGCTGAAAGTCTATTGAATTCTAATTTAAATTCCTCATTAAAAATAATGTTCATCTTCACAATACCTTCATGATTGAGTAATTAGCTCAACCAGATGGACTGGGCTAAAACTAAAATATCCAGCCTAGGGTGACAACATGATCTACAGAAACAGCTACAGAAACAATATTTGTACAGAATGTATCTCCACTCAGACTTATAATAGGTGAATTTAACTTAGAAACGTATTTTCTTTCTATTTCTATCTATTAGCACCGCCAAAGCCAGCCTGGCCTGGTTTACACACGTCCGTGAAAGTGAAAGTGAAACTAACAATTTCCCTTTATTTTCCATATTTCTACATAGTTCGTAATAGATAGTTGCATATTCAATGTTTTTTGTGTGTAACTAAACCAATTGCTGTTTGCTTCCCCAGCTTTTCCACATTGTTTTAATAAAATCATTTGGACAAGAGAAGTCACTTGTTTTGACAATTTCCATTCTCGACAACTTACATTTGATAAATTCCTCCAGTTCCACTGCCGGCTGGTTGTAGCCATTTGCCTTTAATACCTCAATCGCTACAGGGATGGCACCAGCGTCAGTGAATCGTGTGATTAAAAGTTTAACGATGTCAATAACATCCTTATCCTCCACATCGTTCTCGAAGATGCGCCGTTCCTGACCCTTCTGCGCGCGGTCGCAACGTTTAGATAAAAAGTTGCTGTTGTATAACTTTAAACATTGGATTAAAGAGATTATTAAGTGGATACAACTATATATTAAGCATTGTGTCCGTATTGAAATTGGAAAATGTAACCCTTGAGAACGAAACTTACAGAGCCATGCCTACATAACATGATGTGATGTTTAATGCTGAAACCCTAACTGACCTGCCTCTATTTTGCAACTTGCCTGCCTTGGCCCTATCAAAAAGAGCCTGAGTGTTCTACAGTGGCCTTCCCAATCACCGGATCTGAATCCAATAGAACACCTTTGGGATGTGGTAGAACGGGAGATTCACAACTTGAGAGTGCACCTGAAAAATCTATCAAGTCATGATGGACCAGAATCTCAAAGGAATGTTTAACATCTTGTGGAATCTATGCCACGAAGGATTGAGACTGTTTTGAGAGCAAAGGGAGGCCCCAGTATTACAGTAGTAGGCTATAGTGTTCCTAATAAAGTGAGTGTAGTAGCCAAAGCCACGGTGTGGTTTTATTGGACCATAGCGAAAGTGAGGTAATGCAGAAATGTAATTCATCTAAATGTGATGTAAATTTGACTGAATTCCTGCCAGTTTACATTAGGGATGCAACCTCAGCAAATATGTTCAAGTCAAGACTAAAAACCCATCTTTTTAATATTGCCTTTAAATGACTAAATAATTAAATTATGATTATCTAATGATTGGAGCACTTTGAGCTGCAACGTTTGCAGGAAAAGCGCTATACAAATAAAAAGTTATTATTATTATTATTATTATTATTATTATTATTATTATCTGTTTACTGTAGTTATAACAGTATTACAAAGCATTTGAGATGGGACAGTTCTGGTATTTTTGCCACCAAAATGCTAACTTTGATACACTTGGGTATCCATAAACCATAAAAGAGTTTTACTGAAAAGAAAAAGGGAAACGGCTAGAAGCAATATATGAAATCTGTAGCTTTATGTCTATACACAGTAATGTATAAGAAAAAGGTTATTTAAACATGTGACAATGTGCTGTATGTTTCTACGTTGAACAGTTGTTGTAGAAAATGAACAAACAAATTAGTTTAATTAATTCTATTAATTAATTTCTATAATAAGTTGTTCTATGCTACTTGGAAGTTTTGAGTCATATTTCAACTTGTCTGATTGCGATGACATGATTTGTGATGAATATAGGTCAACTCTACAATTTTATTATTCATGTTAAATACATCTGCTGGAGAAGGAATTCCTCATGAACCCCTAAATAGGTTTGCTGACAAAATGGACCCTGGCTATAACTGTGAGGTCACAGTGTCTGAAGTTAGAATTCTTCTAAAACATAAGTGATTGATGACAACCATAGAACATGCAGCTGGAGTTCTAGAATCCAGCTAGAGTACACATGCCGTTCATTTACCTGCAATTCATCTGTGAAGAGCTAGATAGATAAACGTTATTCGTTCTTTTCCCCCAAAAAATCGAAGACATGAATCCTAGTGCGCCTATTCAATGGATGGGGTCGTCAACATTCAGTGGGGTCGGCAACATCTTCGTTAAGGATTTAGTGGAGACGTTCAACAGCAAGCACCTCTACGACACGTTCTCGGAGTTTGGGAGCATCCTTTCCTGCAAGGTAGCGTCTGACGCGAATGGTAATGCTAAAGGCTATGGCTTTGTGCAGTATAACACCAAGGAGGCTGCTGAGAGAGCGATTAAGAGACTCAACGGCACGTTATTGAACGGCAGAAAAGTGTTCGTCAGAAAAGTGTTCTTCCAAACGCGCAAAGAACGAGAGGCTGAACTCGGATCCAGGGCCGGAGAGTTCACCAACGTGTATGTCAAGAACTTCGGAGAGGATATGGACGACCGACGCCTTCAGGAGAGGTTTGAAAGATTTGGACCAGTCCTGAGTGTCCGTGCCTTGACCGATGACGCTGGTAAATCCATGGGTTTTGGATTTGTCAACTTCGCAAGGCATGAGGATGCCAAGAGGGCCGTTGATGAGATGAACGGCCAGGAGCTAAATGGGAGGCGGGTCTACGTGGGCCGTGCCCAGAAGAGAGGAGAGCGCCAGACTGTGCTGAAGCGCCAGTTTGAGCATATAAATCAGGGCCACAGGACCAGATACCAGGTGTGTGTGTATATGAACAAACATAATACTGTATCAGAAAGCTCATAATCTTGGTAAGCATTGTTGATGTATTTGAGGCATGAAAAACATCTTAGTAAAACACAGTTTCTCTCTACCAGGGTGTCAATCTTTATGTCAAGAACTTGCACGATTGTTTGGACGACAAGCAGCTGCACAAAGAGTTCTCCCACTTCGGAACAATCACCAGCGCAAAGGTGATGACGGAGGGCGGACGCAGCAAGGGATTCGGCTTCGTGTGCTTCTCCTCCCCCGAGGACGCCACCAAGGCCGTGACCGTGATGAACGGTCGCATCGTGGCCACCAAGCCCCTGTACGTGGCCCTGGCCCAGGGCAAGGAGGAGCGCCAGGCTCGCGCAACCAACCAGCACGTGCAGAGTACGGCCAGCGGCTGCGCCGTTCCCAACCCAGGCATCAACCCCTACCAGGTTGCTCCCCCACCTGGGTTCTTCATGGCGGCCATTCCACAGGCCCAGAACTGTGCTGCACCGGACTTCACCAACCAGCTGGCTCAGCTGAGACCCACTCATCTCCTAGACACACCTCCTCAGCACTTCCAGAACACGCCCACCAACGCCATGTGTCCGTCGGCTACCAGGCCTAAGACCTTCAACGTTCCCAACCCAGGCATCAACCCCTACCAGGTTGCTCCCCCACCTGGGTTCTTCATGGCGGCCATTCCACAGGCCCAGAACTGTGCTGCACCGGACTTCACCAACCAGCTGGCTCAGCTGAGACCCACTCATCTCCTAGACACACCTCCTCAGCACTTCCAGAACACGCCCACCAACGCCATGTGTCCGTCGGCTACCAGGCCTAAGACCTTCAACGCTATGAAGGCCACGCCCTCCCTGGTTCCCCCTATGATGACCTCTCAGCGCGCGGGTCAGTATATTTAGTGAAGTAATCCTGCCCCAAAGAGCACTATCCAAACATTTGCCATAAATATCCCTTTGATAATGATTATCTTCCCTCTCAGCTACCCAGGCCTTGAGAAAGCACCCTGCCAGTGCAGACGCAGCTACAGCACGGATGCACACTGTGCCCCGTAACAAGTACACAGCTGGTGTACACCTCCTGCAGCACATGGCTCCCCAGCCACAGATCCCCATGAAGCAGCCTGCTATCCATGAGGAGCTTCGGACTGACTCCATTTTGGCTGCCGTTCCCCATGAGGACCTGAAGCAAATGATAGGCGAGTCTATTTGTTTGTTTCAATGAATCCCCCATTAGGTTAGTATAATTACTGTTACTGATATTTATTCTCCCCCTCCCTCCAGGTGAGCGTTTCTCATCTATCCACAGCATGCACCCCATCGCTCCCAAGGTCACTGGCATGCTGCTGGAGATGGACAACTCTGACCTGCTCCGCATGCTGGAGTCTCCACAGTTCCTGCGCTCCAAGGTGGACGAAGCGGTCGCTGCGCTGGAGGCCCACTCATTCATTCATTCATGGAAGACCATTCATTCATTCACTGGGCTGAGGAGGCTGTACAGAAATCTGGCCACGTCCCAGTTTGAGTTTCAAGCGGCTAACGCGTAAAAAAGGAGACGCGGACTTTGAAACCTACTTCACCGATAACTATGCAAAACGAATAAATGACTTCATCACAAAATGAAATAGATTGACTCAGCTATGTCTAAAAAAAGGGTAAGCTGTACCTCGATGATGAATGTAAAAGCACTGGTTGGACCAGGCTACACGTGAACGCGCAAAACGGAGATTAGGGGTGAAAACCTGTCAACATTGGGATTTGAAAATAAGGGATATTTTCCCGAAAATAAGGGATATCCCTCGCACGCCCCCGGGCCGTCCCCACCCCCACCCCCACCCCCACCCCCACCCCACCGTCCACAAACCATACCCCTTACATTTAGACAAGGGTACACACAGTCAATCCTAACATCACCACTAGACAACCATAGGATACCTCGATGGAGCATGCTGGTCACTTGTGGGGGAAACATGCACTGATCAATGGGCGAACCACTGCCACGTGACCTATTTTGATCTACAAGGCTTCTCACTCCCTCTCTCTTATTCATACAATACGATATTACAATATATTAGAAATATTGGTTTTAACATTATGTTTTTTTTTTTTTTTTTTGTGCTTTGCATTCATAACATTATAATGTACCAGTGTGATTAAAATGCAATAGGAAACTATCAATTAAAATGTGGGTATGAACGACTGTCTGTGTTTTCTTTTTGTATAGTGTGTCAACACATTTTCGACCTTATCTGGACGTGTAGAGCACATCATATAATGTGCAACAATACTATGTGCAATATGACAACCCTTGTGTACATAAGGTTCAGATATAGGACTGCAAGCAGGATGCCATTTAATAAGTAACACCTTGACATTTTGTGTGGATATGCTCAGATCATAGTTCAGAATGACATACTACACATGATTGACAAAGAGACAAAGTAATTCATAATTAAATGAAAGCAATGAAGATTGAGAGCTGCTCGAATCTTAAAAGTGAGGCTAGCAGAAAATGGACCCTGATTCATTATGGTCGCAGTTGTGTGCACTGATCTCAAGTTAAGATTCCACCCATAGAACCCAAGGTATGGGCTCCAACTAATCATACCATTGCACAACCCTTTTTCAAAAGTATTCCTTTGTGCATCCATTCCAATTTAAGTCCACATGGGGGAGCTAGAGCATACTTCAGGAGAAGGGTGGGGCTGAAAAGGAAATAACATGATAGCATGATACCAAGACAGTTCACCTACATACACAAGTTGTTTCCTAACTCGGTTCTACTGTTTTTGGGCTTCCAGTTAACAAAATAACATGTAGCCTATGTTTTTAGTATAGCTCAACTTCACTATCCAAGGTTAGTGTGGTGTTCTCTCTGTGACCGTACTTCAAACTTCCTGTGATTGTGAAAAGAATACTCTGAGATTTACTGTATTTCTGCATTATAACTGCATTATTACAGAAGGTGAATTTCATACTTCACGGCTTTCATGATTTATTACTGTCTTTCCTGTGCACTCACAAATGCAATGTTGACCCAATGTGGGTGTGGCACATAATGTGCAAGTGTCCAGAAGTGTTCTAATTTTCAGTAGAAAATAACTTCACTGCAACTTTTGAAAATACATTTATTCTCTGGTATAAAAGATTAACAAACGCAGGAAAATCTTATAAAAACATGATTTAGTACATTTTTAAATCACTATTATGACCCTGAAAACATTTAACAGCTAAGCTGAGGCCTATTATAACACATTTTCAGTTCAAGCCAATGTCTTGGCAAAAATAGGGGTCCAATTCAATTACAATGTTTTTCATTATCAAACTGCATTTTGGGCCTTTCCTGATAACCATGTCAATGATGGCACGGGCTCTGTCTGCCCTTATCACTTTAGACATTACTGCCTCTGCTTCATGTGGATTCATCACTTTCTCTAGTTGAAGTTTGTCCAGTAGAGAGTCAAGATTTGGGCCTGATACTCCGTTCACAAACTTTGGCCGCACAGACGTCAGAGTGTCTGCTGCTGAAGATGTCTGACTGCAATCAGCCTGTGGCCTCTCCACTGATGCAGCACCTTGTATGGGAAACAAAAAGGGACATTCATCTAGTCTATGACGGTTGTGTTGTGCTATGTAGTCTATGACCAAACCAGTGTTGGTGAAGTGAAGACAGTTTTATGGCAGGTTGAAGTTCATCCGTTCTGCATTTACACCAGCTAATGATCAGCTAAGTCCTATTTCTTAAATCATCTTTAACCTTGAATATAGGGAGGGACTGATTCATTTCAGATCGGGGATACAAGATGAGTGAACTGACCAGGTATTATCCTGAACCTGACCACCAGACTTTAGGGTCAATTCCATTTCAATTCAGGAAGTCAGCTGAAAGTCTATTGAATTCTAATTTAAATTCCTCATTAAAAATAATGTTCATCTTCACAATACCTTCATGATTGAGTAATTAGCTCAACCAGATGGACTGGGCTAAAACTAAAATATCCAGCCTAGGGTGACAACATGATCTACAGAAACAGCTACAGAAACAATATTTGTACAGAATGTATCTCCACTCAGACTTATAATAGGTGAATTTAACTTAGAAACGTATTTTCTTTCTATTTCTATCTATTAGCACCGCCAAAGCCAGCCTGGCCTGGTTTACACACGTCCGTGAAAGTGAAAGTGAAACTAACAATTTCCCTTTATTTTCCATATTTCTACATAGTTCGTAATAGATAGTTGCATATTCAATGTTTTTTGTGTGTAACTAAACCAATTGCTGTTTGCTTCCCCAGCTTTTCCACATTGTTTTAATAAAATCATTTGGACAAGAGAAGTCACTTGTTTTGACAATTTCCATTCTCGACAACTTACATTTGATAAATTCCTCCAGTTCCACTGCCGGCTGGTTGTAGCCATTTGCCTTTAATACCTCAATCGCTACAGGGATGGCACCAGCGTCAGTGAATCGTGTGATTAAAAGTTTAACGATGTCAATAACATCCTTATCCTCCACATCGTTCTCGAAGATGCGCCGTTCCTGACCCTTCTGCGCGCGGTCGCAACGTTTAGATAAAAAGTTGCTGTTGTATAACTTTAAACATTGGATTAAAGAGATTATTAAGTGGATACAACTATATATTAAGCATTGTGTCCGTATTGAAATTGGAAAATGTAACCCTTGAGAACGAAACTTACAGAGCCATGCCTACATAACATGATGTGATGTTTAATGCTGAAACCCTAACTGACCTGCCTCTATTTTGCAACTTGCCTGCCTTGGCCCTATCAAAAAGAGCCTGAGTGTTCTACAGTGGCCTTCCCAATCACCGGATCTGAATCCAATAGAACACCTTTGGGATGTGGTAGAACGGGAGATTCACAACTTGAGAGTGCACCTGAAAAATCTATCAAGTCATGATGGACCAGAATCTCAAAGGAATGTTTAACATCTTGTGGAATCTATGCCACGAAGGATTGAGACTGTTTTGAGAGCAAAGGGAGGCCCCAGTATTACAGTAGTAGGCTATAGTGTTCCTAATAAAGTGAGTGTAGTAGCCAAAGCCACGGTGTGGTTTTATTGGACCATAGCGAAAGTGAGGTAATGCAGAAATGTAATTCATCTAAATGTGATGTAAATTTGACTGAATTCCTGCCAGTTTACATTAGGGATGCAACCTCAGCAAATATGTTCAAGTCAAGACTAAAAACCCATCTTTTTAATATTGCCTTTAAATGACTAAATAATTAAATTATGATTATCTAATGATTGGAGCACTTTGAGCTGCAACGTTTGCAGGAAAAGCGCTATACAAATAAAAAGTTATTATTATTATTATTATTATTATTATTATTATTATCTGTTTACTGTAGTTATAACAGTATTACAAAGCATTTGAGATGGGACAGTTCTGGTATTTTTGCCACCAAAATGCTAACTTTGATACACTTGGGTATCCATAAACCATAAAAGAGTTTTACTGAAAAGAAAAAGGGAAACGGCTAGAAGCAATATATGAAATCTGTAGCTTTATGTCTATACACAGTAATGTATAAGAAAAAGGTTATTTAAACATGTGACAATGTGCTGTATGTTTCTACGTTGAACAGTTGTTGTAGAAAATGAACAAACAAATTAGTTTAATTAATTCTATTAATTAATTTCTATAATAAGTTGTTCTATGCTACTTGGAAGTTTTGAGTCATATTTCAACTTGTCTGATTGCGATGACATGATTTGTGATGAATATAGGTCAACTCTACAATTTTATTATTCATGTTAAATACATCTGCTGGAGAAGGAATTCCTCATGAACCCCTAAATAGGTTTGCTGACAAAATGGACCCTGGCTATAACTGTGAGGTCACAGTGTCTGAAGTTAGAATTCTTCTAAAACATAAGTGATTGATGACAACCATAGAACATGCAGCTGGAGTTCTAGAATCCAGCTAGAGTACACATGCCGTTCATTTACCTGCAATTCATCTGTGAAGAGCTAGATAGATAAACGTTATTCGTTCTTTTCCCCCAAAAAATCGAAGACATGAATCCTAGTGCGCCTATTCAATGGATGGGGTCGTCAACATTCAGTGGGGTCGGCAACATCTTCGTTAAGGATTTAGTGGAGACGTTCAACAGCAAGCACCTCTACGACACGTTCTCGGAGTTTGGGAGCATCCTTTCCTGCAAGGTAGCGTCTGACGCGAATGGTAATGCTAAAGGCTATGGCTTTGTGCAGTATAACACCAAGGAGGCTGCTGAGAGAGCGATTAAGAGACTCAACGGCACGTTATTGAACGGCAGAAAAGTGTTCGTCAGAAAAGTGTTCTTCCAAACGCGCAAAGAACGAGAGGCTGAACTCGGATCCAGGGCCGGAGAGTTCACCAACGTGTATGTCAAGAACTTCGGAGAGGATATGGACGACCGACGCCTTCAGGAGAGGTTTGAAAGATTTGGACCAGTCCTGAGTGTCCGTGCCTTGACCGATGACGCTGGTAAATCCATGGGTTTTGGATTTGTCAACTTCGCAAGGCATGAGGATGCCAAGAGGGCCGTTGATGAGATGAACGGCCAGGAGCTAAATGGGAGGCGGGTCTACGTGGGCCGTGCCCAGAAGAGAGGAGAGCGCCAGACTGTGCTGAAGCGCCAGTTTGAGCATATAAATCAGGGCCACAGGACCAGATACCAGGTGTGTGTGTATATGAACAAACATAATACTGTATCAGAAAGCTCATAATCTTGGTAAGCATTGTTGATGTATTTGAGGCATGAAAAACATCTTAGTAAAACACAGTTTCTCTCTACCAGGGTGTCAATCTTTATGTCAAGAACTTGCACGATTGTTTGGACGACAAGCAGCTGCACAAAGAGTTCTCCCACTTCGGAACAATCACCAGCGCAAAGGTGATGACGGAGGGCGGACGCAGCAAGGGATTCGGCTTCGTGTGCTTCTCCTCCCCCGAGGACGCCACCAAGGCCGTGACCGTGATGAACGGTCGCATCGTGGCCACCAAGCCCCTGTACGTGGCCCTGGCCCAGGGCAAGGAGGAGCGCCAGGCTCGCGCAACCAACCAGCACGTGCAGAGTACGGCCAGCGGCTGCGCCGTTCCCAACCCAGGCATCAACCCCTACCAGGTTGCTCCCCCACCTGGGTTCTTCATGGCGGCCATTCCACAGGCCCAGAACTGTGCTGCACCGGACTTCACCAACCAGCTGGCTCAGCTGAGACCCACTCATCTCCTAGACACACCTCCTCAGCACTTCCAGAACACGCCCACCAACGCCATGTGTCCGTCGGCTACCAGGCCTAAGACCTTCAACGTTCCCAACCCAGGCATCAACCCCTACCAGGTTGCTCCCCCACCTGGGTTCTTCATGGCGGCCATTCCACAGGCCCAGAACTGTGCTGCACCGGACTTCACCAACCAGCTGGCTCAGCTGAGACCCACTCATCTCCTAGACACACCTCCTCAGCACTTCCAGAACACGCCCACCAACGCCATGTGTCCGTCGGCTACCAGGCCTAAGACCTTCAACGCTATGAAGGCCACGCCCTCCCTGGTTCCCCCTATGATGACCTCTCAGCGCGCGGGTCAGTATATTTAGTGAAGTAATCCTGCCCCAAAGAGCACTATCCAAACATTTGCCATAAATATCCCTTTGATAATGATTATCTTCCCTCTCAGCTACCCAGGCCTTGAGAAAGCACCCTGCCAGTGCAGACGCAGCTACAGCACGGATGCACACTGTGCCCCGTAACAAGTACACAGCTGGTGTACACCTCCTGCAGCACATGGCTCCCCAGCCACAGATCCCCATGAAGCAGCCTGCTATCCATGAGGAGCTTCGGACTGACTCCATTTTGGCTGCCGTTCCCCATGAGGACCTGAAGCAAATGATAGGCGAGTCTATTTGTTTGTTTCAATGAATCCCCCATTAGGTTAGTATAATTACTGTTACTGATATTTATTCTCCCCCTCCCTCCAGGTGAGCGTTTCTCATCTATCCACAGCATGCACCCCATCGCTCCCAAGGTCACTGGCATGCTGCTGGAGATGGACAACTCTGACCTGCTCCGCATGCTGGAGTCTCCACAGTTCCTGCGCTCCAAGGTGGACGAAGCGGTCGCTGCGCTGGAGGCCCACTCATTCATTCATTCATGGAAGACCATTCATTCATTCACTGGGCTGAGGAGGCTGTACAGAAATCTGGCCACGTCCCAGTTTGAGTTTCAAGCGGCTAACGCGTAAAAAAGGAGACGCGGACTTTGAAACCTACTTCACCGATAACTATGCAAAACGAATAAATGACTTCATCACAAAATGAAATAGATTGACTCAGCTATGTCTAAAAAAAGGGTAAGCTGTACCTCGATGATGAATGTAAAAGCACTGGTTGGACCAGGCTACACGTGAACGCGCAAAACGGAGATTAGGGGTGAAAACCTGTCAACATTGGGATTTGAAAATAAGGGATATTTTCCCGAAAATAAGGGATATCCCTCGCACGCCCCCGGGCCGTCCCCACCCCCACCCCCACCCCCACCCCACCGTCCACAAACCATACCCCTTACATTTAGACAAGGGTACACACAGTCAATCCTAACATCACCACTAGACAACCATAGGATACCTCGATGGAGCATGCTGGTCACTTGTGGGGGAAACATGCACTGATCAATGGGCGAACCACTGCCACGTGACCTATTTTGATCTACAAGGCTTCTCACTCCCTCTCTCTTATTCATACAATACGATATTACAATATATTAGAAATATTGGTTTTAACATTATGTTTTTTTTTTTTTTTTTTGTGCTTTGCATTCATAACATTATAATGTACCAGTGTGATTAAAATGCAATAGGAAACTATCAATTAAAATGTGGGTATGAACGACTGTCTGTGTTTTCTTTTTGTATAGTGTGTCAACACATTTTCGACCTTATCTGGACGTGTAGAGCACATCATATAATGTGCAACAATACTATGTGCAATATGACAACCCTTGTGTACATAAGGTTCAGATATAGGACTGCAAGCAGGATGCCATTTAATAAGTAACACCTTGACATTTTGTGTGGATATGCTCAGATCATAGTTCAGAATGACATACTACACATGATTGACAAAGAGACAAAGTAATTCATAATTAAATGAAAGCAATGAAGATTGAGAGCTGCTCGAATCTTAAAAGTGAGGCTAGCAGAAAATGGACCCTGATTCATTATGGTCGCAGTTGTGTGCACTGATCTCAAGTTAAGATTCCACCCATAGAACCCAAGGTATGGGCTCCAACTAATCATACCATTGCACAACCCTTTTTCAAAAGTATTCCTTTGTGCATCCATTCCAATTTAAGTCCACATGGGGGAGCTAGAGCATACTTCAGGAGAAGGGTGGGGCTGAAAAGGAAATAACATGATAGCATGATACCAAGACAGTTCACCTACATACACAAGTTGTTTCCTAACTCGGTTCTACTGTTTTTGGGCTTCCAGTTAACAAAATAACATGTAGCCTATGTTTTTAGTATAGCTCAACTTCACTATCCAAGGTTAGTGTGGTGTTCTCTCTGTGACCGTACTTCAAACTTCCTGTGATTGTGAAAAGAATACTCTGAGATTTACTGTATTTCTGCATTATAACTGCATTATTACAGAAGGTGAATTTCATACTTCACGGCTTTCATGATTTATTACTGTCTTTCCTGTGCACTCACAAATGCAATGTTGACCCAATGTGGGTGTGGCACATAATGTGCAAGTGTCCAGAAGTGTTCTAATTTTCAGTAGAAAATAACTTCACTGCAACTTTTGAAAATACATTTATTCTCTGGTATAAAAGATTAACAAACGCAGGAAAATCTTATAAAAACATGATTTAGTACATTTTTAAATCACTATTATGACCCTGAAAACATTTAACAGCTAAGCTGAGGCCTATTATAACACATTTTCAGTTCAAGCCAATGTCTTGGCAAAAATAGGGGTCCAATTCAATTACAATGTTTTTCATTATCAAACTGCATTTTGGGCCTTTCCTGATAACCATGTCAATGATGGCACGGGCTCTGTCTGCCCTTATCACTTTAGACATTACTGCCTCTGCTTCATGTGGATTCATCACTTTCTCTAGTTGAAGTTTGTCCAGTAGAGAGTCAAGATTTGGGCCTGATACTCCGTTCACAAACTTTGGCCGCACAGACGTCAGAGTGTCTGCTGCTGAAGATGTCTGACTGCAATCAGCCTGTGGCCTCTCCACTGATGCAGCACCTTGTATGGGAAACAAAAAGGGACATTCATCTAGTCTATGACGGTTGTGTTGTGCTATGTAGTCTATGACCAAACCAGTGTTGGTGAAGTGAAGACAGTTTTATGGCAGGTTGAAGTTCATCCGTTCTGCATTTACACCAGCTAATGATCAGCTAAGTCCTATTTCTTAAATCATCTTTAACCTTGAATATAGGGAGGGACTGATTCATTTCAGATCGGGGATACAAGATGAGTGAACTGACCAGGTATTATCCTGAACCTGACCACCAGACTTTAGGGTCAATTCCATTTCAATTCAGGAAGTCAGCTGAAAGTCTATTGAATTCTAATTTAAATTCCTCATTAAAAATAATGTTCATCTTCACAATACCTTCATGATTGAGTAATTAGCTCAACCAGATGGACTGGGCTAAAACTAAAATATCCAGCCTAGGGTGACAACATGATCTACAGAAACAGCTACAGAAACAATATTTGTACAGAATGTATCTCCACTCAGACTTATAATAGGTGAATTTAACTTAGAAACGTATTTTCTTTCTATTTCTATCTATTAGCACCGCCAAAGCCAGCCTGGCCTGGTTTACACACGTCCGTGAAAGTGAAAGTGAAACTAACAATTTCCCTTTATTTTCCATATTTCTACATAGTTCGTAATAGATAGTTGCATATTCAATGTTTTTTGTGTGTAACTAAACCAATTGCTGTTTGCTTCCCCAGCTTTTCCACATTGTTTTAATAAAATCATTTGGACAAGAGAAGTCACTTGTTTTGACAATTTCCATTCTCGACAACTTACATTTGATAAATTCCTCCAGTTCCACTGCCGGCTGGTTGTAGCCATTTGCCTTTAATACCTCAATCGCTACAGGGATGGCACCAGCGTCAGTGAATCGTGTGATTAAAAGTTTAACGACGTCAATAACATCCTTATCCTCCACATCGTTCTCGAAGATGCGCCGTTCCTGACCCTTCTGCGCGCGGTCGCAACGTTTAGATAAAAAGTTGCTGTTGTATAACTTTAAACATTGGATTAAAGAGATTATTAAGTGGATACAACTATATATTAAGCATTGTGTCCGTATTGAAATTGGAAAATGTAACCCTTGAGAACGAAACTTACAGAGCCATGCCTACATAACATGATGTGATGTTTAATGCTGAAACCCTAACTGACCTGCCTCTATTTTGCAACTTGCCTGCCTTGGCCCTATCAAAAAGAGCCTGAGTGTTCTACAGTGGCCTTCCCAATCACCGGATCTGAATCCAATAGAACACCTTTGGGATGTGGTAGAACGGGAGATTCACAACTTGAGAGTGCACCTGAAAAATCTATCAAGTCATGATGGACCAGAATCTCAAAGGAATGTTTAACATCTTGTGGAATCTATGCCACGAAGGATTGAGACTGTTTTGAGAGCAAAGGGAGGCCCTACCCAGTATTACAGTAGTAGGCTATAGTGTTCCTAATAAAGTGAGTGTAGTAGCCAAAGCCACGGTGTGGTTTTAT
The DNA here is from genome assembly GCF_963989245.1 of Nansenia antarctica. Lineage (NCBI taxonomy): Eukaryota > Metazoa > Chordata > Actinopteri > Argentiniformes > Microstomatidae > Nansenia > Nansenia antarctica. Next base: position 370,862 of record NW_027663469.1, read on the forward strand.
TGGACCATAGCGAAAGTGAGGTAATGCAGAAATGTAATTCATCTAAATGTGATGTAAATTTGACTGAATTCCTGCCAGTTTACATTAGGGATGCAACCTCAGCAAATATGTTCAAGTCAAGACTAAAAACCCATCTTTTTAATATTGCCTTTAAATGACTAAATCATTAAATTATGATTATATAATGATTGGAGCACTTTGAGCTGCAACGTTTGCAGGAAAAGCGCTATACAAATAAAAAGTTATTATTATTATTATTATTATTATTATTATTATCTGTTTACTGTAGTTATATCAGTATTACAAAGCATTTGAGATGGGACAGTTCTGGTATTTTTGCCACCAAAATGCTAACTTTGATACACTTGGGTATCCATAAACCATAAAAGAGTTTTACTGAAAAGAAAAAGGGAAACGGCTAGAAGCAATATATGAAATCTGTAGCTTTATGTCTATACACAGTAATGTATAAGAAAAAGGTTATTTAAACATGTGACAATGTGCTGTATGTTTCTACGTTGAACAGTTGTTGTAGAAAATGAACAAACAAATTAGTTTAATTAATTCTATTAATTAATTTCTATAATAAGTTGTTCTATGCTACTTGGAAGTTTTGAGTCATATTTCAACTTGTCTGATTGCGATGACATGATTTGTGATGAATATAGGTCAACTCTACAATTTTATTATTCATGTTAAATACATCTGCTGGAGAAGGAATTCCTCATGAACCCCTAAATAGGTTTGCTGACAAAATGGACCCTGGCTATAACTGTGAGGTCACAGTGTCTGAAGTTAGAATTCTTCTAAAACATAAGTGATTGATGACAACCATAGAACATGCAGCTGGAGTTCTAGAATCCAGCTAGAGTACACATGCCGTTCATTTACCTGCAATTCATCTGTGAAGAGCTAGATAGATAAACGTTATTCGTTCTTTTCCCCCCAAAAATTGAAGACATGAATCCTAGTGCGCCTATTCAATGGATGGGGTCGTCAACATTCAGTGGGGTCGGCAACATCTTCGTTAAGGATTTAGTGGAGACGTTCAACAGCAAGCACCTCTACGACACGTTCTCGGAGTTTGGGAGCATCCTTTCCTGCAAGGTAGCGTCTGACGCGAATGGTAATGCTAAAGGCTATGGCTTTGTGCAGTATAACACCAAGGAGGCTGCTGAGAGAGCGATTAAGAGACTCAACGGCACGTTATTGAACGGCAGAAAAGTGTTCGTCAGAAAAGTGTTCTTCCAAACGCGCAAAGAACGAGAGGCTGAACTCGGATCCAGGGCCGGAGAGTTCACCAACGTGTATGTCAAGAACTTCGGAGAGGATATGGACGACCGACGCCTTCAGGAGAGGTTTGAAAGATTTGGACCAGTCCTGAGTGTCCGTGCCTTGACCGATGACGCTGGTAAATCCATGGGTTTTGGATTTGTCAACTTCGCAAGGCATGAGGATGCCAAGAGGGCCGTTGATGAGATGAACGGCCAGGAGCTAAATGGGAGGCGGGTCTACGTGGGCCGTGCCCAGAAGAGAGGAGAGCGCCAGACTGTGCTGAAGCGCCAGTTTGAGCATATAAATCAGGGCCACAGGACCAGATACCAGGTGTGTGTGTATATGAACAAACATAATACTGTATCAGAAAGCTCATAATCTTGGTAAGCATTGTTGATGTATTTGAGGCATGAAAAACATCTTAGTAAAACACAGTTTCTCTCTACCAGGGTGTCAATCTTTATGTCAAGAACTTGCACGATTGTTTGGACGACAAGCAGCTGCACAAAGAGTTCTCCCACTTCGGAACAATCACCAGCGCAAAGGTGATGACGGAGGGCGGACGCAGCAAGGGATTCGGCTTCGTGTGCTTCTCCTCCCCCGAGGACGCCACCAAGGCCGTGACCGTGATGAACGGTCGCATCGTGGCCACCAAGCCCCTGTACATGGCCCTGGCCCAGGGCAAGGAGGAGCGCCAGGCTCGCGCAACCAACCAGCACGTGCAGAGTACGGCCAGCGGCTGCGCCGTTCCCAACCCAGGCATCAACCCCTACCAGGTTGCTCCCCCACCTGGGTTCTTCATGGCGGCCATTCCACAGGCCCAGAACTGTGCTGCACCGGACTTCACCAACCAGCTGGCTCAGCTGAGACCCACTCATCTCCTAGACACACCTCCTCAGCACTTCCAGAACACGCACACCAACGCCATGTGTCCGTCGGCTACCAGGCCTAAGACCTTCAACGTTCCCAACCCAGGCATCAACCCCTACCAGGTTGCTCCCCCACCTGGGTTCTTCATGGCGGCCATTCCACAGGCCCAGAACTGTGCTGCACCGGACTTCACCAACCAGCTGGCTCAGCTGAGACCCACTCATCTCCTAGACACACCTCCTCAGCACTTCCAGAACACGCCCACCAACGCCATGTGTCCGTCGGCTACCAGGCCTAAGACCTTCAACGCTATGAAGGCCACGCCCTCCCTGGTTCCCCCTATGATGACCTCTCAGCGCGCGGGTCAGTATATTTAGTGAAGTAATCCTGCCCCAAAGAGCACTATCCAAACATTTGCCATAAATATCCCTTTGATTATGATTATCTTCCCTCTCAGCTACCCAGGCCTTGAGAAAGCACCCTGCCAGTGCAGACGCAGCTACAGCACGGATGCACACTGTGCCCCGTAACATGTACACAGCTGGTGTACACCTCCTGCAGCACATGGCTCCCCAGCCACAGATCCCCATGAAGCAGCCTGCTATCCATGACCAGGAGCTTCGGACTGACTCCATTTTGGCTGCCGTTCCCCATGAGGACCTGAAGCAAATGATAGGCGAGTCTATTTGTTTGTTTCAATGAATCCCCCATTAGGTTAGTATAATTACTGTTACTGATATTTATTCTCCCCCTCCCTCCAGGTGAGCGTTTCTCATCTATCCACAGCATGCACCCCATCGCTCCCAAGGTCACTGGCATGCTGCTGGAGATGGACAACTCTGACCTGCTCCGCATGCTGGAGTCTCCACAGTTCCTGCGCTCCAAGGTGGACGAAGCGGTCGCTGCGCTGGAGGCCCACTCATTCATTCATTCATGGAAGACCATTCATTCATTCACTGGGCTGAGGAGGCTGTACAGAAATCTGGCCACGTCCCAGTTTGAGTTTCAAGCGGCTAACGCGTAAAAAAGGAGACGCGGACTTTGAAACCTACTTCACCGATAACTATGCAAAACGAATAAATGACTTCATCACAAAATGAAATCGATTGACTCAGCTATGTCTAAAAAAAGGGTAAGCTGTACCTCGATGATGAATGTAAAAGCACTGGTTGGACCAGGCTACACGTGAACGCGCAAAACGGAGATTAGGGGTGAAAACCTGTCAACATTGGGATTTGAAAATAAGGGATATTTTCCCGAAAATAAGGGATATCCCTCGCACGCCCCCGGGCCGTCCCCACCCCCACCCCCACCCCACCGTCCACAAACCATACCCCTTACATTTAGACAAGGGTACACACAGTCAATCCTAACATCACCACTAGACAACCATAGGATACCTCGATGGAGCATGCTGGTCACTTGTGGGGGAAACATGCACTGATCAATGGGCGAACCACTGCCACGTGACCTATTTTGATCTACAAGGCTTCTCACTCCCTCTCTCTTATTCATACAATACGATATTACAATATATTAGAAATATTGGTTTTAACATTATGTTTTTTTTTTTTGTGCTTTGCATTCATAACATTATAATGTACCAGTGTGATTAAAATGCAATAGGAAACTATCAATTAAAATGTGGGTATGAACGACTGTCTGTGTTTTCTTTTTGTATAGTGTGTCAACACATTTTCGACCTTATCTGGACGTGTAGAGCACATCATATAATGTGCAACAATACTATGTGCAATATGACAACCCTTGTGTACATAAGGTTCAGATATAGGACTGCAAGCAGGATGCCATTTAATAAGTAACACCTTGACATTTTGTGTGGATATGCTCAGATCATAGTTCAGAATGACATACTACACATGATTGACAAAGAGACAAAGTAATTCATAATTAAATGAAAGCAATGAAGATTGAGAGCTGCTCGAATCTTAAAAGTGAGGCTAGCAGAAAATGGACCCTGATTCATTATGGTCGCAGTTGTGTGCACTGATCTCAAGTTAAGATTCCACCCATAGAACCCAAGGTATGGGCTCCAACTAATCATACCATTGCACAACCCTTTTTCAAAAGTATTCCTTTGTGCATCCATTCCAATTTAAGTCCACATGGGGGAGCTAGAGCATACTTCAGGAGAAGGGTGGGGCTGAAAAGGAAATAACATGATAGCATGATACCAAGACAGTTCACCTACATACACAAGTTGTTTCCTAACTCGGTTCTACTGTTTTTGGGCTTCCAGTTAACAAAATAACATGTAGCCTATGTTTTTAGTATAGCTCAACTTCACTATCCAAGGTTAGTGTGGTGTTCTCTCTGTGACCGTACTTCAAACTTCCTGTGATTGTGAAAAGAATACTCTGAGATTTACTGTATTTCTGCATTATAACTGCATTATTACAGAAGGTGAATTTCATACTTCACGGCTTTCATGATTTATTACTGTCTTTCCTGTGCACTCACAAATGCAATGTTGACCCAATGTGGGTGTGGCACATAATGTGCAAGTGTCCAGAAGTGTTCTAATTTTCAGTAGAAAATAACTTCACTGCAACTTTTGAAAATACATTTATTCTCTGGTATAAAAGATTAACAAACGCAGGAAAATCTTATAAAAACATGATTTAGTACATTTTTAAACCACTATTATGACCCTGAAAACATTTAACAGCTAAGCTGAGGCCTATTATAACACATTTTCAGTTCAAGCCAATGTCTTGGCAAAAATAGGGGTCCAATTCAATTACAATGTTTTTCATTATCAAACTGCATTTTGGGCCTTTCCTGATAACCATGTCAATGATGGCACGCGCTCTGTCTGCCCTTATCACTTTAGACATTACTGCCTCTGCTTCATGTGGATTCATCACTTTCTCTAGTTGAAGTTTGTCCAGTAGAGAGTCAAGATTTGGGCCTGATACTCCGTTCACAAACTTTGGCCGCACAGACGTCAGAGTGTCTGCTGCTGAAGATGTCTGACTGCAATCAGCCTGTGGCCTCTCCACTGATGCAGCACCTTGTATGGGAAACAAAAAGGGACATTCATCTAGTCTATGACGGTTGTGTTGTGCTATGTAGTCTATGACCAAACCAGTGTTGGTGAAGTGAAGACAGTTTTATGGCAGGTTGAAGTTCATCCGTTCTGCATTTACACCAGCTAATGATCAGCTAAGTCCTATTTCTTAAATCATCTTTAACCTTGAATATAGGGAGGGACTGATTCATTTCAGATCGGGGATACAAGATGAGTGAACTGACCAGGTATTATCCTGAACCTGACCACCAGACTTTAGGGTCAATTCCATTTCAATTCAGGAAGTCAGCTGAAAGTCTATTGAATTCTAATTTAAATTCCTCATTAAAAATAATGTTCATCTTCACAATACCTTCATGATTGAGTAATTAGCTCAACCAGATGGACTGGGCTAAAACTAAAATATCCAGCCTAGGGTGACAACATGATCTACAGAAACAGCTACAGAAACAATATTTGTACAGAATGTATCTCCACTCAGACTTATAATAGGTGAATTTAACTTAGAAACGTATTTTCTTTCTATTTCTATCTATTAGCACCGCCAAAGCCAGCCTGGCCTGGTTTACACACGTCCGTGAAAGTGAAAGTGAAACTAACAATTTCCCTTTATTTTCCATATTTCTACATAGTTCGTAATAGATAGTTGCATATTCAATCTTTTTTGTGTTTAACTAAACCAATTGCTGTTTGCTTCCCCAGCTTTTCCACATTGTTTTAATAAAATCATTTGGACAAGAGAAGTCACTTGTTTTGACAATTTCCATTCTCGACAACTTACATTTGATAAATTCCTCCAGTTCCACTGCCGGCTGGTTGTAGCCATTTGCCTTTAATACCTCAATCGCTACAGGGATGGCACCAGCGTCAGTGAATCGTGTGATTAAAAGTTTAACGATGTCAATAACATCCTTATCCTCCACATCGTTCTCGAAGATGCGCCGTTCCTGACCCTTCTGCGCGCGGTCGCAACGTTTAGATAAAAAGTTGCTGTTGTATAACTTTAAACATTGGATTAAAGAGATTATTAAGTGGATACAACTATATATTAAGCATTGTGTCCGTATTGAAATTGGAAAATGTAACCCTTGAGAACGAAACTTACAGAGCCATGCCTACATAACATGATGTGATGTTTAATGCTGAAACCCTAACTGACCTGCCTCTATTTTGCAACTTGCCTGCCTTGGCCCTATCAAAAAGAGCCTGAGTGTTCTACAGTGGCCTTCCCAATCACCGGATCTGAATCCAATAGAACACCTTTGGGATGTGGTAGAACGGGAGATTCACAACTTGAGAGTGCACCTGAAAAATCTATCAAGTCATGATGGACCAGAATCTCAAAGGAATGTTTAACATCTTGTGGAATCTATGCCACGAAGGATTGAGACTGTTTTGAGAGCAAAGGGAGGCCCTACCCAGTATTACAGTAGTAGGCTATAGTGTTCCTAATAAAGTGAGTGTAGTAGCCAAAGCCACGGTGTGGTTTTATTGGACCATAGCGAAAGTGAGGTAATGCAGAAATGTAATTCATCTAAATGTGATGTAAATTTGACTGAATTCCTGCCAGTTTACATTAGGGATGCAACCTCAGCAAATATGTTCAAGTCAAGACTAAAAACCCATCTTTTTAATATTGCCTTTAAATGACTAAATAATTAAATTATGATTATATAATGATTGGAGCACTTTGAGCTGCAACGTTTGCAGGAAAAGCGCTATACAAATAAAAAGTTATTATTATTATTATTATTATTATTATTATTATCTGTTTACTGTAGTTATATCAGTATTACAAAGCATTTGAGATGGGACAGTTCTGGTATTTTTGCCACCAAAATGCTAACTTTGATACACTTGGGTATCCATAAACCATAAAAGAGTTTTACTGAAAAGAAAAAGGGAAACGGCTAGAAACAATATATGAAATCTGTAGCTTTATGTCTATACACAGTAATGTATAAGAAAAAGGTTATTTAAACATGTGACAATGTGCTGTATGTTTCTACGTTGAACAGTTGTTGTAGAAAATGAACAAACAAATTAGTTTAATTAATTCTATTAATTAATTTCTATAATAAGTTGTTCTATGCTACTTGGAAGTTTTGAGTCATATTTCAACTTGTCTGATTGCGATGACATGATTTGTGATGAATATAGGTCAACTCTACAATTTTATTATTCATGTTAAATACATCTGCTGGAGAAGGAATTCCTCATGAACCCCTAAATAGGTTTGCTGACAAAATGGACCCTGGCTATAACTGTGAGGTCACAGTGTCTGAAGTTAGAATTCTTCTAAAACATAAGTGATTGATGACAACCATAGAACATGCAGCTGGAGTTCTAGAATCCAGCTAGAGTACACATGCCGTTCATTTACCTGCAATTCATCTGTGAAGAGCTAGATAGATAAACGTTATTCGTTCTTTTCCCCCCAAAAATTGAAGACATGAATCCTAGTGCGCCTATTCAATGGATGGGGTCGTCAACATTCAGTGGGGTCGGCAACATCTTCGTTAAGGATTTAGTGGAGACGTTCAACAGCAAGCACCTCTACGACACGTTCTCGGAGTTTGGGAGCATCCTTTCCTGCAAGGTAGCGTCTGACGCGAATGGTAATGCTAAAGGCTATGGCTTTGTGCAGTATAACACCAAGGAGGCTGCTGAGAGAGCGATTAAGAGACTCAACGGCACGTTATTGAACGGCAGAAAAGTGTTCGTCAGAAAAGTGTTCTTCCAAACGCGCAAAGAACGAGAGGCTGAACTCGGATCCAGGGCCGGAGAGTTCACCAACGTGTATGTCAAGAACTTCGGAGAGGATATGGACGACCGACGCCTTCAGGAGAGGTTTGAAAGATTTGGACCAGTCCTGAGTGTCCGTGCCTTGACCGATGACGCTGGTAAATCCATGGGTTTTGGATTTGTCAACTTCGCAAGGCATGAGGATGCCAAGAGGGCCGTTGATGAGATGAACGGCCAGGAGCTAAATGGGAGGCGGGTCTACGTGGGCCGTGCCCAGAAGAGAGGAGAGCGCCAGACTGTGCTGAAGCGCCAGTTTGAGCATATAAATCAGGGCCACAGGACCAGATACCAGGTGTGTGTGTATATGAACAAACATAATACTGTATCAGAAAGCTCATAATCTTGGTAAGCATTGTTGATGTATTTGAGGCATGAAAAACATCTTAGTAAAACACAGTTTCTCTCTACCAGGGTGTCAATCTTTATGTCAAGAACTTGCACGATTGTTTGGACGACAAGCAGCTGCACAAAGAGTTCTCCCACTTCGGAACAATCACCAGCGCAAAGGTGATGACGGAGGGCGGACGCAGCAAGGGATTCGGCTTCGTGTGCTTCTCCTCCCCCGAGGACGCCACCAAGGCCGTGACCGTGATGAACGGTCGCATCGTGGCCACCAAGCCCCTGTACGTGGCCCTGGCCCAGGGCAAGGAGGAGCGCCAGGCTCGCGCAACCAACCAGCACGTGCAGAGTACGGCCAGCGGCTGCGCCGTTCCCAACCCAGGCATCAACCCCTACCAGGTTGCTCCCCCACCTGGGTTCTTCATGGCGGCCATTCCACAGGCCCAGAACTGTGCTGCACCGGACTTCACCAACCAGCTGGCTCAGCTGAGACCCACTCATCTCCTAGACACACCTCCTCAGCACTTCCAGAACACGCCCACCAACGCCATGTGTCCGTCGGCTACCAGGCCTAAGACCTTCAACGTTCCCAACCCAGGCATCAACCCCTACCAGGTTGCTCCCCCACCTGGGTTCTTCATGGCGGCCATTCCACAGGCCCAGAACTGTGCTGCACCGGACTTCACCAACCAGCTGGCTCAGCTGAGACCCACTCATCTCCTAGACACACCTCCTCAGCACTTCCAGAACACGCCCACCAACGCCATGTGTCCGTCGGCTACCAGGCCTAAGACCTTCAACGCTATGAAGGCCACGCCCTCCCTGGTTCCCCCTATGATGACCTCTCAGCGCGCGGGTCAGTATATTTAGTGAAGTAATCCTGCCCCAAAGAGCACTATCCAAACATTTGCCATAAATATCCCTTTGATTATGATTATCTTCCCTCTCAGCTACCCAGGCCTTGAGAAAGCACCCTGCCAGTGCAGACGCAGCTACAGCACGGATGCACACTGTGCCCCGTAACAAGTACACAGCTGGTGTACACCTCCTGCAGCACATGGCTCCCCAGCCACAGATCCCCATGAAGCAGCCTGCTATCCATGAGGAGCTTCGGACTGACTCCATTTTGGCTGCCGTTCCCCATGAGGACCTGAAGCAAATGATAGGCGAGTCTATTTGTTTGTTTCAATGAATCCCCCATTAGGTTAGTATAATTACTGTTACTGATATTTATTCTCCCCCTCCCTCCAGGTGAGCGTTTCTCATCTATCCACAGCATGCACCCCATCGCTCCCAAGGTCACTGGCATGCTGCTGGAGATGGACAACTCCTGCTCCGCATGCTGGAGTCTCCACAGTTCCTGCGCTCCAAGCGGTCGCTGCGCTGGAGGCCCACTCATTCATTCATTCATGGAAGACCATTCATTCATTCACTGGGCTGAGGAGGCTGTACAGAAATCTGGCCACGTCCCAGTTTGAGTTTCAAGCGGCTAACGCGTAAAAAAGGAGACGCGGACTTTGAAACCTACTTCACCGATAACTATGCAAAACGAATAAATGACTTCATCACAAAATGAAATCGATTGACTCAGCTATGTCTAAAAAAAGGGTAAGCTGTACCTCGATGATGAATGTAAAAGCACTGGTTGGACCAGGCTACACGTGAACGCGCAAAACGGAGATTAGGGGTGAAAACCTGTCAACATTGGGATTTGAAAATAAGGGATATTTTCCCGAAAATAAGGGATATCCCTCGCACGCCCCCGGGCCGTCCCCACCCCCACCCCCACCCCACCGTCCACAAACCATACCCCTTACATTTAGACAAGGGTACACACAGTCAATCCTAACATCACCACTAGACAACCATAGGATACCTCGATGGAGCATGCTGGTCACTTGTGGGGGAAACATGCACTGATCAATGGGCGAACCACTGCCACGTGACCTATTTTGATCTACAAGGCTTCTCACTCCCTCTCTCTTATTCATACAATACGATATTACAATATATTAGAAATATTGGTTTTAACATTATGTTGTTTTTTTTATTTTTTTGTGCTTTGCATTCATAACATTATAATGTACAATTGTGATTAAAATGCAATAGGAAACTATCAATTAAAATGTGGGTATGAACGACTGTCTGTGTTTTCTTTTTGTATAGTGTGTCAACACATTTTCGACCTTATCTGGACGTGTAGAGCACATCATATAATGTGCAACAATACTGTAACCAGGGAGTAGCTAAAAGGACTGTAGAATTTAGGAAGGGCTGGTTATCTAACTAACTCTGAGCTAAATAGGCAGTGTAGGAGGATACAGGCAGGGGGCGCCAGCAACCCTTTAGACTAGCAGTACTATCGTTAGCATTAGCATTAGCATTAGCATTAGCATTAGCATTAACATTAGCTAACAGACGACTAAACACACAGTAACGGTATCCCATATGAACAAACACATTTATTTATACAAATTATACACATCCCAAATATACTCCCTCCCCGCCGGCCACACACACACTCACTCACTCACAGTATCTGGCCTGAACAGGCTTAGAGTCCCGGACTGAAAGGAGCGCGTTGAGGCCTGGTTGGAGCTCGTATGTGCTTCGAGGAAGGTAGCAGACAAAGGGGGGGGGTGACGTAGCAACTCGAAGGGAAAGGGGCTTCTTCGTAGTCCACGACGAGGTGTGAAGGGCTCAGGTCCGGGGGTCCACGGTAAGCTCCGGTGGAGTCAGCGGTCGGTCGCAATCCACTCGTGGAGGCGACGGCTCTGTCCAGCTTGGGTCTCGCTTGGTCCAACGTTAGCAGCCGGCTGCTGGCAAGGCTGGCTAACGGGGACACAGCTAAACGGGCTATCACAGTTGTGAACTCAAGAATCACTCTTCAGGTCTTCAGCTTCAGCACGGTGTGCGTGTTACTGACTCCGCCATCTTAGATCGACTTCTCGTTTTCTCTGCTTCTTCTCACTCTCGTTACTCTCATCACTCTGACGCACAGACCACTTCCGTCGCTATATATACACCAACCGAACATACATCCGGTCACGTACGCAGCATCCGGGTCACGGACACACCCCGGATATACTACGTCATCAAACATATACATAAACATTACAATAACAATACATACACTTCACGAAAACGTACATGAATAGTATGGAAAATAATAAAGTAAATAACAGGGGCAAAATAGGGCTGATTTGGGGAAACTAACTGGCTCTAAGTTGTGGGCCTTCATAACAGCCGCCCCATGAAACCCTCGGTTTCATTTAACTAGGGAAGGCACACTGGCTAGGCTGCTCTAAGCAGCGTGAGGTAGGAGGTGATAGTGTCCTTCGTAATTTGAGGGAGCTCAATCAGGCGTGCCACAGGTCGGGTGTAAGTGCGACCACCAACGTCCACGATGGCCGTCCGCACCCTTCCATCCGGACCCGGCAGGACCTTGGTCACTCTGCCTGTCTGCCAGGCGGCGCGTGGAAGGGACTGGTCGATCACCAGTACCACGGCACCTTCGGACAAGTTGTCTCTCTCCCTCAGCAGAGTCTTCTGCTTCTCCTCGTCCTCCTCCTTCTCCAGGGCGCGGATGTGCTCCTCGAAGCAGATCAGAGCGTCTTCCTTGTCCATGTTCTGCAGCTCCTCGCCCTCAGCGAAGGTGGGGTTGTCCAGCAGGTACTGCTGGGCCTCGGACCAGGTGGTGCGGTAGGTGACGTTGGCCATGTTGTCCAGAATGTTCTTCAGCGCCTCCCAGTTCCTCTTCCTGAGCTGCTTGGCTTGTTCCTTCTCCTTCTTAGCCAGGTAAAAGAGGACGTCTTCATAGATCTCAAGCCTGTCTCTCTCTGGGACACAGCTCCAGACGTCCAGCTCTGCAAACATCTGCTCTGCTTTCTTGTATCTGGTGGTCGAGGACATTTTGTCATGGTTCTCCAGGAATCGCTGATACGTCTCTTTAGACTCCTTGTACTTGATCCTGACCTCCTCCTCCGTCTGCACCTTGTAGGCATTAAACGCTTGCTTCTTCTCACTCAGCTTGGGCAGGGCGCTGTAGCGTGGGTCGTTGACGATCATTTTCATGGCTTGCTCCCATGACGCGTTGGATGAAACACCCTTCTCCTTCAGAAACTCTTTGAAGGCCTGCTTGGCCTCCTCCTTTGTGTTCCACTTGTACGTTTGCTTCGCCAACTCCGGCCTTTCCTCCTTGGAGGCGTCTACAATACTGGCTGAGACTTCCATGGCTGACGTGTCCTCGACGGAGTTGACGGGTGCGTCAATGCTGACCTCGGCCACGTGAGGGTGCATGGCCACCTGCAGGTGTTCCTCGGCAACAGCTGTTGCCGCCATGGCCTCCATGTCCATCATGGTCGCCATGGTAGCAGCAGGATCAACCTGAAGAGTGGGGACGGGGGCGGTGCCAGGAGCTGCAGCTTCTACCGTCCCATTCTCCTCCGCTTTGATCATCGCTTCCAGATCTTCCAGCTCTTTGGGCTTGGTCCACCGGGACTCCTTAGTCTGGGAGTTGTAGTAGTAAGGCTTTCCCGTGTCAGACTTGTACTCCTTCCACGGGCACTTAGACAACATTTGCTCAGCAGGAGATTTCAGGTCGTCTGGTTTCTCCCATGAGGACTGTTTAGTCTCTGTGTTGTAGAAGTAGGTCTTCCCATCCAGAGACTTATGCTCTGTCCACAGAGACTTCTTCTTTGGTTGGTCATCCTGTGGTGAACCATTTGTGGTACTAACTGTTCCAGGTGCACTGGCAGCAATAGATTCCACTCCAGGCGGTCCTGTTGGCTGCATCGCTGCAGCTGGCATGTGATGGGGCATCATCATCCCGGGCATCATGGGTGGCATCATGCCTGGCATCTGTCCCATTGGTGGCCCCCCCATAGGTGGCATCATGCCGTGCGGCATCATACCCGGGGGCATAGGAGCCATGGTGGGGGGCCTCTGCCCCATAGGGGGCATTCCCATCGGTGGGTAATGAGGCGGCATTCCAGGAGGTCCCATCATGTTGACTGAACAGTGAGCGTCCAGACTTGGCCACTCCGCAATAACGTGCGATCTGGTTGGTTGGTTTGCTTCTTCGGTTCGGACATGGAGGGATGACGTAGCTCTCCCGTCTCTATCTCTCCACTCGGTAGCGCCTTGGAGGACCCACCCAAGCGCAGTCTTAACAGCCATCGGGCAGCCTCGTGGTCCTCTCAGCGGAGGACGGAGCGACACGATCAGTGCAGCGTTGTCCGAGCCGATGAGAAGGGTTGGCTCCGCTCCTTCTATCGGATGTAGGTCTACTCGCCGTAGGTGGGAATATCTTGCGCGTAATCTCTCCAGGGGGTAGTCGTAGCGGGAGAGCGCTAGCTGGTCTGCGGTGAAGACATTCCGAAGCCGATATCTGTCCGACGGCCGCCCTGCCGGGGAGATAGAGAAGTTGATTCTCGCCCCGGTGACCTCTTTAAGGTCGCGACGTATCGTGCGCAGAGTCAGCTTCTCCGCAGTCCCTTGGAGCCCCAACTGGCGCACTGCCCCCTGGAGAAGGATGGTCCGTTCCGACCCGTCGTCTAGAACGGCGTACGTGTCGTACACAGCGTTGTTGTGGTGAAGTCGGACCTTCACCACCTTCAGTAGGACCTTGGAGCCGCTGCTCTGGGTTGGGTCTAGATAGTAGACCGGTGTTTCCTCTTCCGGTGCGCTACCGGACCTAGGGCTTCTGGTGCCCTCCGTGGACCTGGCGAGGGAGACCTCGTGTAGGATGTTGAGGTGGACCTCCTCACAGCGGTTGCACTTTCTCCTCAAGGTGCAGTTCTTAGCCAGATGGTCGCGCCCACAGTTCCAGCACCTCTTGTTCTCCTCTAGCCACCTCTGCTTGGCCTCGGTACTCAGGTTGTTGAAGTCACTGCACTCATTGAACCAGTGCTCGCTGGTGCAGTACGGGCATGGCGGTGGACCTCTCCGTCCCCTTTGAGGGGGTTGAGAGGAATCCCTTCCCTCAGGTCGGGCTTTCCTCTCTCTCCGAGGCTCCTCCTCCGTGTGCAGCACTCCTACTGGGCGTCCTCTGTTCGAGCTCGGCCTGTCCCAGCGGTCTCCCTTCTCCCTCTCCTTCTTCGGCTCAGCGTAACCCATGGCGTCTACGTTGGTGTCATGCACTTCCTCCAGTAGGAACTCCGCGAAGGCAGCCATGCTCAGACCCAACTTCCCGGGGTTACGAACGCGCTGCTGTCGCCGGAACCTCTCCTGCCGGAAGCGTGGGATCTTGCGGAGCAGCCGCTCTACGTTGGAGGTGCTGTTGATCTCGCTGGCGCCAGCTGGGCCCTGCGTCTTCAGCATTCCAACCAAGGTGTGCACGCGGAGCGCGAAGTCATCCAGCGCCCGTTCATCCTTGATGGGGGCCTGCTGTTCGAGGGCTTGCAGTTCAGCAAGGGCGTGGTTCCAGGGACGACCGTAGCGGGCATCCAAGTCGGCGAGCGCTCTGGTGTAAGGTGTCGGTGCGGAGGCATGGGCCAGAACCATGTTGTGGGCTCTGGGGTTCCTCACATGCTGAAGGAGAATCGCATATTTGTAGGACTCTGAGCAGGAGTCGTCCAAGAGCGTGTCTAGGCAGATGCGTAGTTCCACATACTGGCTCCTGTCCTCGTCCTTGAAGAAGGGGAACTTGGGTCCCTCCACCTGGGGAAACATCCTGTAGTGGATGATCGGGGCTGGAGTGACGGTCTGGGTGTCCGGCCTGCATGCATTTTGGTGCACTGGAGGACCTAGGGGTGTGCTACGCTCTTGGGGAATGGCTCCCCTCCCGGGCAGCGACGCTGGCTCCCTCTGGGCCGCGTAGCGGTCGGGTCCCTGGTCCTCTTCCTTCAAGGTGGTCAGCTGGGCCTGTAGTTGGACAGTCATGGCGGGGGTCATGGAGCCATCGGCGGGGGGTTCAGGAGATGGCACTCGAGAGGGCCGTGCGGATGATGCTCTGGAGCTACGGGCCGACGGAGCTCTGCTGATGCACACGTCGCGCATGGTCTGCATCACTTCCGCCATCGTCTCCGCGTGCAGTTGCTCTCTCCCCATCTGGAGGCGCTCGCGCTCGAACTGGATGCGTTCCCTCTCTAACGCCTCCTGGCGCTGTCTCTCCGCCGCACGTTCCGCTCCTTCCATCTGGAGGCGCTCGCGCTCGAACTGGAGGCGTTCCCTCTCTAACGCCTCCTGGCGCTGTCTCTCCGCCGCGCGTTCCGCCCCCTCCATCTGCCTCGCCGCCGCGCGTTCCGCCCCCTCCATCTGGAGGCGTTCACGCTCGAACTGGAGGCGTTCCCGCTCTAACGCCATCTCGGCCTGTTGGCGCATACATTCTGACAGCGCGGCACTACTCCCTCTGGAGTGCATGCTATCCGCCCCAGAGGCAGAACTGCCCACGGAAACCCTGGACCGGGAGGAAGCCACTGAACGGCAGGAGCTAGGTCTCGCGCGCGCCGTACTGGGAGGCAGATCGTTAAGGCTGAGGCCCTCCCTCTTCCGCCCGCAGGCGCTGTCAGACCGGGCCTCTCCTTCCTGCTCTTCCGTGTCTACGGCAAAACCCTGCTGTTCTGCCATCTCATCCTCAGGCTGGTGCTCTTTGATGGCTGTCTCGGTGCTAGCCACCCGCGCGCCGGCGGACACCTCGGCCTCTCCGACCACTGTATCCCGTGGAGTGCGCTCCTCACTACCACTCAGTGAGCTTTCGAGCTCAAGCTCATACTCCTGTAACCTCGGAGGCAATCGCGGGACTCTCTGTGGTCGTGGCTCTGGCTCAGGGGGCGGAGAAGGGGGGGTAACTGTCTTGTCTGGTTGGCTGCGCTCAGCCATGCTATCACTACACAACCTATCCGGCTCGAAGGACCAATTGTAACCAGGGAGTAGCTAAAAGGACTGTAGAATTTAGGAAGGGCTGGTTATCTAACTAACTCTGAGCTAAATAGGCAGTGTAGGAGGATACAGGCAGGGGGCGCCAGCAACCCTTTAGACTAGCAGTACTATCGTTAGCATTAGCATTAGCATTAGCATTAGCATTAGCATTAACATTAGTTAACAGACGACTAAACACACAGTAACGGTATCCCATATGAACAAACACATTTATTTATACAAATTATACACATCCCAAATATACTCCCTCCCCGCCGGCCACACACACACTCACTCACTCACAGTATCTGGCCTGAACAGGCTTAGAGTCCCGGACTGAAAGGAGCGCGTTGAGGCCTGGTTGGAGCTCGCATGTGCTTCGAGGAAGGTAGCAGACAAAGGGGGGGGGTGACGTAGCAACTCGAAGGGAAAGGGGCTTCTTCGTAGTCCACGACGAGGTGTGAAGGGCTCAGGTCCGGGGGTCCACGGTAAGCTCCGGTGGAGTCAGCGGTCGGTCGCAATCCACTCGTGGAGGCGACGGCTCTGTCCAGCTTGGGTCTCGCTTGGTCCAACGTTAGCAGCCGGCTGCTGGCAAGGCTGGCTAACGGGGACACAGCTAAACGGGCTATCACAGTTGTGAACTCAAGAATCACTCTTCAGGTCTTCAGCTTCAGCACGGTGTGCGTGTTACTGACTCCGCCATCTTAGATCGACTTCTCGTTTTCTCTGCTTCTTCTCACTCTCGTTACTCTCATCACTCTGACGCACAGACCACTTCCGTCGCTATATATACACCAACCGAACATACATCCGGTCACGTACGCAGCATCCGGGTCACGGACACACCCCGGATATACTACGTCATCAAACATATACATAAACATTACAATAACAATACATACACTTCACGAAAACGTACATGAATAGTATGGAAAATAATAAAGTAAATAACAGGGGCAAAATAGGGCTGATTTGGGGAAACTAACTGGCTCTAAGTTGTGGGCCTTCATAACAAATACTATGTGCAATATGACAACCCTTGTGTACATAAGGTTCAGATATAGGACTGCAAGCAGGATGCCATTTAATAAGTAACACCTTGACATTTTGTGTGGATATGCTCAGATCATAGTTCAGAATGACATACTACACATGATTGACAAAGAGACAAAGTAATTCATAATTAAATGAAAGCAATGAAGATTGAGAGCTGCTCGAATCTTAAAAGTGAGGCTAGCAGAAAATGGACCCTGATTCATTATGGTCGCAGTTGTGTGCACTGATCTCAAGTTAAGATTCCACCCATAGAACCCAAGGTATGGGCTCCAACTAATCATACCATTGCACAACCCTTTTTCAAAAGTATTCCTTTGTGCATCCATTCCAATTTAAGTCCACATGGGGGAGCTAGAGCATACTTCAGGAGAAGGGTGGGGCTGAAAAGGAAATAACATGATAGCATGATACCAAGACAGTTCACCTACATACACAAGTTGTTTCCTAACTCGGTTCTACTGTTTTTGGGCTTCCAGTTAACAAAATAACATGTAGCCTATGTTTTTAGTATAGCTCAACTTCACTATCCAAGGTTAGTGTGGTGTTCTCTCTGTGACCGTACTTCAAACTTCCTGTGATTGTGAAAAGAATACTCTGAGATTTACTGTATTTCTGCATTATAACTGCATTATTACAGAAGGTGAATTTCATACTTCACGGCTTTCATGATTTATTACTGTCTTTCCTGTGCACTCACAAATGCAATGTTGACCCAATGTGGGTGTGGCACATAATGTGCAAGTGTCCAGAAGTGTTCTAATTTTCAGTAGAAAATAACTTCACTGCAACTTTTGAAAATACATTTATTCTCTGGTATAAAAGATTAACAAACGCAGGAAAATCTTATAAAAACATGATTTAGTACATTTTTAAACCACTATTATGACCCTGAAAACATTTAACAGCTAAGCTGAGGCCTATTATAACACATTTTCAGTTCAAGCCAATGTCTTGGCAAAAATAGGGGTCCAATTCAATTACAATGTTTTTCATTATCAAACTGCATTTTGGGCCTTTCCTGATAACCATGTCAATGATGGCACGGGCTCTGTCTGCCCTTATCACTTTAGACATTACTGCCTCTGCTTCATGTGGATTCATCACTTTCTCTAGTTGAAGTTTGTCCAGTAGAGAGTCAAGATTTGGGCCTGATACTCCGTTCACAAACTTTGGCCGCACAGACGTCAGAGTGTCTGCTGCTGAAGATGTCTGACTGCAATCAGCCTGTGGCCTCTCCACTGATGCAGCACCTTGTATGGGAAACAAAAAGGGACATTCATCTAGTCTATGACGGTTGTGTTGTGCTATGTAGTCTATGACCAAACCAGTGTTGGTGAAGTGAAGACAGTTTTATGGCAGGTTGAAGTTCATCCGTTCTGCATTTACACCAGCTAATGATCAGCTAAGTCCTATTTCTTAAATCATCTTTAACCTTGAATATAGGGAGGGACTGATTCATTTCAGATCGGGGATACAAGATGAGTGAACTGACCAGGTATTATCCTGAACCTGACCACCAGACTTTAGGGTCAATTCCATTTCAATTCAGGAAGTCAGCTGAAAGTCTATTGAATTCTAATTTAAATTCCTCATTAAAAATAATGTTCATCTTCACAATACCTTCATGATTGAGTAATTAGCTCAACCAGATGGACTGGGCTAAAACTAAAATATCCAGCCTAGGGTGACAACATGATCTACAGAAACAGCTACAGAAACAATATTTGTACAGAATGTATCTCCACTCAGACTTATAATAGGTGAATTTAACTTAGAAACGTATTTTCTTTCTATTTCTATCTATTAGCACCGCCAAAGCCAGCCTGGCCTGGTTTACACACGTCCGTGAAAGTGAAAGTGAAACTAACAATTTCCCTTTATTTTCCATATTTCTACATAGTTCGTAATAGATAGTTGCATATTCAATGTTTTTTGTGTGTAACTAAACCAATTGCTGTTTGCTTCCCCAGCTTTTCCACATTGTTTTAATAAAATCATTTGGACAAGAGAAGTCACTTGTTTTGACAATTTCCATTCTCGACAACTTACATTTGATAAATTCCTCCAGTTCCACTGCCGGCTGGTTGTAGCCATTTGCCTTTAATACCTCAATCGCTACAGGGATGGCACCAGCGTCAGTGAATCGTGTGATTAAAAGTTTAACGATGTCAATAACATCCTTATCCTCCACATCGTTCTCGAAGATGCGCCGTTCCTGACCCTTCTGCGCGCGGTCGCAACGTTTAGATAAACATTGGATTAAAGAGATTATTAAGTGGATACAACTATATATTAAGCATTGTGTCCGTATTGAAATTGGAAAATGTAACCCTTGAGAACGAAACTTACAGAGCCATGCCTACATAACATGATGTGATGTTTAATGCTGAAACCCTAACTGACCTGCCTCTATTTTGCAACTTGCCTGCCTTGGCCCTATCAAAAAGAGCCTGAGTGTTCTACAGTGGCCTTCCCAATCACCGGATCTGAATCCAATAGAACACCTTTGGGATGTGGTAGAACGGGAGATTCACAACTTGAGAGTGCACCTGAAAAATCTATCAAGTCATGATGGACCAGAATCTCAAAGGAATGTTTAACATCTTGTGGAATCTATGCCACGAAGGATTGAGACTGTTTTGAGAGCAAAGGGAGGCCCTACCCAGTATTACAGTAGTAGGCTATAGTGTTCCTAATAAAGTGAGTGTAGTAGCCAAAGCCACGGTGTGGTTTTATTGGACCATAGCGAAAGTGAGGTAATGCAGAAATGTAATTCATCTAAATGTGATGTAAATTTGACTGAATTCCTGCCAGTTTACATTAGGGATGCAACCTCAGCAAATATGTTCAAGTCAAGACTAAAAACCCATCTTTTTAATATTGCCTTTAAATGACTAAATCATTAAATTATGATTATATAATGATTGGAGCACTTTGAGCTGCAACGTTTGCAGGAAAAGCGCTATACAAATAAAAAGTTATTATTATTATTATTATTATTATTATTATTATTATTATTATTATTATTATTATTATCTGTTTACTGTAGTTATATCAGTATTACAAAGCATTTGAGATGGGACAGTTCTGGTATTTTTGCCACCAAAATGCTAACTTTGATACACTTGGGTATCCATAAACCATAAAAGAGTTTTACTGAAAAGAAAAAGGGAAACGGCTAGAAGCAATATATGAAATCTGTAGCTTTATGTCTATACACAGTAATGTATAAGAAAAAGGTTATTTAAACATGTGACAATGTGCTGTATGTTTCTACGTTGAACAGTTGTTGTAGAAAATGAACAAACAAATTTGTTTAATTAATTCTATTAATTAATTTCTATAATAAGTTGTTCTATGCTACTTGGAAGTTTTGAGTCATATTTCAACTTGTCTGATTGCGATGACATGATTTGTGATGAATATAGGTCAACTCTACAATTTTATTATTCATGTTAAATACATCTGCTGGAGAAGGAATTCCTCATAAACCCCTAAATAGGTTTGCTGACAAAATGGACCCTGGCTATAACTGTGAGGTCACAGTGTCTGAAGTTAGAATTCTTCTAAAACATAAGTGATTGATGACAACCATAGAACATGCAGCTGGAGTTCTAGAATCCAGCTAGAGTACACATGCCGTTCATTTACCTGCAATTCATCTGTGAAGAGCTAGATAGATAAACGTTATTCGTTCTTTTCCCCAAAAAAATTGAAGACATGAATCCTAGTGCGCCTATTCAATGGATGGGGTCGTCAACATTCAGTGGGGTCGGCAACATCTTCGTTAAGGATTTAGTGGAGACGTTCAACAGCAAGCACCTCTACGACACGTTCTCGGAGTTTGGGAGCATCCTTTCCTGCAAGGTAGCGTCTGACGCGAATGGTAATGCTAAAGGCTATGGCTTTGTGCAGTATAACACCAAGGAGGCTGCTGAGAGAGCGATTAAGAGACTCAACGGCACGTTATTGAACGGCAGAAAAGTGTTCGTCAGAAAAGTGTTCTTCCAAACGCGCAAAGAACGAGAGGCTGAACTCGGATCCAGGGCCGGAGAGTTCACCAACGTGTATGTCAAGAACTTCGGAGAGGATATGGACGACCGACGCCTTCAGGAGAGGTTTGAAAGATTTGGACCAGTCCTGAGTGTCCGTGCCTTGACCGATGACGCTGGTAAATCCATGGGTTTTGGATTTGTCAACTTCGCAAGGCATGAGGATGCCAAGAGGGCCGTTGATGAGATGAACGGCCAGGAGCTAAATGGGAGGCGGGTCTACGTGGGCCGTGCCCAGAAGAGAGGAGAGCGCCAGACTGTGCTGAAGCGCCAGTTTGAGCATATAAATCAGGGCCACAGGACCAGATACCAGGTGTGTGTGTATATGAACAAACATAATACTGTATCAGAAAGCTCATAATCTTGGTAAGCATTGTTGATGTATTTGAGGCATGAAAAACATCTTAGTAAAACACAGTTTCTCTCTACCAGGGTGTCAATCTTTATGTCAAGAACTTGCACGATTGTTTGGACGACAAGCAGCTGCACAAAGAGTTCTCCCACTTCGGAACAATCACCAGCGCAAAGGTGATGACGGAGGGCGGACGCAGCAAGGGATTCGGCTTCGTGTGCTTCTCCTCCCCCGAGGACGCCACCAAGGCCGTGACCGTGATGAACGGTCGCATCGTGGCCACCAAGCCCCTGTACGTGGCCCTGGCCCAGGGCAAGGAGGAGCGCCAGGCTCGCGCAACCAACCAGCACGTGCAGAGTACGGCCAGCGGCTGCGCCGTTCCCAACCCAGGCATCAACCCCTACCAGGTTGCTCCCCCACCTGGGTTCTTCATGGCGGCCATTCCACAGGCCCAGAACTGTGCTGCACCGGACTTCACCAACCAGCTGGCTCAGCTGAGACCCACTCATCTCCTAGACACACCTCCTCAGCACTTCCAGAACACGCCCACCAACGCCATGTGTCCGTCGGCTACCAGGCCTAAGACCTTCAACGTTCCCAACCCAGGCATCAACCCCTACCAGGTTGCTCCCCCACCTGGGTTCTTCATGGCGGCCATTCCACAGGCCCAGAACTGTGCTGCACCGGACTTCACCAACCAGCTGGCTCAGCTGAGACCCACTCATCTCCTAGACACACCTCCTCAGCACTTCCAGAACACGGCCACCAACGCCATGTGTCCGTCGGCTACCAGGCCTAAGACCTTCAACGCTATGAAGGCCACGCCCTCCCTGGTTCCCCCTATGATGACCTCTCAGCGCGCGGGTCAGTATATTTAGTGAAGTAATCCTGCCCCAAAGAGCACTATCCAAACATTTGCCATAAATATCCCTTTGATTATGATTATCTTCCCTCTCAGCTACCCAGGCCTTGAGAAAGCACCCTGCCAGTGCAGACGCAGCTACAGCACGGATGCACACTGTGCCCCGTAACAAGTACACAGCTGGTGTACACCTCCTGCAGCACATGGCTCCCCAGCCACAGATCCCCATGAAGCAGCCTGCTATCCATGAGGAGCTTCGGACTGACTCCATTTTGGCTGCCGTTCCCCATGAGGACCTGAAGCAAATGATAGGCGAGTCTATTTGTTTGTTTCAATGAATCCCCCATTAGGTTAGTATAATTACTGTTACTGATATTTATTCTCCCCCTCCCTCCAGGTGAGCGTTTCTCATCTATCCACAGCATGCACCCCATCGCTCCCAAGGTCACTGGCATGCTGCTGGAGATGGACAACTCTGACCTGCTCCGCATGCTGGAGTCTCCACAGTTCCTGCGCTCCAAGGTGGACGAAGCGGTCGCTGCGCTGGAGGCCCACTCATTCATTCATTCATGGAAGACCATTCATTCATTCACTGGGCTGAGGAGGCTGTACAGAAATCTGGCCACGTCCCAGTTTGAGTTTCAAGCGGGTAACGCGTAAAAAAGGAGACGCGGACTTTGAAACCTACTTCACCGATAACTATGCAAAACGAATAAATGACTTCATCACAAAATGAAATCGATTGACTCAGCTATGTCTAAAAAAAGGGTAAGCTGTACCTCGATGATGAATGTAAAAGCACTGGTTGGACCAGGCTACACGTGAACGCGCAAAACGGAGATTAGGGGTGAAAACGGAGCCAGAGCATACCTGTCAACATTGGGATTTGAAAATAAGGGATATTTTCCCGAAAATAAGGGATATCCCTCGCACGCCCCCGGGCCGTCCCCACCCCCACCCCCACCCCACCGTCCACAAACCATACCCCTTACATTTAGACAAGGGTACACACAGTCAATCCTAACATCACCACTAGACAACCATAGGATACCTCGATGGAGCATGCTGGTCACTTGTGGGGGAAACATGCACTGATCAATGGGCGAACCACTGCCACGTGACCTATTTTGATCTACAAGGCTTCTCACTCCCTCTCTCTTATTCATACAATACGATATTACAATATATTAGAAATATTGGTTTTAACATTATGTTGTTTTTTTTATTTTTTTGTGCTTTGCATTCATAACATTATAATGTACAATTGTGATTAAAATGCAATAGGAAACTATCAATTAAAATGTGGGTATGAACGACTGTCTGTGTTTTCTTTTTGTATAGTGTGTCAACACATTTTCGACCTTATCTGGACGTGTAGAGCACATCATATAATGTGCAACAATACTATGTGCAATATGACAACCCTTGTGTACATAAGGTTCAGATATAGGAAATGTTAGGATATTTATAGCATAGCATAGAGTACAGCAGGGGCGGCGCTAGGGGGTGGCTACTGGGGCTCAAGCCCCGGATGTTTTCTGAAAAGCCCCGAATGTTTTACTTTAAAAAAAAAAAAAAAAAAAAAAAAAAAAAAAACTCTCGTGAGTAACGTGCAGTACCGGAGTCCAACAGAGAGGCAGCAGCTGCGCGACATTAGCCGGCATACTGCGTAGCCTGCCCTGCTCTGAAGAAGATGTGATCTCAATCAGTGCCTGACTTGCACAATTGTAAGGATGGATATCCCAAAGTTGTTTTCAACAAAACAAGCGCCAAGAACTGTTGCAGCAGCCGTATCAGCAGCTGACAACAATGACTTCACCAGCAGTGATGACATAGATGATGTTTCAGGTTTGTGAATCTTATTAGAAAGGTGACTGACTCACTGACACTACTTTTCCGGTTTGCTAATGCTAGCAGGCTATCATAACATAACGTTATGTTATAATGAAAATGAAACATAGCAAGGTACTGTTACGGTACATGGTAAGAAATCAAACAAAGGATAATACTTATTCAAATAAAGTAATATTATACTTATAATACTTATTCAAATAAAGTGAATAACAGGCTGATAGTCTTTGATATCTGCACTCTGGTTGACTGAGTAACAAGTGAAAAAGAATGATGTAACGTTAATGTTACAGCTAGTAAACATGGAGTAACCACATTAAGTATGCCCTTATGGTAGTATGTATGTATACAGAACATGACTCAAATCTATCCTAAGATGTAACTCTAACTAACTAAGTTTGTTTAATGTCCCTGGGGGGATTTGATTTCACAGTACTATACACAGGCCAACAATACATGTAATATATCGTCATATAACACAGGACAAGACTCTAAATACAATATAAGTGGTGAGCACAGAGTCTGCCCTGATATACATACTGTAACATAACTAGCCTCAGCCCATCAATTATGTAATTCTATACAAATATAAATGATGGTGACTGACAGGGGGAGCTACGTGTGCTGACCTCCCTCTGTGCCCAGAACCACCACAATTAGTTTGCTTCATTAAAGTGCCTTTAAGGTGGTGGTAAGTTGAAGGTTGAAGGCAAAAAAGTTCGGCGCGCTCTGCGCGCACATTATATTCTCCCTCTGGGCTAAGCCCCGGATCTCCTACGATCCTAAATCCGCCCCTGGAGTACAGCACAGTGTTTTATTGTATAGTATAGTAGTATAGTATAGTAGATAGTGTACATAGCCTTTATTTATGTAAACCAGCTCTTTTCCCTTTTTTATTTTACCCTCTTGTTTTTAGTCTTTTTCCAAGCACCAGGGGAGCCCCCCCTACTACATTTCGTTGTATGGTACCTGTACTGTATTAATGACAATAAAGACCATTCATTCATTCATTCATTCATTAATTCATAACAGTAATAGTAGGCCGGAAAATATACTTTTCTTAGGACCATTACGGTAGTAATGGCGCGGTTACGTCTCGATTCCCATTTGTCCGTGGTCACGACATACAATCCATAACACTGTGGACTAGAGGAGGCAGCTGAAAGAGCAGTCTCCAAGCAACAGAGAACGCACGTTTGGACAGGTTGATTCAACGTAAGTAACGGTGCAGGAGTATTCATGACGTGTGCAGAGAGGTATTCAGAAGTTGAAATACAGTTTTGTATTGTTTTCGTGACTGTTTATGGTGTGAAATATGAGACCTGGTGCTTTCATAGTTACGCAGTTATCTATTTGCACTTTGCTCTAGATTTTTACTAGAAGCAACACTCCTAAACCATATCCCATTTTTGTGTCTCTTTCTCTCACTATAATAAATATTAAACAAATGATCTGACCCATTGGACTAACCCTAACCCTAGGTATAATTACTACACTATTGCGAATGTTACCAAATCATTGCGTTGTAACTACATAAGGCAGCCTTGTCAATGAGTGGCGCTAGACCCTCATCTTCTTGAAGAGCACTCAATAATTTCTGTCGCAAATTATTTGCATTAATGTCTAGTAATAGTAATTGTAACGTTTTTCATACATTGATCTTGACTGCAAATTCTATAATACGAATGAAATCAATATAAAAATAGACAGTTTTGTGCATTATTGAGAGAGGGTGGTGCTCTCTGCGGGTAGTCAACAACATGAACGTTTCTCTCCCTCTCTCTCCCAACAGGAGATGGCGCTTGGGTGTGTGTGGTCACAGGGGCCTCCCGGGGCATTGGCAGGGGCATCGCCCTGCAACTGTCAGAGGCAGGAGCCACTGTCTACATCACTGGGCGTCAGGAGAGGACTCTGAAGGAGACTGCAGCACAGGTGAGCACAATCACTGCACAAAGACAACTACATAGTTCAGAGTAAAGTTGAACTAAGATTCCTGGGATAACTGGAAGGATTAGGGTTACATATTGTCTTTAAATTATGCTCACTTGGGGTATGAACCCAATTTATACTTCTGCGTAAAATCTACGGCGTTGACGCGCACCTCTCCAAAAATGTAACTACGCGGCAGTGCCTACGCAGACCGTAAGCACTGTGATTGAGAGGACCACTATTTTTGATTGGTGAATGGTACAGAACGACTAGGCCTACAGTACCCGAAAACCTTTCTTTCTCCATTCTCGATGACAGGTAAAAGAGAGGGGTGGAAACTGTGTGCCAGTTATCTGTGACTCTTCAAAGGAGGAAGATATCAAAGAACTTTTTGATCAAATCCAACGCGAGCAGAATGGCAGACTGGATATCCTTGTGAACAATGCGTATGCTGGTGTACAGGTCAGTGGCATCCCGGCCTGGTAAACAGGACTTAAGCCTGATTTATACTCCTGCGTCGAATTTACGCGCGGCTACGCCGTAGCCTACGCGAGGGCTCTCCAAGTTTATAGTTCGACGTTGGTCCGCGGACCGCGTCGCGTTGGTCGGTGTACTCATAGCAGCATAATAGCGATCAAAAAACGTGCTTGTTGTAAAGAAAATGTCTATAATGCATTGAAATGACAGTAAACTAAGATAATAAGATGCAGGGGCGGCGCTAGGGGGTGGCTACTGGGGCTCAAGCCCCGGATGTTTTCTGAAAAGCCCCGAATGTTTTACTTAAAAAAAAAAAAAAAATCTTGAGTAACGTGCAGTACCGGAGTCCAACAGAGAGGCAGCAGCTGCGCGACATTAGCCTGCGTACTGCGTAGCCTGCCCTGCCCTGAAGAAGAAGTGATCTCAATCAGTGCCTGACTTGCAAAATTGTAAGGATGGATATCCCAAAGTTGTTTTCAACAAAACAAGCGCCAAGAACTGTTGCAGCAGCAGTATCAGCAGCAAGAATGACATCACCAGCAGTGATGACATATATGATGTTTCAGGTTTGTGAATCTTATTAGAAAGGTGACTGACTCACTGACACTACTTTTCCGGTTTGCTGATGCTAGCTGGCTATCATAACATAACGTTATGTTATAATGAAAATGAAACATAGCAAGGTACTGTTACGGTACATGGTAAAAAATCAAACAAAGGATAATACTTTGTTACACACAAATACACAAATAAAGTGAATAACAGGCTGATAGTCTTTGATATCTGCACTCTGGTTGACTGAGTAACAAGTGAAAAATAATGATGTAACGTTAATGTTACAGCTAGTAAACATGGAGTAACCACATTAAGTATGCCCTTATGGTAGTATGTATGTATACAGAACATGACTCAAATCTATCCTAAGATGTAACGCTAACTAACTAAGTTTGTTTAATGTCCCAGGGGGGATTTGATTTCACAGTACTATACACAGGCCAACAATACATGTAATATATCGTCATATAACACAGGACAAGACTCTAAATACAATATAAGTGGTGAGCACAGAGTCTGCCCTGATATACATACTGTAACATAACTAGCCTCAGCCCATCAATTATGTAATTCTATACAAATATAAATGATGGTGACTGACTGACAGGGGGAGCTACGTGTGCTGACCTCCCTCTGTGCCCAGAACCACCACAATTAGTTTGCTTCATTAAAGGGTGTGAATGTATATGTGTTCTCCAGTGCCTTTTGTCCGCTTTAAGGTGGTGGTAAGTTGAAGGTTGAAGGCAAAATTTTCCGCACATTTTCCGCACATTACATTCACATTACATTCTCCCTCTGGGCTAAGCCCCGGATCTCCTACGATCCTAAATCCGCCCCTGATAAGATGGTTATCATACATTTTCAAATCTTTCAAATCTTTATTATTAAGTAATTACAGAAAAAGTAAATTACATTTCTGTCATGACTTCCGCATTTACGAGAGTCGGAATGTGACGCTACCAAGCGGACCAATCATAGTTCTTATAGATAACTTAACATTAAATATGTCTATCATAAATATAATTTAAACCCAACGAACAGCCATGGGGCTCCCTGTAACTAATCATTTATTTCTAAATAAACAGGATTGTACATCTCGTAAATGTGAATCGCCCCGAGAAATAGGAGACAGCCAATTGGAGCGCTGCTACAGCTCACGTGTAAGCCAAAAGTATTTGCAGTGCCATAGACTGTCTTTATACATTTTGATTTAACATTTGGGGCTGGGCTGTCGCTCCTCCCCCTATCTGCGAACTCCTTTCGGTGTGAGTGCGAGTGTACTGTGTGTTATCTTCTTCTTCTGGCCCCCGGCCGTTGTCATGGTGAGAGTGCCACACTTTGTCGGCAACTGTATCCACCTGTGTGAGCAGCCTAGTCTTGCGCAACGTTAGACGCACACACATTCTGTTATGTTTTTAAGAAATCAGTAAGCATATGCACACAGTTATGTTTTTAGGATGTACAGACATTTTTATACAGTTAATTCTACGTGCGTTCTAAAGCACTAATTGGCCAGTTATTTGATCTTCAAACCCATTCCCTCATGACTAGGTCAGTATGTCCTTATCAGAATGGCTTGTGAAAACATAACTGTTGCCAGGCCCACAGAGTCCCATGACTTGGGATTCGATTAACAAGTTAAAATACAGTATAGAAGAATAGACGTATCATTAATCATTAGTTATGAAAGTATAAAATCAGTACAGGAAAATAGAATATCATAACAGCAGGTGCAAAATGGTTGTTAGCACATAGGTAAAAATAAGTAATTTACAGGCGGTTTGAATCATAATACTTTCTTTTAGTCTAGCTTTTCTTCTTCAAGTCGCTCAAAAGCAGAACCTCTCTTTTGGCTTTGTGAGACCTTCCCTTTTTTTCTCAACTGACCTCAGTCACATATTATTTAAATGAGCACATAGTACATAATTTATCACTTTTAATTATTTTAATACAAATCCCCAACAAGGCCCATATACTGTGTCTATCGATTTAGCGCTAAAGAAAAAAACATAGTCGGTATGTATTTAAACATAGAGTAGCCTATAGTATGTATTTACCCATTGAGTAGCCTACAGTATGTATTTTAGTGTAGCTTACTGACCCAGGAGCATCTGCTGTACCTACAATATGACTGCACTTTGAACTTCCTGTGATGTTGTAATGTACCTTTTATTAGTTCTACTGAAACTGCAACCATTGCCCCCAAAAACCATGCTGAAGAGTTGTAAGGTATTGTTTGCTCTGCTCGGTACTATTTGCTGAATCAAAGTGGGGTCCTATTATGTTAACATTCAATGTCTCTCTTTACTCATTCAAGTTCATGCATCAGTCAATCGTCACTTGTTCCTATATGCACTTACAAATGTGACAGTCCAAATCTTTATTTACTAAAAAGATAAGAAATGTATTGTATAAAGGATTTTACAAACATAGAAACACTTTGGAATACATGTTTTAAAATCAAGTCAAATCCCTTTCTATCATCACTAGTTGTGTATGCTGTTCATTTTTGCACTTTTCATACGCCACAACCCTGGTGACAACATTCTCCCATGACATCACTGTATTTAGAAAATGTGTTTTATATATATATATTTTAAAAAAGAATACCAAAAACGTTGTTCCATCACATTAGTTGAGACAAACTTACTAAAAAGGTATACAAGGTGTTGGGTAAGATACAGGTAAGGTGGTTCTATCAACTAAACAGATGTTGTGTAATCTTAAAGGTAGACTCTGGGATATGGTGTCACGCTTGTGAAAACAGAGCAACTATGTTCATCAAATATATTGTAGTGAACAAGAGCGAACAGTTTTACTACCTTTCACTTTCTTTCTTCCCATGTCTCTGCGTTTCTTTTCTTCTTCCTGGTTCCATTTATCTGAAAACTAGCCTCGAGTAAACAGCTGGAGTTGACACCTGGATCCAAAGATCCAAAGAACCAAAGATATTTCAATTCTGTCAGAAGACACTCAAAATTGCACAACAAAACTTGCTCTATTGTCTAGGGACTCTAGTCTGTTGCATTTCTGATTGGGAAAGTTTCAAGCAGCAAATGTCGCCATATTAGTTTTTTGCTGTGATGTCACATCCCTGAGTGTACCTTAAATGTACATTTAAGTGACTCATTTGTCACTATTAGGGCTGGGCAAACGCTAAAAAAATTCTTTTTCGATAATCACAAGAATTAACGATCAATTATCAATGAATTGATAAGCTTTTTTTCCATTAAAACAACGCCTAGGGCAGAAATAACAAGCATGTTTTCCTTGGGGACATTTTTTTATTCTTGTATTCCTTCCAGGCATTCCATTTCACAAAGCATTTCGAAAGAAAATCGCACGAAATCCTCTACCCTCGACAAAACTGAGCGGCAGAATATCTGTTTCGATTAATTTGCAGATGGCCATCGTTACTTTCTCACACATAACGTGGACAAACTAATTTCCACTCAATTTATTAATGATTATCGAGCAAAATATTTTGCGATCGACCAAGATCCTTATCAATAAATTATCGATCGTCGATAATTGATGCCCACCCCTAGTCACTATGCTCCAACTTTCATAGTGTTGGTGTTGAATAAGGCCAAGCCCCTTGATCAAGTGTTCAGAGACATACATACATCAGTTAGTGGCATCACGTTATGGTGGGGGGGACACAGGAAGTAGTAATGGTCTCACTGGGGAATTGAAAATGTGAGTCTCTTCCTCAGGAACCACTCGAATCCTGATGCTTGCTTGACAACTTTGCCATTCAATGTGCTTTCCTTCTTACCGACAGCTGCATTGACCGCTGTGAGGATCTCAAAGAGTTCCTCATTCCTGGAGGAAACAGGAAACAGACAGACAGACAGACAGACACACGATGCATGCACGAACGCGCGCGCGCACACACACACACACACACGCACACACACACACACACACACACACACACACACACACACACACACACACACACACACGCACACACACACACACACACACACACACACACACACACACAACTTTATTTCAGGATCTCAATTAATGATTTAAAAAGTGTTTGTGTCTCACAATATTAGGCATTACCTGCGGCAGCCCTCTTCCAGAAGGTGACACAGAGTCGAGATGAACCAGGA
The DNA here is from genome assembly GCF_963989245.1 of Nansenia antarctica. NCBI lineage: Eukaryota > Metazoa > Chordata > Actinopteri > Argentiniformes > Microstomatidae > Nansenia > Nansenia antarctica. Next base: position 402,321 of record NW_027663469.1, read on the forward strand.
CCCCGTGGTTTTGTTCCTGTAGGAGACATGCTTATGAACAGTGGCCCGAAGAACCAGGACGTCTCCTTCGTCAGGGATCTTGCGGCATTCCAAGGTGGTGTCCTCCTGCAGCTCAGCTTCAGGTTCTCCGTCTGCCTCATCTGCCTCGACTGCCGCTCCAGCCATTCTCCCCCCCCCCCGACATGCCTGGATGATGAACACTTTGGGTTTGCCGGCGAGGTGAGGACACTTGCTGCTGTTGAAGGTTGTGAAGATCTGATCGGTGGGGAGGACCTTTCCGTCAGTTCCACAGATACCCACTTCTGTGCCGTGACTCAGAAGGCAGCAAATGAAGGCGTCTGCATGCTGTGGAAGCGCCTTCAGCTTGGTGAACTCCAAGTTATCAGCGTCCCATTCTCGAGCACCATGGTACCTCAGCTGAGATAACTCTGGCTCAGAGATGAGATTCAGGATATCCTTCATCTGCGCCTCAGTCTTATCCTGGCACATCAACACCTTGAACCCCAACAAGCTGAAGACCCTCGTCAGGTGGACTGCAGGAGAGAAGAGAAAACACCAAACATTATCACATGGATTGGCCCCTCTCTACCTCTCTGAGCTTCTGCACCGCCACAGCCCCTCCAGATCCCTTAGATCAGCAGACCAGCTACTGCTGGTGCCTGGTGGTGCCCAGAACCAGGCTAAAAACCAGGGGAGACGGAGCTTTTGCGGCCACTGCACCCAAGCTCTGGAACAGCCTCCCCCTCCATGTACGGGCCGCTCAGACCCTGGAGGTTTTTAAATCCCTCCTAAAAACCCACCTGTTTTCCCTGGTCTACAATCTACTACATTAGCCATAGTTAGGTCCCTGGCTTTTATTGTTTTATTGTAGGTCCCTGGCTTTTATTGTTTTAAGTCCTTTTATCTTCTCTTCTTTAATTTTACCATATCTTGTATTGTGTTGCATCTTATTTAATATCCGGCACTTTACCTGTTCTACATCTGTGAAGCACTTTGGTTCAGCTGCTGCTGTATGTAAATGTGCTATATCAATAAAGCTGACTTGACTTGACTTGACATCAAACTGTAACTATGGTGAAATACAGAGATGTGTGTTATTGAGAAGGTTACATACCAACATCAGCGTTTGACCCATCTCTGTTCTTAGATGAAAGTTGAAAGTGCTGGTTGTTGATAATCACACAGAGGCCGCGTGGCAAGCTGGTCATCTTGTAGAACTTAGAAACAGTGGAAAAGGTGTTATTTAAGAAGATGGTTTTGTTGATATATGATGAAAACCTTTATTGTCCCCAATGGGGAAATTTTGCTGTCAAACAGCTTAGTTAGGGCAGACAGAAAACATTCAATAAATAAATAGATAAAACAGATAAATAGATAAAACAGTGCAGGCTCAGTACCGTATGTTCTAAACAAAAACGTAGTATCTGGTTAGTATCACACTGATTCAGTAGTCTTTTGTTGTTTATAAACATTACATCGGGGAGGGGGGTATTCCATCAATGTCGCTAAAGGAAAATCCAGCCTGATTTTAACGAGTATCGCAAGACTTATCAAAAATAAGCCTGGATTTTCCTTTAGTGATGTTGATGGAATACCCCCCAGGTGCCATCAGTGTTGTTGCTATAGTAATGAGGAATCACAGTCAGAGGCACAGTACTGGCAGGTAATTGTACTGATCACTGAGACGAGGTGTATAAAAACATCAGTCACTGTTTAACTTCATACTTGATACCTTTGCCCCATTTAGTATCTTGGAAAAGGGTTGTTGGACTTTCATTTTTGTTTTAACTGAAGTCACTTTAGTGATAAGGTATACGGTTCAGTGGAGGCTGGTAGAGGTAGAAATCGGAGGATGAGCTCCTCCAGCCGCTCCTAGAGTACAGTTGTAATAGTATAGGACAGGTTTAAGGTTTTGGGATACCTTTCCATCATCTGCTGTGACAACCTTAGGAGGGGTCACCACCTTACTACTGCTGGCCCCACCCTGGTCAGGAGCATCTGAAACACAGAGCAAATTGGATTTACAGACTCTAAGCAATTAATTGTGGTAGGTGTCCTATGGTCTTGTTCTCATCATGTCCAGGTGCCATACGTTTAGGTTCTATTATGTAGGCCTACAGATTACTTTATATAGGCCTACCTCTTTTGAGACCTGCAGCAATCATCATACATTTTTAAACAATGTAATTATTGTGAGGATTTAGAATTGGGGAGGAAGTGCCTCAACATGGACGGGCACCAATATGTGTGATATGATACTTATGGTCAGTGTCCAGTCAGATATGATTCTTATAATAGATGTGTATCGTTCAGAAGGCCTATAGATTACCTTGTTTGGGAACTGCTCCTTCCAATGTTGAAGCGAGCTTGTTAAGAGTCATCTTCCTCAGAATTGTCCCTGTGACACTCACAGCACGCTCTTCGTAGATCTCCACAATCTTTGCGGCGATGTCCTCCCTTTCAGTATTCTCCAGATCAGATTTTGCGATTGGTTCAAAGCCATCATTCTTCTGGGTGAGGTGGTTGAGGTGCCATACAAGTTTCTTCACTTCTTTAAGGTCCATGCGCTTCAGAGTTTTCAACAGATGATTCTCCATGACTGTCACTGTGAATCACTGCAAATGCAACATTATATCATTGGCAGGTGGAATAAGAGGGGTTCTGGATATCGAGGAGCTTGTGAGTCAAAGCGACCCGACATTGGGACATACACACCTCGACACACACAAACCCATGCGCAAGGAATTGTATAGGATCATATAATTTCGAGGTTACCCCATATAATGGAATTAGTCGAGATTGATTAGTCTATATAACCACAGAGTTTAGTTTATCTTAAAAATCATTACGGAAAACCATCAGATCTGTGGGATAATTATCCGCTGCCAAGAATCACAGTTTCACTATTTAAACCCAGGCCGATAGGCTGGCCTGAATAAAATAAAGTAACTCTAGCTATATTATTATATTAACATAATTATATTATGTTATCAGGCAAAAATATGTTTTATTTTTATCAAGCCTATACAACACAATGCAAGCGGCAGATCAGGCCTTTTCATTCCTTTAGATTAGATTCAACTTTATCATTGACGAGTACAAGTACAAGACAATGAAATGCAGTTTAGCTTTGAACCAGAAGTGCAAATAGTGATATAGTCTATAGACAAGATAGTGTAGACAAAAAAGAGGATATACAGTTATTGAAGTAGGATATGCACAGTTATTAAATTATAAGTACAGTATGATAAGGAGAGTATGTATTTACAATAGATGGCCAATAATAAGGTATATATTATGGTATGTACATTTGGTGTAGGAAAGATACAAAAGATAGTGTACATTATCAGTTTTTCTCTATCACACAATCACACTCCTCATATGGGCAAACGCCTATAGCTTTTAAATTGGCAATCTTAGCTTTAGCAATAAAAGGGCCAAAGGTGAGCTCTCTTGTGTTGAAATATATCTGAAGTATATATCAGGGCTGGATTTGTCATGCCAGGCGATACTTTCCCCTCTGCTTGGCCAGGAAGAACATTGCCTGTGATGTCGACGAGGTCTTGTGGCCTTTGTGAAGAGTATGCTGAAGGCTTATTTAATTTTTTTCTATTGTTTGTTCTGTTTGAAGAACACTTTACACATCCAACTGCCAGATGTGTAGGCTACATTCTTTCAGAATTATAACAGGCAACTGTACGTATGTACAGTTTGCCCTCCCAAATTTCGTTGTTTGGTACCTGTACTATATCAATGACAATAAAGACCATTCATTCATTCATAGTGTAACTTTGAAAATGCAAAAGGCCTACTGATAATCTTATCATAGTACTGTTTTCCGCTCATCATAGTGTTTTCCATTGTGCACACAATGTTCAATTGGTTCTAACAAGTGTCTCTTCATTTGAGACAGTGTGATATAATTTCGAGGGTACCAATTAGCTATGTCGTGAGCTATAGAATTATAAGGTTCTATCTCCATTTTGGTCAAAATTGAGTTTTTTACATAATCTGATCCATTAGGTGTTTATTAATGCCTGTGTGGTGTTGTTTTTTTTTTTAAAAGTTGACATTTTTGAGTTAGTAATTCATAAAATACAAAGGTTCCATCTCACAAAACATAATGGAATGTAAAAACTTTGACGCTCAATATCTCTGAACTACCCTAAACGGAGATAGAACCTGACATTCTAAACTCACTGTGAAGCATAGATAAGTGCCCCCGATCGCCACGCACCCGTGTAATTACGTTAGATATTTACATTTGGCATTTAGCAGCCTTTATCCAAAGCGACTTAATTCACGTTTTTCAAATAGCAGCCTAGACAAAAAAACAACGTTTTCGATGTCTTACCTTCATAGGCGTAAAATGTAATGTCAACACGTTTGTCGTTTTCCTTAATTAGACTTAAACACGAACTTCTTAGTGAATGGTTCCTTTCGCTTTCGTTCATTGGGTAAAGTAAGTGCATTATTGCAACGTAATGCGTATGTTTTAACCAATCACCACCGAGGGTTACTCAACGATAGTACTAAATGGAAATGTTGTAACATGGTACCTACTCGTTTTGGGCTTACAGCTGACATAATAACATGTAGCCTGTGTTTTAGTATATAAACTTCCTTATCCAAGGTTAGGGTGTTATATGACTACTTCAAACTTCCTGTGATTGTGTAAAGAGTAAAGACTGTAGGCCTACTCTGAGATTTACTGTATTTCTGCATTATAACTGCATTATTACAGAAGGTGAATGTCATACTTCACAGCTTTCATGATTTATTGCTGTCTTTCCTGTGCACTCACAAATGCAATGTTGACCCCAATGTGTGTGTGGCACATAATGTGCAAGTGTACACACGTCTCAAGTGTTCTGATTAGCATGAAAGAAAGCACTGCAACTCTTGAATTCAAAATACATTTATTTTCTGGTATGAAAGATTTATAAAAAACATGATTTAGTACATTTTTAAACCACTATTATGACCCTGAAAACATTAAATCCCTCAAATGGAAATTATGCAAAAAGATAAGTAAAGCTTATGGTGGATTCCTCTTTTAATTGAGCGTTAAACATTTGTATATTAAGAAAGGTTAAATTGTGCTGAATTATATATGCCTCTCTAGAGGCATATTATAACACGTTTTCAGTTCAAGCCAATTTCTTGGCAAAAAAAGGGGTCCAAATCAATTAGAATTCTTATCATTATCAAACTGCATTTTGGGCCTTTCCTGATAACCATGTCAATGATGGCACGGGCTCTGTCTGCCCTTGTCACTTTAGACATTACTGCCTCTGCTTCATGTGGATTCATCACTTTCTCTAGTTGAAGTTTGTCCAGTAGAGAGTCAAGATTTGGGCCTGATACTCCATTCACAAACTTTGGCCGCACAGACGTCAGAGTGTCTGCTGCTGAAGATGTCTGACTGCAATCAGCCTGTGGCCTCTCCACCGATGCAGCACCTTGTATGGGAAACAAAAAGGGACATTCATCTATGTAGTCTATGACGGTTGTGTTCGTTGAGCCAAACCAGTGTTGGTGAAGTGAAGACAGTTTTATGGCAGGTTGAAGTTCATCCGTTCTGCATTTACACCAGCTAATGATCAGCTAAGTCCTATTTCTTAAATCATATCACCTTGAATATAGGGAGGGACTGATTCATTTCAGATCTGGGATACAAGATGAGTGAACTGACCAGGTATTATCCTGAACCTGACCACCAGACTTTAGGGTCAATTCCATTTCAATTCAGGAAGTCAGCTGAAAGTCTATTGAATTCCAATTTAAATTCCTCATTAAAAATAATTTTCATCTTACTTCCTAAATTGAATTGACCCTATACCCTGCTGACCACAATACCTTCATGATTGAGTAATTAGCTCAACCAGGTGGACTGGGCTAAAACTAAAATATGCAGCCTAGGGTGACAACATGATCTACAGAAACAGCTACATCAGAAACAATATTTGTACAGAATGTATGTCCATTCAGACTATAGGTGAATTTAAGTTCAGCAATATATAGACTAGATTACTCTCTTATTACCTTGTTTGGGAACTGATCCTTCCAATGTTGAAGCGAGCTTGTTAAGAGTCATCTTCCTCAGAATTGTCACTGTGACATTCACAGCACGCTCTTCGTAGATCTCCACAATCTTTGCTGCGATGTCCTCCCTATCAGTATTCTCCAGATCAGATTTTGCGATTGGTTCAAAGCCATCATCCTTCTGGGTGAGGTGGATGAGGTGCCATACAAGTTTCTTCACTTCTTTAGAGTCCATGCCCTCCAGAGTTTTCAACAGCTGATTCTCCATGACTGTCACTGTGAATCACTGCAAATACAACATGATATCATTGGCAGGTGGAATAAGAGGGGTTCTGGATATCGAGGAGCTTGTGAGTCAAAGCGACCCCGACATTAGATAGAGAATGACATACTCCTCTACACACGTAAACCCCTGAGGAAGCGGTTGTACAGTGTGATATAATTTCGAGGGTATACCCCTAATTGGTCCGGATAAGTAATTGATTAGCCTATAGCCAACCACAGAGTTGTTTATCTTAAATATCATTACGGAAAACCATCAGATCTGTGGGATAATGATCCTCCACCAACATTATCGCCATTTCACTATTTAAACCCAGGCCAATCGACATGGCCTGAGAGGCTGTGCAGGTGCCCGATCTATGACGCAATCGATAAAAAACAATCAAAGAAAGTTAACTCTATAGGCCACTTTTATCTGATCAAGTTAGAATAAACTAATTATGTATTTTTTATCAGGTCTATACAACTCATGCATGCGCCAGACCAGGCGATATGTCGATATTTCCCCCAAAATAGACCTATTCATTCCTTCACAAAATATAGTGCTGTGCATTATTACAGTAATAGGATATACAAACATGTAGGCTAACTTCAATAACGTCTTTCAGCGGGGTGTTTCATGATCACTTCTACAATTAGATTATCATTTCTACAATTAGCTATGTGTCTGTGTGCCCCCGATCGCCACGCACCCGTGTAATTACCTTAGATATTTACATTTGGCATTTAGCAGCCTTTATCCAAAGCGACTTATGAACTCCTTAATTCACGTTTTTCAAATAGCAGCCTAGACAAAAAAAAAAAGCTTTTCGATGTCTTACCTTCAAGTATAGTCTTAAATGTCAACACGTTTGTCGTTTTCCTTAATTAGACTTAAACACGAACTTCTTAGTGAATGGTTTCTTTCGCTTTCGTTCATTGTGTAAAGTAAGTGCATTATTGCAACGTAATGCGTATGTTTTGACCAATCACCACTGAGGGTTACTCAACGATAGTACTAAATGGAAATGTTGTAACATGGTACCAGGTTCTACTCGTTTTGGGCTTACAGCTGACATAATAACATGTAGCCTGTGTTTTTAGTATAGATAAACTTCCTTATCCAAGGTTAGTGATGTTACAGTATATCTCAAAAGTGAGTACACCCTTTAGATTTTTGCAAATATTCTGTCATATCCTTTCAGGGGATAACACTATCTTAATGAAACTTTGATATAACTTAAAGTAGTCAGTGTGCTGCTTGAATAACAGTATAGATTTATTGTCCATTGAAAATTACTCAGTACACAGCTGTTAATGTCTAAACAGCTGGCAACAAAAGTGAGTACACCCCATAGTGAACATGTCTAAATTGTGCCCAAAGTGTCAATATTTTGTGTGACCAGTGACCACCATTGTTATCTAGCACTGCTTTAACCCTCCTGGGCATGGAATTCACCAGAGCTGCACAGGTTGCTTCTGGAATCTTCTTCCACTCCTCCATGACGACATCACGGAGCCCACGGATGTTGGACACCTTGCACTCCTCCACCTGCCTCTTGAGGATGCCCCACATGTGCTCAATTGGGTTTAGGTCTGGAGACATACTTGGCCAGTCCATCACCTTAACCTTCAGCTTCTTCAGCAAGGCCGTTGTCATCTTGGAGGTGTGTTTAGGGTCATTATCATGTCACAAAACGCTGTAGAAGCTGTGTGTCAAAAGGTCTCCAAAGTATGACGTTGGCTCCTCCTTAGTAGTGAGTCCTAAAAAGCTTCGATCATGTCAACCCAAAGCCTGTGGCATTCATTGTGTCATATGTGAGGGGGAGATATGGATGACCTTCACAAGGCAGTAACAGATAATGTTGATTCCAATCTGAAAAGCTGGGCAGAATCCTGTAAACATTTTTAGCTTCTTGGTAGATTAGTTACACAAGCTTCCGATGTGCACGCAGCAGGTGTGTACTACATGCCAAATGTTATCTCATGTTGCGATATGCAGCAAAACGGCAAGCATCTCATGACACTGCCAGGCCAGGGTGTCAGAAGGGGATGCATCTACCAGTGAGTGGGGGACAGCCTTTGACCATCTAACTATTGCACAAATTGTTGCTCTGGTTGAGGATTCAGATCCTCCTTCACAATCTCCTATTACGGCAACTCTACAGGAACCTTATGAAAGAACACAGGTGTTTGTGTCTGATTATGAACCCCACACAACAACATTCAAGCAACATCTCCTCAGCTCTCTGCCTGAATAGAGTGAACACCAGAAGGGGAGGGAAACCTACATCGCAAACAAGGAACAAGTGGCTAAGAGGAACAACTGTCTCAGGATGAGGCAATTCTGTTGATGAGGGCTGCCTTGGTTTTACACAAGTACTGCTTACAATGAGGCCACACATTGTATACGCATTGTTTGTTATTTTTCTGGTTTTGATCGCTTATGGATTATTTTTGTACGTCGCCAAGTTTGATTGTTCTATTCAATAAATGCTCTAAAACGTACTTTTCATCTCAGCGGATTGTTTGGCGCGTCATACAATTACCAGCCCAGACCCTGGTTGCGTCTCTCAGCGACTTTTTACTTTTGGCTCTATCTATCTCGCTACAGGTGTCATATAACCCTAACCCATATCCTGTCATATGAAACTACCTTATGGAATCTCCAGGTAATGTATTTTATGACATCCATCACTTTTGCTGTCGTTAAGATACTTTATTTTCCTGTTTTGGTAGTCTGACCAATGTGATGCCCTCCTCCACCGGCCCTAGTTTTGGATCTAGGGATTTACACGGCAAGTCAAATGAAGAACTACAAATCCCTGATGACAGGGAGATGACGTATGATGTCTGCTCTGATGAATCAACCCCGATTTAAACATTGATCGTATATAATAGTTTGCCTAACTGGCCATCGGATTTGGGCTCCTAATATCTAAAAAGCACTACGGTTTTCTTATTTTATCGGATTAAAGTAGCGAAGACCAGAAATTCCCATTGGCCGCCAGTCAAACCTCGACACTTCTATCACCCAAAAAGGGGCGTGACGGGAGAGCAAAGTACCCGGATGCGTTGCTCTTATGGATGCGTTGCTCTGATGAATGCGTTGCTCTGATGAACACCATTACTATTATTATTATTATTATTATTATTATTATTATTACTATTATTATTATTATTATTATTATTATTGTTACTATTATTAATATTATTACTAGTATTATTATTATTATTACTAGTATTATTATTGTTATTATTATTATTACTAGTATTATTATTATTGTTATTATTATTATTACTAGTATTATTATTATTGTTATTATTATTGTTATTATTATTACACTCAAGCGGACTTTTATTGTGACATTGTCGTTTCGCACAGGAAGTCCCTTGCACTACTAGACGGGGGAGGAGGGCTCAGACACGGAGCAGCCAAGCCTCACGCTCAGTCAATTAGCGAGCTAAGCAGGATTGCCTGACTTTAGCTTTTTCCATAATGTTTCAGCTTTGTATTGCACGTGGACTTCGCCCTTGTATATCGCAAACGTTCAGTCTCCAGCTCGTCGCTCTCAGAAAGGCGAGGGTCGCATCCAGGAGGCTGCTGCCATCGAGGAGCCAAGAGCACTCGTATCACGCAGCCAGAAGGTCGTTTCTTAACGAGGCCAAAACGGTAGATGTCAAACTGTTTTCTGAGCTAGATATTGAGGTTTCAATGCAATATTCAGATGCCTTATTATCAATATGTTTGCATTTAGGTGACCCTTAGAAAAGGTGTTGAGTGTTTAGTGATAGCCCTACGAGCTGTCAAGTAATCTGCGTTCGATTGGGCAACAATTGTTGTGCTCGGTCTGGCTCAGGCAAGTAAATCAAACCCAGAGAGACCAAACCAATGTCATGTATTGTAACTTAGGACAATACGATAAGCAGATGTTCTTCTGATAAGAAGTTAGACTTGGCAGGTCGAGACGTTGCATTTAAATAGTTGTTAATGTTGTTCTCTGTCTGTATCTTTCTTTTTTCTCTGTCTGGCTGAATGAATGAATGAATCATTCATTCTGTCTGGCTGTCTCCGAACAGGTTCAGTTGACCACCCTACCACGGACAGTTCGCAGCTTTGCCTCTTCATCCACAGACCACCCGGATGGGAGACTGGTCTACACAGGCAGCCTGGGAAAGTCAGTCTTGGGTACAGTAGACTATTACTTTGATCCAATGGAGGTAGAAATCGGAGGACAAGTTCATTGTATTGCATGGAATGGAACGTGTTTGATACCATTCCTTATTCTGTCCCATGTATTACAATGAGCCCATCCTCTGATTTCTACCTCCACCAGCCTCCCCTGCTTTGATCATCATCATCATCATCATCATCATCATCGTCATCGTCTTTCATGAGCAGCGTCAATGTTCAATATCGATGTTAAACTGACTGACACTACAGCTTGTTTTTCCTATTTATCGTAGGCCTTTTATTTTTGTTCATTTGTTGTCAGGGACCGCATACACAACAAGTATTGAACCAGTTTTAGATAGAGATACTACTTTATTGATCCTCGGGGGGGAAATGAAGGCGTTACAGCAGCTCACACCACAAACAACAACAAAATAAAGTGACATTTGAATAATATAATAATTTAAATAATAAAAAATACAAATAGACATGAATAGACATTTGAAAAGTTATAACAACAGTCCAGTATGACTTAACATCCCCCAGCCTGACTGATCATCCCGATTGAGCCAGCTGGAGGAGGAGTTGTACAGTCTTATTGCGGCAGGCAGAAAAATCTCATATAGGATCTCCTATCCTTAGTGCAATGTGGGTTTAATAGTCTGTTGCAAACTATTACAACCACGTTTAGCCACAATACACAGCTAGTTTCAATCTTGCCTTATAATTCAAGATAACATAACCCAATGGTCTATGTGGTTTCCAGGCGTGAAGCTGTTCTCCTACTCCAGCAGTGGGTTCAGCCTGTCTATGATGCCCTACATCCTGCTGAAGACGGGCATCGGAGTGAAGAGTGTCGTCCTGAAGGTCTCCTTCTGTGCCTTCATCGGTTTCTTCACCTTCCTGACGCCTGTCCTCCTCCACCTCGTCACCAAGGGTTACGTGGTCCGCCTGTACCACAACCATGACACGGACACTTACACGGCTGTGACTTACAACGTCTTCCTGATGGAGAAAAAGACTGTGTTTCACCAGAGGGACGTGAGAATACCGGGCGTCGCTCAGATGTTCACCACTATCTATGCCGATAAGAAGGGACTGCTGGTGAACCCCGTGAACTTCTTGACACCCCACGACTATAACCACCTCATGGGCTATGACCAGCCCTTCTCCTTCGATATGGATGACTTGGACAAACCTGATAAAAATTAATGGGGGAAGTGGGATGTTCAGAACCTGACAGAATGTTTAGATGTGTCAGTCATGTGAGGTTGTGTCAGCTATTTACAGATCTATCTACAACCTTGTGAACGTTTGACATGCCTGGCCTCGACAGATGGCCTCTTACAGCTATCTGAACTGTTCGAGGAAGTGTTTCATTGTGTGTGAGTGAGTGAGTGTGGCAAAGTTGTTGAAATATTAACTATTGTCTAGTGTGCTCTACTAAAACCGTTGATAGGTTTTGGTGACATCACCAATAACTAGTAAGATGCAATGTATAGACACAGGAGATGATTACAGTATGTCAATAAAGTTGGGTTCTTTCTGAATAATTGTGAATTCATGTCATCAATGAATTATATTTCAGTTGACCTTCGACCTCATGATAGAGTCATAACCGTTATTCCGCTTCAACAATGGCTCTTATTTAGGAACACATCTACCTCACCAAAGTTCATTGGGCAAAATGAAAAATTGAGGAAGTTTTTGTTACATTTTGAGGAAGTTATGATACCCAGATTTGCTTAGTTTGTAAACAGCATCAGAACAGCAGACAGTCAGTTTGAAAGTATCAGTCCACTCCTGTTGTAATCTTAGTAATGTTTCGATGTCTGGCAATTGTTGTGTTGAGTCTTTTGCCTGCTTTTGGGCAGAAAAGATTACTCTGCGATTCAGAAAGTGTAGAGGCCTGGTACACTTACAGTGGTGAGTGAAGCAATTTTTAATCTAGGGTCCAATTGTAGAAAAATCTAATTTTTACAATTCAATCATGCATATACTTTTGCTGTGACTGGATATGTGTGTCTGTATGGATTTGTATATCACCTAAAATGTACTCAACATTATTTTATTAGGAGGGATGTATGATTTTTCTGTGTCTGTTTCACCTTGCTTCAATGGAATGGAAGAATGGACTATGACCTACTCAGTGATTCCATGTGAGAACATTTCTTGTTTCTTCAGATTTTTACTCACTTATGTACAACACAGAACACCTCTGTGCGATTGATTGAATAGCTGCCTTTACTTAACATGCTTTGTATTTTATATTTCAGTGTTTGAATTTAGCCGCATCGGCTACAAGATAGTGGTCTGGTACAACAATCAGAAGTGGTTTGAACAAACCAGGACAGATTTATTATGCCCTGATCTGAAAATATGTACCATCCTCAAAGGAGGTATGTATCACAAATAAATAACTACAATTTAAATGTAACCATGTTGTCTGCTGTGGTTGGATCTAATCAAAGGAACAGGATGTGGGTGCAGCTCTAACCAAGAGTCTAAACATTTATATGTAACCAAACAAGGTTAATGACAGGAAAAATGCAATTTCTGTTAAGAAAAGTAGCTATGACCTCTCTCCATTCCCCACCCTCCTCACCAACCCTTGCCTTGTCCTGGTTGTTTTTATGATATAGCATTATGATTTCCAATGGCCCTTGGCCATAGCATAGATTACTTTTTCTTATGATGACTGTTGGAAAGATGATTCACTTACTTAGATAAATGTAGCAGTTGTAAGTGGCTTTGGATAAAGGTGTCTGCTAAATGCCTAAATGTAAATGTACGTCCTACAAGACTAATTGCCTATGCCAACTCTTACAGTATAACTATCTAGCTTTATCCAACTCTTACAGTATAACTAGCTAGCTTTATCCAACTCTTAACTCTGTATCTCTGTCTTCAACTCTGGTGGTTGCATATAATATGTAACAGCCCTTTTTACTTGCTTTCAGAATCCCTGCATGATACTATTCCCTTTTCTACTATACCATATCTGCTGCCACAGGTGAGTGAGTACTATCATTATTTTTGAAAATAGATATATCTATACTGTATGAGATGCCATGGCACGTAGGTACTGTGCTATACTGATGTGCCATTTTTTATTTCCTTGGTCTTGTAAATCACAGTTTGTACTATGTGCGCTATATAAATCACGTTTTATTTGATTTGGTGTAAAGAACTACAGTATGTAGGCCAGTAAATGTAGACAATTATTACCTATTCATTTAATTACATTTTTATTTTATTTAGTACATTTATTAGTACAATTTAGTACATTTCATTAATTTACTGTTTCATTTCAGGGGAGGTATGACGTCTACGTTGAGATGTTGAATTTGAGTGGCATCCTGGATGTGGAAAATTTAAAAATCAACATCACTGCTGATGTGAAATAGAGGACAAAATACACTAGACTAGAGTGTAGCTTGATATTGACTGTCATTTTCATGTTTTGATGTGTTTGTGTGTGACTGAGGAAAGAGTATGAAATATGCGTCTTAATAAAGATGTCATTGTTTGAAAGTAGTAATAAAGATCCTCTCTTTCCAAAAATCAGTATCACGTTATCAGTATCAATGTATCCGGTCTGCTTTATGGATGTAATGAATGACCAACACCACTAGGAGGCAGTGGCAGTCAAATAAAGATGATTTAAAAATAAATAAATAAATAGGTGTGGTAATCTGATGTCATAAACCAATGTTGGGTAACCTATGGGATTAGTCATCTAAATACATCTTGTTTCTCAGATGAATAATGTCCTTTATCTGTATGAATAAATTGTTTTCGCAAACAAAAAATGGGGTGGCTGTGGCACAGGAGGTAGAGCCGGCGTCTAATGATCGCAAGGTCAGCTGTTCAATCCCCAGCTCCTGTCCACGTGTCGAGGTGTCCTTGGGCAAGACACTGAACCCCAAAATTGCTCCCAATGAGTCAGCTGGCGCCTTGCATGGTAGCTTGCTGCCATTGGTGAATGGGTGAATGAGAGGCCATTGTAAAGCTTTGGAATAAGGTGCTATATAAGTGCAGACCATTTCCCAAAAAACAGGACCACGTTCCACACAAGCCTGGTTGTGGATTGAGATACACGGGGGTATTTTCAGCCTGTGGGAGGTGGTTAACCAGAAAGGAAAGCCCAGAAACTTTCAAGCATCCCTCCCTCCCTCCTCCCTCTTTCCTCCTCCCGCTTCTTCCACCCTCCCTCCTTCTCTCCTATCTCAATAGTCTCAAGTGGCTTTCTCACCTTGTCTCCTAAACAAACAGGTGAGCATATCAGGTGAGCTTGCACCTGTCCAGTTCTGTCGAGTCATTTCAAATTCACTTCACTATTCAAATACTACCTCTACCATCCACTGCCACCGAGTGCAATACTACTGCTATTTCTGTTATTTGTATTTCTACCACTATTGTATTGCTCAATTTGCAGCTTGTCTTATTGTCTCTTGTAACTATTGCCTCTCTGCCTTATTTGCCTGATTTGTCTGTTCATAACTTTTGACATTTTATTTCTCTTGTCGCTGCAATGTCAGGGAACTGAAGCCTAAGAAATGATATGTATAATGGAATGTAACAAGAAACTTGAAACTTCTGATTTTTTGCACTTTTCAAGAATAGGCTGAAGATGTTCTGTTCGGCTTTTAATTTACTGTATTTTAAACGCTGACAGTGAAGGCTTGGTTTTTAACTGATGGATTTATTCTTATTTTTTTTATTTAAAATTGTTATTTTTTAATTGTTAGTATATTGCACTTTTTTCTTTCTTTAATGTATTTATCTTTCCTGCAAAGCACTATGAATTTGCATTCAGTTATGTTCTTAAATAAATACATTTCCCTCTCTCCCTCCCCCCTCTCTCCCTCCTCCCTCTCTCCCTCCTCCCTCTCTCCCTCCTCCCCTCTCCCTCCTCCCCCTCTGCCTCCCTCCTCCCCCTCTCCCTCCTCCCCCTCTGCCTCCCTCCCTCTCTCCCTCCTCCCCCTCTGCCTCCCTCCCTCCTCCCCCTCTCCCTCCTCCCCCTCTGCCTCCCTCCCTCTCTCCCTCCTCCCCCTCTGCCTCCCTCCCAGGCTGCCATTTTGGTACTCAGTTGTGACTCATGGGGAGCCACATAATCAGCTGCTGAGTATTGTCATTCATTGAGGAACTGGCTTCATATCTGATTTCCCTGCTCCAACCCAACAGGAAGGGAGGGATGGATGGAGCATCTCATAAATAAAACCCCAGCATCGATTGATATCAATCGAAATATAGTGACTTAAAATAAAAGAAAGAATCTAATCTATTGATCATAGGTGTGATGGGTCCACAGTATCTTGTGATTGATGGCATGCCATAAATGCTTGGGTCACCAGGCTAGAAGTTACTGAACATACATCTCATACCTCCTAGCAAGATATCAATGAATCAGTAGTTGCAGCTTACTCCCTTTGTAGAAAAGCCGAATGATATTCAGCCTGTGTTTTTACAGCAGGCCCGAGGCCTAGCTGGCAGGTGAACCCATATGTAACCAATGACGTACTTGGGGCAATCCAACAATGTGGTCTATATATAAATGTGCCATGGCACTGTGTGTGTGTGTGTGTGTGTGTGTGTGTGTGTGTGTGTGTGTGTGTGTGAAGAACTTGACAGTCTGGGGTTGGAGGTTGGGAGCGGGCGAAAGCCCTGCAGCCGGTGCAATGTTGCCATGCCGATGACGAGGAAGAGCAGGTGCCACTGGACAGACAAAACGACCTCGGAGCTTTGACCCAGAGGGTCTATCAATCTAGCTCTAATGGCAGAGTGGTGTGTGTGCGCGCATGTGCGTGTGCTCACACGTGTGTGCCTGTGTGTGTATAGAGGGTGGTGGGTGGGCAGGGTTAATTGAGGAGCCTCCCCCAGCCCCAGAATGTGCTCAAAATGGAGAAGTGAGGAGGACAAATCAGCTGAGCAACATCTACATGTATTACCTCAGGGGACCAGAGTGAAGTTGTTGAGCAGGTTTTACATGTATTACAGCAGGGTGAAGTTGTTGAGCAGCTTTTACATGTATTACAGCAGGGTGAAGTTGTTGAGCAGCTTTTACATGTATTACAGCAGGGTGAAGTTGTTGAGCAGGTTTTACATGTATTACAGCAGGGTGAAGTTGTCGCAAGGGACTGATCCAGGATCAACATGCTCTCCCCAAATACTAACCTTGACCACTAGTGGGAGAAGCTAAGAACCGACCCAAGATCAGTGTCTAGGAGCAAATTCACAGCACTTTACTGTGACATGGACTTGTGACAGCTTCAGCTTTTGAAGATATATATTGCTGTTCTCTCATTTTCATGTTTCATCTGATTGGAATATGTGTATCAATGCGAAAGAAGGTAATGCGACAATACCATCTCATGATTATCCAACACAGTCAGAGTTAGCCTAACTTGACAAACTTAACTTGGTGAAAATCAAATGAAAAGTAAATGTGTGTTGTATTGGGACAGGAGCAGAAATGATGACCTGTGAAATGTGAGCCTGTGTGTGTGTAGTGGGAGATGGTTGAGGTTTGACACTGTCTCTCATTCACATGCCTACTATCCCCTGTAACTGGCGCTGGGTGACCTTGGCGTTTCCCACAGAAATATCTCTCAAACACACACACACACACACACACACACACACACACACACACACACACACATACACACACCGACTAAGTTTATACTCCACTCTCTTTTTTAGTTCCAGGCCCTCTCTTGAGAGTGGGGATAAGTCTAGAGCAGATACATCAAGAGGTTGTTGAATGGTAAGGGAGGGAATTTAAAAAGGATTCGCCCCCCCTCCACACACACACACACACACACACACACACACACACACACACACACACACACACACACACACCCCTTTCCCCAGAACTCCGAAGCATTGCTTTCAACCTTCAGACCTGTGACACCAGGTGAGTGAACTTAATAGCCAACCAATGACATTCATGCATTCATCAATGAACTCTGTGGCGGAAAGGGTTCTATCGAGGTGGTGGAACCAAAAAAGATTTCCCCAAAGGGTCTTCCTACAGGGACAAGCCAGAGAACCCTTTTGTATCGTGAGTACAGAGAGAGACCCACAACCACAACCACCTCATTCAGAGCCCCCAAAAGTGACACTCTCCCATGCACCCGGAGCAGCAGCTGTCCAGAAGGCCTATTTTAGTCCCAGGATTGCCACAGCTATCCCCCAGACAAGGGCCAATTTTCACACTGGAGGGTTAGACTGCCTCTAATAGAATAGTACGCCTGCTGCTAGGGCAGATCAACTTAAGCAAGGGGGAATTCCCCCCCTCCGATCCTGCCTCCTAACACACCCTTTAATAAGAGGTTTAATAACACAAAGTATTGTAGGACAGTAAGAACAGAATATGTAATTCAAATTGTCACGTGAATATGTTTGAGGAAAAACATGGCATGAAACATGTACGTAATTGTGAAATTAAATGAGTGCACCAATGCATGTACTGTAGATCTGAGTCCAAGTGTGGCTCACTTAAAAATAAAAGATTACACATACAATTGGACGGACACAAAATGAATGTAAACTCACTTTTTTAATTTGCTACTGATGGAAACATTTGCCGAAAAATACAATCGTTATTGTCTGAATAACATCAAATATCAAAACTATTGTCAATATCTCAACAATGCTTACATACAATGAGATTTCCTTTCAAGTCTGGCAACAGTCTAGAAATATTTAATTGATTTTAAAAATGACCAAATGAATCTATCAAATATACTCTTACAGTTACATTTCCCAAACAGGCTAGTTTTCCAAAACACAGTTTAAAACATTTTAGAAAACCCACAGACAGACTCTGAGTTGTGCTTTGTAAAAAGGCCTAGAAATCGTACAGAATGTATATTGACATATAAATCGTACAGAAAAAGACTGTCACTGTGCATTAAACATCAACGACAACAGCTCAATCATTCTGGGCAACAAAAAAAACAATGGCTGCAGCATCAGTTAAAACTAGTAGAAAATAGCCTTATACATAGCTGTGTGCAAATACAGTTTAGACAAGAAAAATACAATTCTATATCATTCATGGCTCTTGCAGCCTTTCTTTTAACTCATCAAGATATAAACATTCAGAAGTACATTATAGTACAGTATTCAATTCTCCATCTGAAGCTGTCTCCTTCCCTCACTCCTTCTCACATACTATGGCAGCCTGACCAAACCTCTGTAAAAACACCTCAATGTTACCACTGCCCTGAAATCCCATTCAAGCTCAATTCATAGTAGGGAGCGGCACCATGTTGGCACCAAGGTTCCGTGACAAGAACATTCTAATGGCACAAGAATGGGACTGTCATAGAATCTTTCCATGACAACAACATTCTAATTCCAATAGAATGTGAGTGTAGAACCTTTGGTGTCAACATGGGGCCACTTAAAGTTCCACGGTTTGCCGAACTCTGTAAATTGTTTATGAATCTGAGGCAGACTATTGCACGAGAGCATCTACTACAAACTGAGCTTAATACATCCTTCGCATGAAACACACACCATACTTTCAGCATTTTCCTCAATGAAAATGTAACCCCTGCCAGAAAATAAAAATCTATATCTCATACAACTGTCAACAGTTACCTATCTTACACTCTATATATTCAAAGTCATATAATACATTTTAATCTATTCAAACAGAACAAACAGAACATATTAATAATTCCCCCAAAAATAAACAAAATCTGCATGCATAAATTAACTAGGCACACAAACATGATGATAGGGTAACGGTGTCATAAATAAGTTATAATAATAATAATAATAATAATAATATTAATGAAATACAGCAATCAGTCTATTATATCACAGGATTAAGACAAGGACCTCTTCCTCTGTGTCCTCAGGGGTAAACTGGAACATTTGTATACAAGCCCAGCTGACGGGCATCCATCTCCAGACAACTGAACATGTTCAACACCGTTCCACAAGTAGCTTTGAAACATGACGAAAATAAAACTAAAAATCCAATAATGGATTCATTGAGTGTACATAAATCTATTAGGTCATCTTTCATGGCTACACGACTAGGTGTTATTCAGTGGAGGCTGGGGAAGGTACAAATCGGAGGACGGACTCGTTGTAATGCATGGAATGGAATTAATGTTCCATTACATGCATTACAATGATCCTGTCCTCCGATTTGTACCTTCCCCAGCCTCCCCTGGTGTTATTCCAGAAAGAGTGATGGAGAGGGGCGTTGAGCTGCTCTAACTACCATGCAGGTTTCACAACCATGCAGGTGAGTAAAGGAGGCCTATGAGGTACGGCCTGGCTCCTGTCCCAGACCAGCCCCTGGTAGACACCTGCGTACATCTGTAAGGATTGGATGGACAGGTATTACAATATATGCTACAGGTGCAATACGCAGACATTGTTTGTCTTCATACGAAGTACAAATGTGTGTGTCTTCTTTATCAAATCATAGAGGTGCGTTAGATTTTCTCAGACGACCCTGATTGGAAATCAGGGGACCCCAAGTTTGGGAACTGCTGGGCTAGGGGTTGTTTTAGAGTTGGGGGGCTGCTGGGGTAGCTGGGACCCAGGGTTGGACAAATTAAAAGATATCAGGATGCAAAATAAATTAGACATTGATTAACCAACCCAAGCGCAAAAAATAATATATGTCGTCTATTTCTATGTGAGAAAATCAAACACAGTTCCTGAACATTATTCTACAAAATGCAACTACATTCCCTTATTTCAAATGTAATTGCTCACAGTCAAATCAAACTACTCTCTCGTTCTCTCAGGATCTCAATCTGTATATTTATTCTTCTATTCATGAGACTATAAATAAATATCATGTGTCATATTTGCAGCAAATACATGAATTTGTGTATATCGAAATGAACAATAAAGCCTTCATTGCACAAAACAATTCCCACACTTGCCTTTGTGCATAATGTGGCAACTAATTAATTGA
Organism: Nansenia antarctica; assembly: GCF_963989245.1. NCBI lineage: Eukaryota > Metazoa > Chordata > Actinopteri > Argentiniformes > Microstomatidae > Nansenia > Nansenia antarctica. The sequence continues at coordinate 422,759 of NW_027663469.1, forward strand.
GTCAATGCAAGTCTTCCAACTTCATCCTCATGTAATGTAAAAATGTGTTAAATGGAAAGCAACCAATTTGGTACAATATGAAGTGTGTGAACGATAGTAATCGGTAATCATTTTGCCTAAGAGCAAAACATCTAACCCTTGTTTCATTGAATCAGGAAAAACATGACTAAATACCACATATGTTTTTATTAGGGCTACTACTACGTAGCTCTAAATTACTTCAGAAAATAAATCTCTAAAAAAGAATATAATCAATCAAATATATATAATTGTATCTAATAATTGTTGCCAGGCTCTAACCACTACAACTGGTTATTCAGATTCTAATGAAAGTGTCAAATGCTTGACTCTCGCCCTCTTTGTCAAACAGACAAAGAGTTCAGATACAGTAAAGACATTGAAATTAAACTTTGCAGTTGGTAAATATTGCACAATAACTGTTTTGTGTAACATAGGCTTTATGGAAACTCCTTTGGATTTGAAGGACCTTGAAACAGTCAGAGAAAAAAATATATTAAAAAAATACTTTTTGATACCTCATAATATCTACGGATAAACAAAAGGGACAAAAGGCAAAGGGGAAAATAACAGACAACTATACAAGACTAATGCAGGTTGAAACAGGGCCATGCACAAGTACACCATTAACAGTGTGTGGTGGTTCTGTGATGAGAAGTTACTGTACAGGCAAATACTTTCAAATACTTTGAGCGTCTGCTTGTGCCTGCCTGGGGAGCCAGATGGGGTGGGCTTTGACCTTTTGGTAGTATCTCGTTGGTTCCACAGTGCTAGGCAAACTCAATCAATCACAGATGAAATGACTTCCAAATACTATTTAGACCCAGGTCTGGTACACACACCACGCACACACAGAGGGGTGTCTTCCACAGAGGGTAGTGTACAGCAAACACAGACTACCACTTGAACTCCAACTCCCACGGGCAGCAAAGACTACACCACCACCACACATTCCCCCCTGGCAGCCCTTTGGCTCATAGATCTCCCCACTAAAACGTCAGATGGTAAAATAGTAAGGCAGCTGTTTGCTTCTGTCAACTAAAAGTGCATCTCTGAACATATCTAGTCGAATCCCCCCCCCTCCCTCCTCCCTCCCCCCTCCTCCCCCCCTCCCCCCCCCCCTCCTCCCTCCAGGGCAGATGGAGTGGCAAAGCACTTGACTGGTAACAGCTTGGATCAGCAGATTTCTATCTCTTTTTTTTTTTTTTTTTTTTTTTTTGCTTTCCCAACGACTGCTTGCTTCAGCTTTCACAGAACCCAAGCAGGTCACAAATCATCGCCAGCGAAACTGGGCAGCAGCCTCGGAGGCCCAGCGGTCCTGGGGTCTCATCTTTCTCTCCACCGTGTTTCACTCTATTTCCAGTCCTCCGTTTGCCTGTGTCTGTGTCTGTCTGACCGGCGCCATTTTTAAAGGCCGTTGATGCAACTTGCAGAGAGAGTTAGGGGCCTACGCCGCTAGTTTTGATGAGTTCACTGAGGGGGTCAAAACAGTTAGAGGGTTAGGAAGTGAAGTTGAATCACATTCAGAACTGTCTTTGATATTCATCATAACATTGCCGTCAACACTGAAGCTATTGTGAAATGTAATGTTGAAATAATGAAATAACCAAAATGCAGTGTTGTGCTGTGTTTAACTGTGTCTTACCTGAGTTCAGATTCCGTCAGGTTAAAAAATGGACAAAAATTATTGCTAGACCAACATTCAACAGCATAACTAGGGCAACCAGAATTGAATTAGGACCCTGTGAAATAAAGACAAAAGAAAAAAAAATGCAGGACAACATTTTAATCGGGGCATTAGAACGACAGATATTCACACTGACCTGTTTTAACGTTTTACACAGTTTTCTTCAAATGACACCTTTCTCTGTCTCCTTGGACCCATTATCTGGCTTCTAGAATATGTGTTACTTACTGACTCCTCTACGTTGTCGCTGGCGATCTCCATGCTGGCTTGTTTGGTGTCTGCCAGGCTCCTCGGCTTAATCGACTCCTGTTTCTTAAGTTTGGGCTCTTTTGGCTCAGGTTTGCTCTCTTTGGCGAGGACGACATAGGCGGGTTTTGGCGTCACAGGTCTCGGGCTGGGCGCTCTGATCATCTTGGCGGGTGGGGGCAACCGGGCGAGGGCGGAGGGGTGCACCTCCCCGTGTTCCTCTGGGTCTTCGGGGGGGATCTTAACTTCGGCCTTCACCGGGTAACCGTGGTACTGAGTATGCAGCTGCCCGTTGACGGAGGTGCTGCCCGCCGGCTCCACCGCGTTGGACAGCTTCGGCTGGGGCGCTGCTTCCTGCCTGACTTCCTGTTTGAGTGAGAGCTTGGAGGCTGCCTTGGTGATGCCTGCGGTCAGGCTCTCAGCGGTGGGGGTCTTGTTGTCCTTGCTGCCGAAGAAGCTCTTCTTTGGGGCCGGGGCCGGAGCCGGGGCCGGGGCCGGTGCCGGGGGTGGGGGGGACGGAGGTGGCGAGGCCACAGGGCTGTTGGACGGGGAGTGGTCAGGGGTGGTGCCTTTGCGGTAGAAGTGAGGGCTCCCCGAAGGAGACTTCTCTTTCTTCACCTCTGGGACTGGTACATCAATAGGCTCGTTGAATCTTTGCTTTATGTAGTCAGGGCCTGGAAAATGGAAGGAGACATATAATACGTATTTATTAAGATTAAGATCACTTTATTGTCCATAGGACATTTTTACAAACACATGAATGCACATGTTGTATTTTCTTTATTTGTAGCACAGTACTCTACTCAACTTTCAAGTCAATGCCATGTTGTTTTCTATCACAATCAACACACATTTGTCTGTTGCTTTAGTTGACTTGAGGATAAACTTATATGTGACACGTTCTAATGCTTTGGTCCTCATATCGGCAATCAATCAAAATGTTCAGACTTTTCTTTTGAAACATGGAACTACGTTTCAACGTTGGTTAGAATCACAACACAAACTCGTTAGTCGAGCCAAAATACTGCAACGAAATAGATTTGATGAATAATCCCCACTGCTACCTAGTTAACTATAACACTACTTTACATTGTTAGCAGGCTCACAAAACAAGCTGTGTTAGTTGACTAGCGAGTGTGTCATTGATTTTAAACAACTTTCTTTCTTTTTTTCTGATTTATTCACATTTTTCGAAAGAAAAGTCCAATCATTACATCGGATCCCGACATGAGGACTAAAGCATTAGAATGTGTCACATATATATACAGTGCAATCCACAATTATTGGCACCCTTGGTAAAGATGAGTAAACAGGGTTATAAAAAGTTAACCTTTTGGTGAATTAGATTAATGTCACACTGAAAAAAAAAAAGAGAAACACCCAACCTTTAATTGAAGTAAATTTATTCTGAGAAAAAACAGTTCTGTCATCAAGAAATATTTTTTTCTAACAAATATATACATACAGTATATATCATGTATATCATTTGATGTTGCCCTTAGGGATCACAATTCACCCTTAGTTCACTGTCAGTTAGCTCAGGGTTATCATGCCTGTTCTGGAGAGATGATTTCACATACAGAGTAATCACTCCACTCCTTAGTTAACGGAGTTTCAGAGCCTCTCCAGTTGGTTTACGATTCCTGTTAGAGGTTCCAGGCATTCTTTGGATTCTCCTAACCACCGATGAGGCCAGAGCTATCCTACAGCTGACACCTCCACAGCTTCTCAGGCCAACAAGGCTGACACCTCTTTTCTGCAAGCTTGTTGTAGCATGTTGTTTTCAAATGGAAAGTTTACTCTATCTGTCCATCTATCTATCTATCTATCTATCTATCTATCTATCTATCTATCTATCTATCTATCTATCTATCTATCTATCTGTCTGTCTATCTATCTATCTATCTATCTATCTATCTATCTATCTATCTATCCATCTATCTATCTATCTATCTATCTATCTATCTATCTATATATATCTGTCTGTCTGTCTGTCTGTCTGTCTGTCTGTCTATCTATCTATCAATATGTCTGTCTGTCTATCTATCTATCTATCTATCTATCTGTCAATATGTCTGTCTGTCTATCTATCTATCTATCTATCTATCTATCTGTCTGTCTGTCTGTCTGTCTATCTATCTATCTATCTATCTGTCAATATGTCTGTCTGTCTGTCTATCTATCTATCTATCTATCTGTCAATATGTCTGTCTGTCTGTCTGTCTATCTATCTATCTATCTATCTGTCAATATGTCTGTCTGTCTGTCTATCTATCTATCTATCTATCTATCTATCTATCTATCTATCTATCTATCTATCTATCTGTCTATCTGTCTATCTGTCTATCTGTCTATCCATCTTCATTCACTGATGTCATGTCAAGTGACAAAGGTCAGACTGGGTTTGAGGGTTCAAAGCTGAGCTGGGGTTAGGGACTCAGCAATGTGACATCATCACACAAAACAGGTCAACAGGGCAGGCTTAAATACATGACACTGTGACCTTATTGCTCTTTTGAAAATGTTCCTCTCTAAACGCTGACCTTGTCTTTTTCCCCGGAGGTGGATGTGCATATGCTGGAGAGCACCAATTGAGTTATGCTAATTATATTCCACCCCTCACAAAAGATATTCCACCCCTACATTTCCATTTCAGATTAGCATATGCATCAGTCTCAGACTCAACAGGATGAAGAGACATCAACCAGACACAAAGGACATGGGACAAAGCAGGTTACATGGAGGGGGTAGTGATGGTGGGGTCTAGTTGCCCCTGGGGGCAGCTGCTCATGGGCACCGATCTACAACCAGTTAACCCTACCAACAACCTAGCCATAACCATTGGAGGGGAGATCTCCAAACTGACCCGAGACCAGGGGGGTCATTTATAAAACTTTGTGTAGAACTGGCGTGAAAAGGTTGTACGTAGACAAGCAAGAACGTTTACGCACACAAAGATTCTGATTCATAACACAGTGCAAACGCACGTCCCACGCCTTTTCCCTTTATAAATCACAATCAACTCTAACTTTTGCGCATGTGAACGAGTGTCTTGTCCCACCCTTTTAACGCCCATAGTTGCCTATAAATGATCAGTGAAACACACTTGTATCTGCCCGATTGAAGCATCGAAAACAGAATCAGCTTAAATTTAATTTGTCCTCCTGTTCACCTTATTATTTATGAGAATACATTTCATAACATGTATTGTATTGTAAGTATTGTTTCATAATTACAGATCCAACATATTTGTACAACATATTTGAGGGGTTGTTTCGCAAAAACAATCTCCGTTTCCTAAATCATGTTTTAATTGTTTCTTTTTTTTTACATTCAATTCAACTTTATTGACAGAGTACAAGCACTAAGACAACGAAACACAGTTCAGCATCTAACCAGATAGTGTATAGTGCAAAAGCCATGAATGTATGGACAGTATAGGCTACGGTATTACAGTGAGTATTATAAGTAAATGAATATAACGTTGGTATACGTGCAATGAATATGAATGTGAATGTGGCGTGTTCCAAGATGGCGGCGCGATCAGACGCGAGGCTGGAGGGGCTACCGACGTTGGTGCTTTTTAGTGTTTTTAAGTACATTTGTATGTACATTTTTATTTTAGTACTTATAGGGAACGGTTGTGTAAATAGTACCTACAGCAGACTAGACTTACTAGAAGTTGGTGCGCAAAACGAGAGGACAGTAACAGCAGAGTTCCTGAAGCAACAAAAGATCCCACTCGACATTGCTCGGTCGCCGGGAGAACAATGGTACTCAGTCCCGTCTCTGAGGCGCAAACGTCGGCGTCGAGACCGTAAGCAACGCCGAGGCCGCAGGGGAGGCCTGCTAGCTAGGCTAAAGAGGAGCCCAGATAAGCCTGCTTTGCCGAGTATCTTTCTGCTTCCAATAACACCGTGGGGGACAGCTGTGTGATTATTCTCACAGAAACCTGGCTCAACGACTCCATCTTGGACTCGGCCGTCGGGCTAGAAGGCCGCACTCTACACAGAGCGGACAGGACATTGCTTAGTGAGAAGACGCACGGAGGCGGCCTCATTATATCTACGAAGGACAGCTGGTGCTTAAACACAAAAACTGTAAGTAGCCACTGCTCCCCAGACCTGGAATACTTGACTGTTAAATGCCGACCCACATACCTCCCGAGGGAATTCAACGCGGTGTACATAACATCTGTTTACATTGCGCCTAGCGCGGATGGTAGCTTAGCATTGGCGCGGCTACATGACGTCATCAGTAGTGGACAGAGCGCAGACCCACAGGCAGTTCATATAATCGCCGGGGACTTCAATCATGCTGACCTGAAGGTAGTACTACCGAAGTTCTATCAGCATGTTAAATGTGCAACAAGAGGAGAAAAAACACTGGATAAGGTATACACCAACATCAAGCTTGCTTACAAGGCTAGACCGCTATCTCATCTAGGCATGTCTGACCACGTGTCAATCCTCCTGATCCCAGCCTACACTCCCATGAGGAAAAGTGCTCCCATCACCACTAAGACTGTCAGAACCTGGCCAGCAGGGTCCGCTCCACTGCAGATCTGCCTGAATGACACCTCATGGCAGGAATATGAGCATGAGGACCTGGAACAGTTCACGTCGTCGGTTCTGAACCACATAGTGAACTGTACCAACTCAGCCACCGTGGACAAACGTGTCCGGGTCTACCCCAACACGAAGCCATGGATGACTGTGAAGGTCCAAAAACTGCTCAAGGAGAGGGACAACGCCTTCTCAGCGAAGGACACACTGCTGTACAGCACCACCAGGGCTAACCTAAAGCGTGGCATCCGGGAGGCCAAGGCAGACCACAGAGAGAAGATTGAGGAATGTTTCCTGAGCAACGACTCCAGGCGGGTGTGGCAGGGGGTTCAGCACATGACAAACTTCAGAGCCAACAGGCTCACAGCCGCGGAGGACGACCCCCTGCTGGCGGAAAAGCTGAACTCCTTCTACGCCCGGTTTGACGAGGGTCGAACGGAGGTAACCACAACACAAACACCACTCTCTCCAGCTCTCAGCAGCCTCACCCTCACAGAGCATGAAGTGAGACGCGTGCTGAAGGCGGTGGACCCCAGGAAAGCCTCAGTGCCGGATGGCGTCCTGGGACGGGTGCTGAGGGACTGCGCCGACCAGCTGGCCGGGGTTTTCACCAACATCTTCAACCAGTCCCTGTCCCAGGCCACCATCCCACCCTGCCTGAAAACCTCAACTATCATCCCAGTCCCGAAGAAAAGCACGGTGAGCTGCCTAAACGACTACCGCCCGGTGGCACTCACACCAATCATCATGAAGTGCTTCGAGAAACTAGTCCGGGCCCACATAGTCACACGCCTCCCGCCCAACCTGGATCCATACCAGTTCGCCTACAGAGCCCACAGGTCCACAGAGGACGCCATCGCGACGACTCTCCACTCCACTCTATCCCACCTGGAGAGGGGAAACAGCTACTCTAAACAGACTGCTCTTTGTGGACTTCAGCTCTGCCTTCAACACCATCCTTCCAGACAGGCTAGTGACCAAACTACTAGACCTGGGACTATCACACTCTATATGTGCATGGATCAAGGACTTCCTGTCTGACCGCCCCCAGAGGGTGCGGGTGGGCTCCCACACCTCCACAGCCCTCAGACTCAGCACTGGGTCCCCCCAGGGCTGCGTGCTAAGCCCCATCCTCTACAACCTCTACACCTACGACTTCACCCCCGTCCACCCCAGCAACTCCATCGTAAAGTTTGCAGACGACACCACCGTGGTGGGCTGCATCTCGGGGGGGGGACGAGGCGGCGTACAGGGATGAGGTGGAGCAGCTGGGCAAGCTGTGCAAGGTTAACAACCTGCTGCTGAACCAGTCAAAGACCCAGGAAATCATCGTGGACTTCAGGAGGAAAAAATCTGAGGTCCAGCCCCTGCTCGTCGATGGAGGGAGCGTGGAGAGAGTCTCAACCCTCCGATTCCTGGGGGTGCACATACAGGATGACCTGTCCTGGAAGACCAACACAGCAGCCATCATCAAGAAGGCACAACAGCGGCTCTACTTCCTGAGAGTCCTCAGGAAAAACCACATCGGACAGGAGATGCTTGTGACCTTCTACCGCTGCGCAGTGGAGAGCATCCTCACCTACTGCATCTGCGTGTGGTTCTCCAGCTGCACAGCCGCAGAGAGGAATGCGCTACAGAGAGTCGTGAGATCGGCCCAGAAGATCACCGGCGCCCCCCTCCCCTCTCTGGAAGAGCTGTACAACACACGCTGCCTCAGGAAGGCCTCCAAGATCTCCAGAGACCCATCCCACCCTGGGAACGAACACTTTGCTCGGCTGCCCTCGGACAGGCGGTTCAGGACCATGTTCGCAAGGACAAACAGACTGAAGCTCAGCTTCTACCCCAGGGCCATTCAGGCCCTGAACACAGCAAAGACCTAGGTTCTAGGCCCTGGACAATCTAGACAATTTGATGGCAGCTACTAGATTGAAATCAAGTGCAATACTGAAACACAACTGTGAACATTTCAAACCTGCAAACTGCGACACTTTAAATGAATGTGCAATAACACTATGTGCAATATGACAACCCTCGGGTACATAAGGTTCAGAGATAGGAAATGTTAGAATAGGTATAGCATAGCATAGAGTACAGCACAGTGTTTTATTTGTATAGTATAGTATAGTGGATAGTGTACATAGCCTTTATTTATGTAAACCAGCTCTTTTCCCTTCTTGTTTTTAGTTTTTTTTCCTAGCACCAGGGGAGCCCCCCCTCCCAAATGTCGTTGTTTGGTACCTGTACTATATCAATGACAAATAAAGACCATTCCATATATGTAATATATTTGCATGAATATCAATATGTACAGTAAAGATATATGTACAGTGTGATATGTACAGGACAAGGATGAATATACTGTATGTACAGTTTGCAGTGTGCGCATATATTTTTTGTGTGCACTCCAGGGAACTCTTCATATAATACGTGAGAGGTAATATTTCGATTTATTTTACTCAATGGTATCAATTTCAAAGCGTTTCTCGGTTTTCATCCTTCAGCCATCGAAGTCGCAGTTGCTTATTTTTCCAGTTTCTGTGCGTACGCATGGGTCCGAGTGTACGTAGAGGACTGCACATTTTCATGTCAAGTAGTTTTTTTTATAAATCCCAAAATTGGCTTTACGCATGCTTTATTGCGTACACAACGTTTATAAATTACCCCCCCAGCACAGTGAGCCGAGTAGGGGTCACCAGGCTGATGGAAGACTGGGGACAGTTTGGGGGTGATGTACACAAATGATCCTTTGTTTTTTTTAGGCTATAGTACCTGGTTAATGGAGGTGTGGAGGGGCATAGGGAGGGGACTGAGAGTGTGGGGTTTGATTGTCAGGTTACCTGGTTGATGGAAGCCGGGAGCTAGCTCCCTGGCCACGGACCTGGCGATGTCAGAGTCCTGACTGGCAGACTGGCCCGCCTGGTCAGCTGCATCTCCCTTAGCCCTGGCGTGGGACGTCCTGGAGGAAAACACAGTTACAGTTAGGTCTGGTTAGGACTGAAACCAAGCACAGTTAGGTCTGGTTGGGACTGAAACCAAGCACAGTTAGGTCTGGTTAAGCCTGAAACCAAGCACAGTTAGGTCTGGTTAGGACTGGAACCAAGAACAGTTAGGTCTGGTTAGGACCTGAACCAAGCCCTGTTAGGTCTGGTTAGGACTGGAACCAAGAACAGTTAGGTCTGGTTAGGACTGGAACTATGCCCAGTTAGGTCTGGTTAGGACTGGAACCAAGAACAGTTAGGTCTGGTTAGGACTGGAACTATGCCCAGTTAGGTCTGGTTAAGACTGGAACCAAGAACAGTTAGGTCTGGTTGGGACTGGGAGAGGTGGTTAGTGTCGGTAAAGTCAACTTAGACCTGAAGACTTGTTACGTGTTAGCTTGCAGAGCTAATGTGTAGGCTTGTGGCACCCGTTATTGTGCTTCAGTGATAACTGAAAAGGATGTATTCATTCAGTCATTTTATCATTTGGAAACATAACCATGTTACCAAGAACATGAATGAATAAATAAATAAATAGATGAATTGAATTTGTTTCAATGACTGAACAGCTCAATAATATTTTAAGAGGTATTTTCATATATTTCTATATGGGTGTCTGTAATGTAATTCAACCACTCTAATCATTCTATGAATTCCATTTGATTCTACCTGTCCTTTCAACAATCTTGTGGGGAGAACTACTATTGTTCCCTCTCTGAAATGGGTAAGGTTCAGCCCTGAGTCTAACATAGTAGGGATTGTAAGAACTAGCCTTATATCAAATCACATTTTGTGACAGATTTTGTAGGAGCTGATCATTTCGACATTACTTCCTGGTCCGATAAAATTATGTTTTTTTGCTTATTTGCTAAAATACAATAATATTTCCTGGCTATTAAGACAACAAAGACCACTAATAACTTGTTGTGGTGACAATCAGTGAAATGTTCCTTTAATGGACCAGAAAAGCAGTAGGCTATCTAAATATTTATTAATGTTTGTATGGCTACTGTAACTTAGCAACCCTGCTTCATGACGCACCCTTCTTGGATTGACTTTATGACCAGCAGCCAGTCACGATATAAACACCCTGCCAGACTGACTGATCGCTCCACCCGATGACCGTGCTAACAAGGCGGGCTAGGGAGCGATTGTATCAGCTTCTGCCTATGAGGCTGTCTATGAGGCTGACCCAGAGGCAGCTGGCTAGGGGGATGCTGTAGTATTAGCTTCAAGTTTTGTTTCAAGTTTCAAGTTTTATCGTTACGTCACATTACACAAGTGTAAGAGAGTAAAATCCTTAGGCTTTGGTTCCTTGACATTGCAGCACGACGACAAATAAGCCTATGAGGCTGCCAGAGAGGCTGCCCCATGGGTGGCTAGGGGGGATACTGTATCAGCTTCTGCCTATGAGGCTGCCTGGGAAGCTGCCAGAGAGGCTGTCAGAGAGGCTGCCCTATTCGGTTGTTAAGTCGTGACGTGTTTCCGGGTCCAAAGTTGGCTGAGGCGCTGTCTTCGAAATGCCGCAATAATAATAATAATTCATTATATTTATATAGCGCTTTTCTGAGGCTCAAATACCCTGACAATATGGGGAAAACGGGAAAGTGCTGTGTCCCTTGTTGTATGAATAGATCCGAGTCTAAAAAACTATTAAACTGTCATTCTACCGCTGTCGTACACTGGTATTCTGGTGCAGAGAATTTCTGGTTTGGACCCGGAAATTGCAAAACGTCACGTTTGACGTCAGACTTAACAACCGAATAGGCAACTGGCTAGGGGGGTACTGTATAAGCTTAGTGCCTGGGAAGCTGCCTGTGAGACTGTCAGAGAGGCTGCCCCATAGGCAGCTGGCTAGTCTGCCTCCCAGCCCCACAGCCTAGATAGCCTCCTGAGGGGCAGCCTCTCTGACACCCTTGCAGGCAGCCTGGGAGGCAGCAGCTGACGCCGTAGACCCCTGGCTGGGGGAGGCTGTCAGGCCAGCTAGGCCGAGAGGCTGGGGGCTACGGCTGTATTCCTGTCAGCTGTTGATAAGTCCCCTCCTGCCTTGCCTTATTTAGTCAGGGCTCAGTGCTGCTGACACTGACACACTACGGAGGAGCAGGCAGGGAGGCTGGCTGCACATGTGAGCACAGCACAGCACAGCACTTACCGTCCCTCCAACCCCCCCCCCCCCCCCTCTCTCTCTCTCTCTCTCTCTCTCTCTCTCTCTCTCTCTCTCACACACACACACACTCACATAGCCTCTATGCCTCTCTCTCTCTCTCTCTCTCTCTTGCTTGCCCCCCCACCCCCTCCCCCTCTTTCTCTTTCTCTCTGTCCCTCACTCCTCTGGGCTTCCACCCAGATGATGGGAAAAGTGTGACGCAAACGGACCCCCCCTCTCCCTCTCTCCTCACGTTCCAAAGCTCTTACCACGCCGATCAACTCAGCCACACAACCGTCTTCAAAGGCAGAAGCCTCATTTCTCACATTCTCCCGTCGAAGCCGCTCGGGGACATATTACTATTTCATGACTTGAGTTGATGTCGGTTGCGAGCGCCTAGTTATGAGAAGGGCTCATTGAAATTCATAGGCCAGAAAACGCCAGAATAAAGAACATGCTAATTAGTTGTATTCATTAGACATTTAGATAAGAAGATTATCACGAGGATAGTGAGGATGGCCTTGTAGCAATAAATAGACTATTTTGATATCTATGAACAATTGAACATGGTGGGTGTTTTATATACTGTAGGCTACTAGTAGTATTATATCATGTCTTCCACACGAATCAAGCGGACAGTGTACAATGAATCAATGTTATTGTTGTTGTTCAATGCAGTGTTGAAAGAAAGCATCCTTCGCTAGGATTGTTAGGGTTAGGGTTAGGGGGGGGACTATAGGAGGGTCCATTATCAACATCTACACACCGATATCAGAGCAGTTGTTTATTTACATTGTGTCTTTTTAATTACGCTGCACATACATATCAGAGTGACAGAGCAGACCTTTAGGGCTCTATTCCCAGCAGAAGCAGCGCAGGCTTATTGGCAATCTGTGTTTGGTGGTAACAGGTGGGCGGAGTGACGGTGAACAGAGGCGTGTTCATGACGACGAGCAGACCGAGTGCCATCAGTTGCGCTGAAAAATTCGGGCCTTGAAAATAGCAATAATATTTCAGACCCACCCCCCCTAGCACCACCACCAGTGGCCCCACCAGCGCCTGCATTTGCACTGAGACTGGTGTTACTGCGCTCCGCACTTAACTACTAACTGGCTTGCTGTGCTGTGCTGGCTTGTCCTGGTATGAACCACGGCCATCACTCGGCCCCGGCTGACATGAAGACATTTCAACCCCCTGGGGTCCTGCTCTTTTAATCACACCTTTAATGGAGACTCTCCATGCTGTTTACCCTAGGTGTAGGGTATAAGCTGTGCGCAGATAACCTTGCTTTTTGCATGTGCTTGTAAATGCTAATGGTAACCATAACCCTAACCCTTGACATTTTACAGCTAAATGTTTTGAAATTAGAATGTTTTTACCTGATCTGTTTTCACCTAATCCGATCCCTATTCCCTATTTACTGTTACTACAGTAATTACAGTGTTATTACACAGGTATTGTCCTTATAGACCTTGGCAACACAGTAAAATACACAGAGAGAGAGAGAGAGAGAGTGAGACTCTTAATCAACTGACTCTTTCTTGAGAATCTCTGTCTTGACTGAGGCGACAGGAGACCCGAATTCTGACCCTTTAGGTCACAGCAGCCCATGCAGCAGTAGAGGCTATCATCATCATCATCATCATCATCATCATCATCATCACACATGCAGACGTGGACAACCCTCCTAGACCTACCTTGAAGTGGCTATTTCTACTTTAGTCCTGGCGATAGCTGCTGCCCGTATGGCCCCTTCCACAGCCCGGTCCACCTTCTGTTTAGTCTTGGTGTTTTTCAGGGGAATAAGCTGCTTCTTGATGCCCCGTGCCAAAGTATTGTTTTTATACTTCCCCTCTTCCTTGGTGCCGTCGGGGAACATTGTGCACCCGTAACCATGGCGTTTGTTGTTGATCCACTCCCCTTCGTACTTCATCCCGTTGGTGCGCTCGCTGACGCCGAAGCCGTTCCGCTTGTCGTTCTTCCACTCCCCCATGTAGGACTCGGTGGTGGTGGCGTCCACGTTGTCCTCCAGGGGGAGGTACTCGTCTGGCATGTCCCCGTCCCCGAAGCTGATGGTGGAGTTGGCGTCGCTGGAGCTGATCCTGCTTATGGCGTCACTGCGGCCGGAGCGCTTGCTCGATATCGACGACCTGGACTCGGACTTGTGGAGCTTCCGGAGGCTTCCGAACAGGGAACCCCGTCTGAAGAGGCCCTTCTTCTTCTCCCCCCCCTCGCTGTCGCTGTGGAAGTTGAGGACGAAGCCGCCCCGGGTGCCGGCGGGGGTGTCCGACAGGCTGTCATGGAGAACGGTGCCGTTGCTCTGCTCGCTGCGGAGGGAGGCCAGGGAGGTCCGGAGAGGCGAGCGGATGACCGTCGCCATCCCGTAAGGGACGCTCTGTCGTACGCCGTAACCATGGCGCATCCCGCCCGTCCACTGGCCCTGGTATGTACCTGGGAGGATGACATGGTGAAGAGAAGGATGAATACACACACGCTATCATGTTGCCATGATACCATGTTGCATCGGGAACACACACCTTTGGCCTGAGTCATAAACCACCCCTAAATGTCAACGAGTTGACATGACTGATAGTACTCAAGAAAGAGTTTGTTTGATAGTGAGGTTACAACAAGGTCATTGTTCTCTGTGTTCAAAGGAAGAATGAATACACAAACGGACGCTATGAGGCAATCATGATGCAATGATTACTGGAACAGAGGCCTGAAGTGCTGGCTAAAGGCATGGAAGAGGGGGCGGGCCAGTAGAGTAAGGCTAGAGATGTGTTGGATAGGTCTATTCATTCACCATGTTCCTTACGCCTCATTACACACAGGATCAAGGGGACACAATGTTGTAAACCAAAGACTATAAGCCGCTAACCCCGCAGTGACTCAGCCTGACAATGTCAACTGTCACTCTAACAATGTTTTCCTGCATTCAGATGTTGATGACTATTCGTTGGAGGTGGGAAATGCAGAAGAAGTAGCTTACTTTCTAAATCTATTGTATTGTATTGTGTTCTAGTCTATTCTATGTTATTCTATTTTGTTCTGTTGCATTCCATAGAGTTCAGTTCAGTTCCATTCTATTCTATTCACACAGCAGGTACAAGGGGTATAAAGTAAAACATTTCCAAAAGCGAGCGAACACTCATGTTCTCAATGCTTATCATCTTACTGAGTTTCCTACAGGCCCTGAATGTGTCCGTCATGTTCGCTCTAACTGGGAAGAGGGTGCTATTTTAAAAGATAGAAGTAACTTGAGACTTTGGGAAGTTTGACGATCCAGCCAGCCAAACATAATTTGGTCTATCCTGCTACGTAAAAGAATTAAAATCACACAGAAAATTCCATTGGAACTTGGAAAAGTCAAAAATAAATGTTTTTTTGAATGTTCCCGTTTATGACATTGAATGTAATAGAATTGAATGCAATGGAGAGAGTGACACAACATTACTATGGTGTGTAAATCCCCAGTGTCTCAAGGCTGACTCTGCCTTCTTTGCTGCTGAGAGATTCAACATCATTGACTTATTCTTCTGCTTCAGAGATGAGACAGTGGTTGAGAGTGACACAAGGAGAGCTGTGGAGACACAGAGAGAGCAGAGAAAGAAAACACTACCACACAGTAGCTTGTCCAAGAAGGCCTGACCAAGGCCAGCGGTCAGGCCTTGGTGTCTTCACCACCCAATCAAAAGTTTTCTTTGTTTTCTTCCCTCCTGAATTGTTGATATTGTGGAGATGTGTTTGAATGTTTAATCTCATACTCATATTGTATTTACTGTAGGTCCATATACAATGTCTATCTATTTAGCGCTTAAGCAAGGTAAAACCACCCCCCCCCCCCCCCCCCCCCGCCCTTCCCAGGTTTGGCTCTGTCTGGTACTGTGGCCTGGCCTGCAACGTACCCAGCTACTCACTCACACTGCGAAAAGCATTTTTAGTGTAATGACAGGGTGCAAATATCAGGCTTTCCAGATAATCTGCAGCGCCGGTTTGATTGAATCCGGCCGACTGTAATGTCACTGTATTCATTGAAGTTGAGGGAGACAATGATTAATCCTAGGAAGCATGGGAAAGTGTGTTCAGACATAATCTATAACCAAGTCCCTTACTGTATGTTTACCAATATAAAACACTAAATATCCTCCAGTTATGGGACAGCAGGGAGTTCAATATTATCTCCAAAATAGCTAATAATAATAATCCTTACAGTGTAAACCTGTATCTATGCAACACTAATACGTTTTGACCACCTGTCTCACTGACACAAACTGTCAGAAATACAGCAAATAAGGCCTACACGCTGGGCTCAGTTACTTCCTCTAAAGGAAATGTTGCACAGTAATGTCTATATTGTTACTGACGAACTGAGATCAATATCTGTCTATAGGACTGTGTGCTGCTGGTTGAAAATCACTTTGATTTTGCAAGTGAGTGACTGTTTCTATTTTTAGACATGACCTCTATGAGAGAGCAGAGATCAGTGCTGCTGACCAGTCCTAAACTGGGCTATATATCAATTCATGTTTTCCCTCAGTAAAATGCAATGGCCCACAGCCCACTTAGTTTGTAACAATTGAATTGGTTTGAAAAAATATTCTCGCTCGTGAAATGAAAAAAGTATCAACTGTTGTTGGTCATTGTAAGACAACATTGCAACTTCGTAACAGGGGAAGAGTAGAGATGAGTGTGTCCCATTCAACTCCTCTCTCCATTAACCACACACTCTCACCTCCGTCTCCGTACGTCTCGATCCCGTACCCATCCTGCAGACCGTTACTCCACGTCCCGTCGTACCTGGCGGGTGTGTGCAGACTCTGACGTACTCCGTATCTCCCCTTAAACCCGTGGGTCCACTCGCCGCGGTAAATCCACCTGCCTTTCGACTCCACGCCGAGTCCGTGCCTCTTGCCCTGCGCCCAGTAGCCCTGGTACACGTTCCCGCTGGGCCAGGTGTACACCCCCACTACCTCGAAGCCGTTGTTCCAGGAGCCGGAGTACTCGCCTTGGCCCCGGGGCCCGGTGCAGATGCCGTGTCCGTGGGCTTTGCCATCCTCCCAGCCGCCGCAGTATGTGCCCCCGTCGTCAAAGTCGAAACGGCCGCCCGTCATTCAGACGATGAGCGGTATGAGCGCTTATGAGAATAAGCGCGGTATAATAGAGCTGCCGGATAGCGGATATTGTGATCACTGCTGCCCCCCACCCCCCCCTAGGGTCCCGGCACGGATTATTGGAATAAAAGTAGGAGCGCCGAAGTGGGAGTGGTGCGTAGTACAGTGTGGTTGGGTGGTCGCAGCTCTAGGGGTGTCGGCGGTTCCAAGCGTAGATGTTGATGGATCACTGCCACTGTGTGTGTGTGGTGGTCGGTCGGCTATAGCGGGACGTGGGAGGGAGAGAGGGAGAGAGGGAGAGAGCGGCACCCCTGCGCTCCACTGCCAGAAATCCAGAATTGCTCCTGGTGTATTTTATTATGACTCTCTCCTCCCACTCCCTCCCTGTCTGTCTTTCTTTCTGTCTCACAACCACAGAGAGAGAGAGAGAGAGAGAGAGAGAGAGAGAGAGAGAGAGAGAGAGAGAGAGAGAGAGAGAGAGAGAGAGAGAGAGAGAGAGAGAGAGAGAGAGAGAGAGAGAGAGAGAGAGAGAGAGAGAGAGAGAGAGAGAGAGAGAGAGATTTGGTATTCTTATATGCATTCCATTAGCCTACATTTTTGGCATTTAGCAGACGCCTTTATCCAAACAAATATGCCATCAGTTAATCAGTTATTGTTGTTTGGGTTACCATTTGAGATGTAATTTTTTCAATCAAAGAACACATTCAAAAAGACAGTAAAAGAAATGAGGTATTTAAGAGAGGCGTTTTGAGAGTTCACTACATTGAAATGTTACTCAACAGCCCTGGTGTTATACAATACATGAATGACTTTCAATATAATAACATTCAGCTTAATACAATCGTATCAATCAGACCATACAATAATTAAAACTGGTTATTGTCAAACAAACAGATAATACATTATCAACACTTGAGTGATTGAGATTATACAAATCAACAGATGTTATGACCACAGCAGGGGAGGCTGGTGGTAGAAATCGGAGGGCGGGCACATTGTAATCCATGCAATGAATGGAATAAGGAATGGTATCAAACACACGTGATACTGTCCCTTATTTCATTCCATGCATTAAAATGAGCCCGTCCTCCGATTTCTACCACCAGCCTCCACTGGTTCACAAGTGACATCTACTGGTACAGCCTATGACTGGTCATATGACATACAGTACAATAATCGTTCATTTGATGGGTAGGCTATCCGATGCATTTTTCTGGGTCACAGAAACTAAATCTCATTAACCGGTTTTGAAATCACATGGTCAATGTACATACTGCACAGAATGACTCATCATTAAATACAGCCCTAAAAAGTCTAAAAAAAAATATATATATATATCATTGAGCACATCAAGTGCCTGAAGGATGGCATGGTGTTGAGAAATATGTCAAAAATAAATAAACACATATCTTCATATGCAGTACCTCGCAGTTTCCACATGTTGCTCTCTTCCTAGAAATCACCACAAGGTGGCAGTGTGTGCACAATATATTGCTCATCTTTGAGCATGGTCATCACGGGAGTCTGGTGGAGGCATTTTAGACACGGAATGGAATAGGGAATGGTATCTTTCCTTATTTCTTTCCATGCATTACAACGGGCCCATCCTCGGATTTCTGCCTCATATATATGTCACTACTATGGATTACATACAGTATGCCCAAACTCTTTTACCGGTATCGTATGATGCAATACTTTCTTTTTGAATGAATGAATGAATGAATGAATGAATGAATGAATGAATGAATGAATGAATGAATGAATGAATGGTCTTTATTGTCATTGCTATAGTACAGGTACCAAACAACGAAATTTAGGAGGGGTGGCTCCCCTGGTGCTAGGAAAGAAAAAAAAACTTTAAAAAAAACACAAGAAGGGAAGGAGCTGGTTTACATAAATAAAGGCTATGTACACTATCCACTATACTATACTGTACAGATAGACGACTAGGGTTGTCATATTGCACATAGTGTTATTGCACATTCATTTAAAGTGTCGCAGTTTGCAGGCTTGAAATGAAAATGTTCATAGAAAGCAAATGAATGAGGACAACGTTGCATGTTATGGAATTTCCTTTCATAGGTGTCTTCAATTATTGGTTTGAATGTTTTAAGTTTTATAGAAAAGTATTTCTTCTCGTTGATAATTACTGGAGGAAATCAATAGAAGACACACACGCGCGCACACACACACACACACACACACACACACACACACACAGTACACACACACACACACACACACACACACACACGCACACACGCACACACACACACACACACACACACACACACACACACACACACACACACACACACACACACACACAGTCCCCCTACACCAGGAGGAGATGAAACCCAGGCCAATAATAACACCAGCTAAGGGTTTCTGAGAAATTAACAAACTACATGAAATGACCAGTCATTTGGCAGCAAATCATTGTTCATATCAGACCCATGTACGTATTATCTTTATCTTGTTTGGAGTAATAGTCCAAGATTCTTCAGAATGAACTGTTTATATCAGGAGAGAGTATTATCTTTTAATAATACCTTTGTCCCACACTCCCTACTCAGTGGTGGGCTTGTTTGCAAACACCTTGAATTGTGTAATCAGCTTCAAACAGGTGTAACACGTGTGTACTGTAGGTACAGTAAAGTGTACCTAAGTAACGACTATGTAACCACTGTTCCATGTAATACTGTACAGTTATGTCAATAGGGACAACACATTTGGTAAAAAGAGCTTTATTGTTGTGAGGGGAATATAACCATTCGCAGTCATGCACTCTGTGAATTTGTGCAACAGTGCTGAGCTTGATAGAAAAATACTATAAAATATATATATTTTTAAATGTCTTCATGCTGCCAACATTGCAATGGAGCCAAACTAGTCAATCAGTGTATTCGTATTACAGTTCTGGGCACAGGGGCAACTCCGACAGCTCTCTCTCTCTCTTATCGACCACTAACTGTATCAGCTAGAGTA
>NW_027663469.1:447500-485084 GCF_963989245.1 Nansenia antarctica
ATTTCCTCGATATTCAGTGGACTTGACTTACCTGTAGTGAGACTACAAATGACTGTTTTGACTCTGATCTTCAGACATATGCTTTAGGGCGGGGCAAAGTGGGGGTGTTTCAGCAAACTGTCAATCAGAGAACTGAAGAATCATTATTGAATTGTTTTCCTCTCTGTTTTCCCATCTTCGCTGTTATGGTTTCATTGTTTACGAAAACAGAAAATCACCAAAGGTCTGCAAACATCTGCTCCTCGGTTCTATGAGCCCGAGCACGGTGATGTCACTGTGTCTGTCAGTCGGGGCCGGGGCGAGGGGGGGGTTGAAATTCTGCGGCCATGCAGCAGAAAGGAAGGGGACCCTGGTCTCATTAACACAGTGGAGATATATGGAAGCAAACAGATGGGTTTCTGTGACGGGTCACATTTGCTTTGGCCCAGATCTCGCCTCGTTGTGTGTCAGCAGCCAACGACCCATGCCTTCCTCGGAAATCTTCTCACAGTCTCAACGCACACAGCGCCCACACCTGTTTACTCATATGTTACACACACACACACGCACATACACACAAGCATGCATGCACACACACACGCGCGCGCACACGCACACACACACACACACACACACACACGTGTCACACCTGTTTACTCATGTTTGCTCACATGATCACACACGTCACACCTGTTTACTCACATGTTTTCTCACATGTTCGCGCGCACACACACACACACACACACACACACACACACACACACACACACACACACACACACACACACACACATACACATATGTTTAACACATGTTTACTCGCAAGTGATACCCAGAGATCAGAAGCCTTTTCAGCTTGTGGAAAGTTCAACGTTTTGGAATCATCGTCAAACCTTGAGCAACTAGGTCTATCAATCTATCATCTATCTATCATTGTTGATTGGCAATATTATGTAACTAATACATTGATATATATTTGACACGTATGTTATACATATCTGATATACATTCATGACGTCAGTTTGGCACTTGTCTCCCTTGGCACACACACAGCCTGCTGTTTCACGGACCTTTACATTTGGGTTGCATCTGTTGATTGGCCAAGCAGGTCTCAGCGCAGAGCAGAGCAAGAGCCAATCGAGTGAAGCAGCCCCGCCCGTCTGACGAACACACTGGCCGCTGGAGCAGACCAGGCTCGGACCTGAAACAACAGCACTTCCCATGATCATCATCTCTGGTGGACGGCCAGGTTACTGTCACGGCCCATCAAGATTCTACTCACTGTGAGAAAAACCAACTCTTGCTTAGTGGGGTAGTATGTCACAGAAAGCAAGATTTTGGCTCAAGGGATCTTGAATTTACACAAAACAACACTTTTGGAGACGTTTTTTTTTCTGGAGCTGGTGGGCTTCGAACCGGTGACCTTCGGATCCATTCTTCCCCCCCATTCAAAAACGGCAAAGGTGATCCTTTTCCCTCTTTTTCTCC
The DNA here is from genome assembly GCF_963989245.1 of Nansenia antarctica. Taxonomy (NCBI): domain Eukaryota; kingdom Metazoa; phylum Chordata; class Actinopteri; order Argentiniformes; family Microstomatidae; genus Nansenia; species Nansenia antarctica. The sequence continues at coordinate 448,968 of NW_027663469.1, forward strand.
CTTTTCCTCTCTTTTTCCTCCCTTTTCTTCTTCCCCCTTCTTCCCCCTCTTCGCACTTTCTCCCCCCCCCCCCCCCCCGTTAACAGACTATTGTTCCCCTCGCTTGATGCAGTAGGTAGTGAATAGGACTGGTGACCAAAAGTTCAAATCCCATGAGTTCAAATCCCACCTGGGAACACCACTAGTGTGCCCTTAAGTAAGACACTTAGCCCTAAGTTACTCCAGGGAGGCTGTCTCTGTAATTGCCAGTCGCTTTGGACAAAAGCATCTGCTAAATGGTAAAAAGAAGTCCACTATACCTGGAGCCAATTTGGGGAAATACGCATATTCATACCGTACATTGTTTTTTGGGGGGATTCCATTTCTAATCAGTATAAACTGGGGATTGGATTTACACATCATTTTCCAAACCAGCCTTTTGGAAGATGCACTTTACCCAGAGTATGGCGTTAGTCAAACCGTTAGAAACCTGTTGCTAATAAAAACAACCAAATGAATGCTCCAGTCCACAGAGAAATATTGTGGCTTTAGGCAGAGTGTTTCTGTTGGACAGAACAGGGGGATAAATCATACTGTCCTTACACTGTGCTCTCCCTCCTGCTCTCTCCCTCTCCTTCTCGCCCTCTCTCACTCACTCACTCACTCACTCTCTCTCTCTCTCTCTCTCTCCCCTCTCCCTCTCTCTCTCACTCACTCACTCTCTCTCTCTCTCCATCTCTCTCCCTCCCTCTCTCTCTCTCTCTCTCTGAGGGATTGAGGGATGAGAGTTCACTTCTAGTGCAAGGCCTTGTCCAGAAACAACCTCCAAGCCCTTATCACCTAACCCTATTTTTGACAAAATCCCTACCCCCTACTCCATAGACCTGGTGTCCTAGGGTCAGTTTCACACACAAGGCTTAAGCCTAATCCTACAGTAAAACCATCTTCAATGGAGATTTTACAGTGAAAGTGTGATTTATTCCAGGGCTAAGCTGGAAACCGTCTGTGAAACCAGCACATAGACTTCTATCACATGCTTATATACAGTAATAATATATATATATATATATATGTTACGGTACATGTGGGAACACAGTACATGTGGGAAAACTAGGGTTAGGGTTAGATGCAAGGGTGCTACGGTTAAGGTTAGGGTTAGGGGTAGGGTTAGGGATAGGATTAGGGTTAGGGTTGGACATGCCAGCATGTACCAAATCGACGTAGCACCTAACCCTAACCCTAGTTTTCCCACATGTACCGTAACATGTACTCCTTCTGCACACTCACAGTAAAGCCCTGTCTGGAACAAACCCATATCATTCACATTTCACTGGACCATATTAGTCATACCGTACCTTGACGTGAATAGAGATTTAGAGATCATACTGAAACAGAAATACCATTATAAATCACCAAAATACCATAACTACTTTAGGCTTTTATAGTAATTGATGTGAGTTTACTGGTAATACAGAAGCAAAGGCCAGAAGGGTAAAAATACCACGACTGGTTTAGGCTTTTAAGGTTTTCTTGGGAAGCAGTACAGAGCTCTCACATCGTAGACTCACAGTGGTCTAGTCTAACAACTGCCAGCAAGTAAGAATATCATTGGGTGGAGTGCATAACAAGGAAGTGAAAAATATAGTTTTAAAACTGCACGCATGAGAGTGTCCAATATGAGAATCAGATGAATGTCTAGTATTATCCACTTGTACTTGAATATTCGAGAATCCTCTTTACAATTCCAAGTTCTGCAACAATAGAACAACAGAGTGTACTGTGTACCAGGGCTACAGTTGTTGACATTCAGATTCAGTTTGAAACAAAAACCTGTTGGCTATCCCAATAGACCAGCTTAATGAGAGAGAGAGAGAGAGCCAGAGAGACATAGGACAGAATTAGAGTTGAGTCCAGGATGTTAGGCAGCATAGCTCAAAATGGCTAATTACACTCCCTTCTCCGGTTGGAAGTGAAGTGGTGTTACACTGTAGCAATTACACTGTAGCCCAACAACCTGGCACCACTATACAGTATTATACAACCACACAGAGTAAAAAGTGACTGTGGCAGTGCCCTTAAACTCCTGTGAATGGACATTGGCTTTTGCGATAAGCTGATTCTCTGTGGCACCATGTGCAGGTAATACAAATCCAACTCCTTTGATTTTTACTCACTGCCATTGACTTACTGATGTCCTATAATATTTACATGACGTTGTTGATATGGCGGCGCTGTACTTAAAGGCCCCAAATGATCGAAATAAAGAAATTTAGTTTTCAGCAATACTCATTGGTGGTCATGTTAGAAACAGAGCTGCGTGAGTTGGTCAGCCAAGATATTATCATCATTGTATTCTTTGGAGGATCCCCATATCTAAAAGGTTATTATTCTGAGAAAACCTTCAAAGCCAAACACAGCTGATGAGAAAGGGAGTGTTGCAGTAACCAAGGGGTAAGTCTCTCAATCACTTCGCTTTAATTCATGTCCAACTTTTGCCAAGCAAAATTATGACCCAGCTCAGAGTGTTTTTTTCTTTCTTCTTCATCTTGGCACAGCTCATGTCCTGAATGGGGAAAACCCACTGGAAACAGAGAGCAAGTGTAGCTCTACGGTAAAATCATGGCACTGACAACTAACCAAAACAGATGCCATTGTGAGCCAATCGAATGACTTCATTTCTTATAAAGCAATCGTTGGACAAACTGAGACCACAGGGTTTGGTTTTCTGCCCGGTTATGTTTTGCTCTGCTGACCATGATCAAGAGCGTTGACATTAACATTGACCCAATCCAAATTCAGATAAGGACCTGCAAGAAGACTAAATTCATTGCATCATGCAACAAATGGTATAACCATCTACAGTACCTTGAAAATAAACACTGAACCCATTGTGTAACTTGGACATCTCTTTGAATGTGTGAGCCACTGGTTTGAGGAATGGTGATGCTATTGGAATAATGATCTATTGGCCTACCTCAGAGGCTGCTTTCTCACACCTGTTGCGTCATACACCTGTCAGTAGGCTATACTTTCTTTCTTTCTTTCTTTCTTTCTTTTCACTGATTTATTGCCATGCAATCAACTTGTCAGTCAATTGTTGGAATTTTGTATTTTTGCTCTAGGACTGGTCTATAGGCACACCTACTGCTAAGTCGCTGTAGGCTATAATTATTCCATAAGATAATAAGCAAGTAATAAAGAAGACGTTGTAACAATCCAATTACTCTAGTGTTGACATTAACATCACGTATACTCTTACCCACTATAAAGCAGGCTTCCCGAGTGACTATGGCACAATATAAAAACCGTGGCACAAAAATAGACAGGGCGCAGAACTAGAGAGAGGCTGGGAACAGGCGGAGTGCGATAGCGCGCCTCGGACAGAGCGTTGAGTCAACTCCACTCATTGGGACAGAATAAAAGGTAAGACAAATGGCCTATTCAACAAAACATTATGTTTATGTTTTATAAACCTTTTCAACCCACTTTTCATTTAAACACGATTTGGGTTAATAAAAAAAATGGCAGCTTTTACAACAAAACCATTGAGATATTTGCCAAGGATACTGGAAAAAAATAAGTAGATTTAATTAAGTGGTGGTAGTTTATTTACTGATTTTCTTTCCTTTCCTTTTTCAGTGTTACACAAGTCAAGAAGTATGAGGGAGATCTTTTTCACCAATGTGGTCCTGTTATCCATCATATCCAGTGGAACAAGTGTATGGGTGATCAACTCGACGGACTCGACAGCACCGATAGGCAATGCCACCGACGTGAAATCAACGTTCAAACCGCACGCGTCTCCCACCGTCCACAAAACGAGAAGGAAACGTTACATTTCGCAAAATGATATGCTTGCCATACTCGACTATCACAATAAAGTGCGAGCAAACGTCTTTCCACCTGCCGCAAATATGGAGTACATGGTGAGCAAAACTTGGAGTTTATAAAATGTATTTTAACAGACAGTTCTATCTCTGCTATTACATTTTGTTTAGATTTACTGGTGATGTATAGCCAATTGTAGCTCTTAGTTCCCGAAGGAATAAAGCCGCATCAGTCATCCATGGTCATGGCGCGCTCCCTGCTGGAAGCATAGGCTTACTGCATGACATTATTTAGTTTTCAGGACTGGTTGAAAGTTGTATGTGTGTGTTCTTTAATTTGGTGCATAACTGTGATGCCTACATTTACATGGACATTTTTGGCATTTAGCACTGTGATGCCGTGTTCATTAATTAATGTATCCATCCATCCATCCATCCATCCATCCATCCATCCATCCATCCGTCTAGGTGTGGGACGATGGCCTGGCGCGTACTGCTGAGGCCTGGGCCGCTACGTGTCTCTGGGAACACGGACCAGCATACCTGCTCAGGTATTACGGACAGAACCTCTCTGTCAGGACAGGAGGGTGAGTACACTTGGGAACTGACCAGTTTCGCTTGCCATGGATTTGGGGTTGCGATAGACATTTTCTCACCTAGGTGGCTGATAAACAGACTTATGCACTGATCAGTGTACCAGATAACGTTACTACGCTACCAGGACGAAGCCTTTTCAGGGCAGACAGAACAACCGTAACTGTACACAGCTTACTACGATCCTCGCCTGTATATAGCGCCAACTACCATGCTTGCCATACTGTACCTATCACTATCACTATTATGTTTTATATCACTATTTTCTCTATCATGTTTTATATCACTATTTGCACTTCTGATTAGATGCTAAACAATTATTTATTATTATTATTATTATTATTATTATTATTATTATTATTATTATAAACTGCATTTCGTTGTCTGGTACTTGTACTCTGCAATGACAATAACGTTTAATCCAATCTTTTTCCTGGTTTTATTGTGTTGTATTTTATTTATTAATTCATGTTCTTTTTCTATGAACTAAACTCTTGTTTTTGCAGTTGCATTTGATGTATGACTTGTGCTCTCTAAATAAAGGTTATAAAGATTCATCTAGCACGACAACTGCCAATGGCCCCAGGCCTGAGCATAGATTACTTTTTCCTGCTCAATGCCAAAAATGTAAATGTAAAAATGATAACTGCCTCTGTTCCTCCCAGCTACCGGTCTATCCTCCAGCTGGTGAAGCCCTGGTATGATGAGGTGAATTACTACCTGTTCCCCTACCCCCGGGACTGCAACCCCCGCTGCCCCATGCGCTGCTATGGACCCATGTGTACACATTATACACAGGTACAGCATCTCTCCCAATGGGTCCCGTACAGGGTTTAGACCAGGGGAGGCTGGTGGAGGTAGAAATCGGAGGACGGGCTCTTTGTAATGCACAGAACTGAATGATGGAATGAGTTGAGTTGAGTTGAATTGAACTGAACTGAACTGACCTGACCTGACCTGAACTGAACTGAACTGAACTGAACTGCATTGAATTGAATTGAATTGAATTGAATTGAATTGAATTGAATTGAATTGAATTGACCTGACCTGACCTGAACTGAACTGAACTGAACTGCATTGAATTGAATTGAATTGAATTGAATTGAATTGAATTGAATTGAATTGAATTGAATTGAATTGAATTGAATTGAACTGACCTGACCTGACCTGACCTGAACTGAACTGAACTGAACTGAACTGACCTGACCTGACCTGAACTGAACTGAACTGACCTGACCTGACCTGACCTGACCTGAACTGAACTGAACTGAATTGAACTGAACTGAATTGCTACAGATGGTGTGGGCCACAACTAGCAGAGTTGGCTGTGCGGTCCAGACCTGTTCCAACATGGCCGTGTGGGGAGCCATGTGGACGCAGGCGACATACCTGGTCTGCAACTACTCACCAAAGTATGTCCTGCTTCACCTTCAGCTGATTATCATGGTTAATCTCTCACAGCCAAAGAACTAACACACCGTCTTCCATTGCAGTTTAGAGACACCCGTTGTCTGACTGGTGAAAAATGATCAGGTGTCTAAAATCCTATTGAGAGAAATCATGAGCATTTCTGTGCTCACCAATCACAGGCTACATATCATGACACCTTCGGTGTGAAAAGGGAATTGACAAAACTATGTATTGAAATTGGAAAGGGATGTATACCAGCGGAGGCTAGTGGAGGTAGAAATAGGAGGCCAGGCTCTTTGTAATGCATGGAATGGAATGAGGGATGGTTTCAAACAACTCATTCCATTCCATGCATTACAATGAGCCCGTCCTCCGTTTTCTGCCTCCAACAGCCTCCCCTGATGTATACAGTTGTAATATACATACACTGTATTCAGCCATATGTCTTGAGACTGTTTGTGTTGATCTTCCAGGGGTAACTGGATAGGAGAGCCCCCCTACAGGGTTGGGGTCCCCTGCTCTGCTTGTCCCCCCAGCTATGGCGGCTCCTGTAGCAACAACATGTGTTTCCCCGCCATCACCTCTAACTACATGTACTGGTTTAAGTAAACTGGTTTAAGTAAACCAGTTATGTGTTTGTCATAGTAGATATTAGTGTCAGATATCATCAATTTGTGTTCCTTTGATTTGTCAGGTAATGTGCTTTTCGTGTACTTGTTTTTTTGTATAGTTACAAATTAAAGTTGAGTTTAGTTCCGCAATTTTTTTTTTGATAAGCTATCACAGTAAGTTAAGCTGCATTGTTTTCTTTTGTTATTATAGTATCATACATTAGTAATATACATTATTACTGTGTGTTGTGGCATAAACCTTATTGTTGTCTTACCATCATATTGATGGCCAAATATATTGATCATCAATCATATTGTTTTGTTGGTGACATTAGATATAGAATTTAGATATTGGATGCTGAAGTCAAACCTGGGAATATCCAAACAGACAAACTTTATTGAGGTTACATTTGAATGACAAGGGAATAGAGTACAACATGGTATAATGACTATTACATGTACTGTATGTCAAGTTGCAGCTCTAAAAACAATTAACTGTATTTTTGTATCTCAATCTGAAGTCTTTTTTTACCTTAGTTTCTACCTAACTATTTAAAATGGTGCTACATATTTTTTACACCACTGAATTACATTTGAATGCTTGTTCATATTCATGGTATTGTTTTGAGAGAAATTGTATTATTAAATAAAGATGGGCTGATAGTCTATCTACAAAATTCTCTGTTTGTTCTTCCTTTAAAAATTATAAGCATAGTCAGGGTTCAACGTTAAGTTTTTTTCCTAGTCTTATAAGGGTAGTGGTAGCCTAGTGGCTAGTGAGTTGGCCTGGGGAAGATGATCCCACCTGGGAACATCACCACTAGTGTGCCCTTGAGTAAGACACTTAGCCCTAAGTTATTACAGGGAGACTGTCCCAGTAATCTCTAATTGTAAGTCGTTGTGGAAAAACCATTGGTAAAAATGTAACGCATGCTAGAAATGCTTCTGTTCAGCACAGTATGCATTCAGGACTCACTATAATGCCCTAATGAAAAACATGCACTCTGCATCTCAAAGACACTCAAAACCATCTACAGAACGTTAACTCTATGCATTAAGCAAGTTGGACCATGGGAAAGAATGTAACCCATATCCTTTGGATGGCAGAGACAAACTTCATTCTTATTTTCTTAACTTAAAGGACCTCCGCTGTTGGCATTGTATCTAACGATCTTCCAATGCAAAAACAAAAATCTCCTTGAATAACAATCTGGTGTTAGTTCAGCTTTGTCAGCGATAGGTTGAAATGGTTCACACACATTCTTTCATGCCAGCATAAGAACATGTTGTGGGCGGCTGTGGCTCAGGAGGCACGTCTAATGATCGCAAGGTCAGAGGTTCGGCGGTTCGATCCCGGCTGGCCACGTGTCGAGTTGTCCTTGGGCAAGACGCTGAACCCCCGGCACCTTGCATGGTAGCTTGGCGCCATTGGTGTGTGAATGGGTGAATGAGAGGCCGTTGGAAAGTGCTTTGGAATAAGGCTAGGTGCAGAACACAGAGTCAGGACATGTGATCATTGTTCAATGATAGTGAATTTAATGCAGGAATAGCAGGGAAAGGGGCAAGGCAGGGATTAGAGGCAGGCAGGCGGGCAGACAGGGCATGTAGATTAGGCCAGACAGGTAGGCAGCGAACCGGATAGTAATCCTGAAGCACAGGGAGAAGCAAGATCAGACTGAGCAAACATACAAGGACAGACATATCTACTAGAGAGTAGTTGGCCGAGAACGCCACTAACTTGGTTACAACAAACAACGATCTGGCAATGAGCGGATGGAAAGCCGAGGTTTAAACACAAAGTGATGATGGGATGATGACCAACAGGTGAGCAGAATGAACAGGTGGAGATGACAGGGAACCAGAGCCTGGGCACTCCTGCACACACACACACACACACACACACACACACACACACACACACACACAACACAAACGGACATACGTGGGCACACAGGAAAGAGAGGGAGGCACTGGCACCGACTAGGAAGTGGAAGACATGACACAGTCCATTGACCGGACTAACCAAGACATTCTCCCTAAAGATGCGAGTGACCTCACCTGTGACCCATGTGTTACTTGTATGCTGTGACAATGCCACTCCCAAATTTGGACAGGAGACCCTAGATGTGAATTATTTGTTAACTTCCCCAGAGGTAAGTGTTCAGTTTCAGTGAACAGAGGTTTTAAAATACAAAACCATTTATTCACAGACTTTGGTTTGGAGAATAGTAGAGAGCATTCAAAAACAACCTTAAGTTAAGGGGGGAAAGAAAAGACGAACAACTCTGCCAGTTATCCAATTTTAGGCATGACTGAAACAGGGTCACGAAGTGTTGAAAATCACAGCAAAATCAGGAAATTCAAGCGCTAAGAGTCACACACAAGATACATTAAAGATCACTCAAAATAAGCCAACTCCAGGGCTACGATCCGTATTCACATACACACATAAGGGAGCACAGCAATTAAACAAGTGCAAATCTCGAGTTCCAGCCTATTACTGCCCTAGTCAATAGGCCTGGTTTTATATCAATTATGGAATGGCTTTGTGTGCAATGTTGACACAAGTATGTTTGTTTTCCTGTGTCCTAATGTACAGTACATTAAGATCAGTAAGATGTAGCTATGTTGTCAATAACTACTGTTCTAGATAAAGTTTAATTCACAAGCAGACAATGGTGCCAGCTGTAGTGACAGGGACCACAAGGGGGCAGGCGAGGCAACGTAAACTTATTCCAGTTTGCTCTGGAATATTCCCTTCTGGAATCTTCAGTGTTCCGTATGAGAACTATGCTTGATTATTCGATATTAACATGTTGTCTTAATGTGGTGTCAAAGGGCTCGATACAGTCATATTTGAATACATTCCTGTGTATTTGTTGGCCTAAGAGGTATTGCTGCTTTAGCCCCCCTCGGTAGGTAGAGCTTACACTACCTATTGCCTGGGGCACTGTAAATTAATTTGCTTGTTTAAGCCACTAGTTTTACTGCAGTGCTATGGAAGCAACCACTGTATGGCAGACTGGCAAAGCTTGAATTGCACAGCAGCTTGTTGAAGCTCTCCCTTGTGCAGCATCATGCACTGATTATTATTTCCACCTGAGCTGATGTGTTTTGGTCTTGTGGAATGATTTGGCTAGACATCTTACTAGATGAGGCAGGATTACAGTAGAGTCAGCATGACTTACATTTGCATGCCCTCATTGACTGTAGAATTCACTCTCAACACAGGGCAGAGAGAGAGAGAGAGAGAGAGAGAGATGAGATTGAGAGAGAGAGAGAGAGAAAGTGTGTGTGTGTGTGTGTGTGTGCGTGTGTGTGTGTGTGTGTGTGTGTGTGTGTGTGTGTGTGTGTGTGTCAGGTATAGAGTTTTGTTTTAGTTAACACATGCAATGCTCATTGGCAGGATTAATTACAAGGTAATTAACACAAACACACACTCTCTCTCTCTCTCTCTCTCTCTCTCTCTCACACACACACACACACACACACACACACACACACACACGCACGCACGCACGCACGCACACACACACACACACACACACACACACACGCACACACACACACACACACACACACACACACACACACACACACACACACACACACACACACACACACACACACACACGCACACACCCTCCCCATGAGCTATTTCCAGAAGTAGGCCTGCATGTCTAATTTACATATGAGTGGGCTCTCTTAATAAACCAACACGTTTACCCTCACGTCACATAAAGAGGGACCTGGCTTCAGTCCTCATAAATAGTTCAACTTGAGGGGCTGGAGATTCAGGAGCACGGGGGGCGTGGTCTGCACGGGGGGCACGGGGGGCGTGGTCTGCCGCGTTACGCATCGCTAAACCCACATTTGGCATATAAACGAAAGCAGCGCTCGCGCACTCGAACTGTATGACCTGAACGATTCTGCAGGTAACTCTTTCTATTCCTTCCGTTCTCGGATGTACAATATTGAAGCATTCTAAGCTTTTAGAACATTTCGGATCTTTTCCTGAACTGATTGTCTTCAGATATTCACATTTCTGCAGCAACACATCTTTTGGACCTGGGCATTGCCTCCCGTGGATAGGTGGGTGACCTGAATCAAGTTTTGGTGAAAGGTAAGGTAAGTGTTTTTGATTTTCATTTTGAATACTGTTTGAGGATTTCACACGCTACAGTTATGATCATGAAATATGACATGTGGGTGTGACAAGTTCAATTATTGTCAAAATAGATTTGCTTAATTAATAAATAATCCTATTTGCTGAATCAGAAATGCTATATAAGATACATTTTATTTGCCCTATAATTGACATCACAGTGTTTCATGATCATGCAGAGGCACAAGTGACCATAGTTATATTGCAGAGTCTTTATGCAACGATAGTGATTAAGTCAATTAGCACTATCATACAATTAAGTAAGATTTGAAATTAAGTCTCATCAATTAACAATTGATATTGAATGGCCTTAAAAATCCCTCACCGATGATACCTTACCAATAATACCTTGCTAATAACCATAATATTCTCTCTTCTTTTCTTGCTTCTAGCCTAGAGCAAGCCCTTCAGATAGTTGTGTTGGAGAGTGAACCCCAGAGGTACACTGAGAGGGTAGACCCTGATGATGAAGTGTGTACCCCAGGACTGTCTGAGAGGGCTTTGGTTGCTGTGTTTAACCCAGACGGTCCTCTCCATGGTCGTCATCCCCAACTCTACCCACCTGGAGTCCATACTGGACAGATACAAAGACAAAGATGACCAGTGGTGGGTCTCCAAACAGAGGGGCAAGAGAGCCATCACAGAGGGGGACATGCACCTCATCCTGGACCTGCACAACCAGCTCAGAGGACAGGTCTACCCGCAGGCTTCCAATATGGAGTATATGGTAAGGAGATTACCTACAGTACAGAGCAGTGGAGGTTAGTGGAGGTAGAGATCAGAGGATGGGCTCATTGTAATGCATAGAGCGGAATGAGGAGTGGTATCACACATGATTTCTACTCCTATGGGATCTGTGTGCCTCATACTGTGTGTCCATGACAGGTTATCCTGGGATTATCCAGGACAGGGACACGCTTCCCGGGTGGCTATCTTAGAGTCTAGCTCTAGGAGGGTATGATTCTAGGATGCTGCAGTAATTCTAGAATGAACAGTGTAAAATACTTGTTTACACTAAACAATGTTGGAGGCGCTGAACAGTAGTACAACAATCTCATGCTCTATAGTGTTTGGTGTGTTTGCTGTATCCTAAGATATTATCTTGATGCAATGTGTGATACTTGCTGAGAGAGTCCAGGATTGACAGTCTGGAAGCCTTTCAAACACTCTCAACCATTCACGAGGTCCAGTACATCGGCAAAGTCAAGCCAAGCCATGGGGGTTTCACACCAAGCTATGGGAGCGCACACACACACACGCACACACACACACACACACACACACACACACACACACATACACACAGACACACACACACACACACCACACACACACACATACACACAGACACACATACATACAGAGACACACAGAGACACACACACACACACACCCTCCCCCCCCCCCCCACACACACACGCACACACCGCACACACACACACACACACACACACACACACACACACACACACTGCTCAGATAGATCAAAACCCTGCTGAACACAAGCCTACGTCGAGCGAAAGCCCAGTTATAAAGCCACTGTGTTCCCTCTGCAGCCAAACCGCAGGCTATGCCCTCCCTGCCCTGGCCCACGTCCAGCCGCTGGCCCGCGACCAGCTACCCAGCTCTCACCCCCTGTATTATTCTGCACTCTGCCTCAACCGTTTAAACTCACATCTAGGAATATTACCCTGTACTTGCTCTCTCGTGCATTTAATTTGGCTACACAGACCTGGGCCTATTTTGGCTCCGATTTCATTTTGTTTAACAGTTGAAGAGCGTCGTCATTTGAAGCACAGCTCCTTTTTTAAAATGATTTTTAAAAGGGATTTTAGATGACAGCTGGCCCAGTACTGGACCAATGTACTGGACCCAGATAGTGTGTGTGTGTGTGTGTGTGTGTGTGTGTCTTATTGACATAAAACACCACAGAGAAAGGTTAAAGAGTAAAAGCTGACATTGTTTTAGTATGGACATTGTTGCAGTGGTTTAGGGGAAGAAAGGCTTAAATTATTCAAAAGGTTTTAATAATAATAATAATAATAATAATAATTATTATTATTATTATTAACTTGCGCACCAGAGATACAGATGTGATATTATAGGCCTAGCTGTAACACCATCATCATGATTTGTCATTGATAAAATGTGAAGCAGACACGTAGAGTACACCTGTGTCCTACTCTGTATCGATGCTGGGGGAGGCTGGTGGAGGCCAGTGGAGGCTGGTGGAGGACGGGCTACCTCCACCAGCCTCCCCTGACATGGATATCTTACCCTGTTCTGGATCCTGTTTCAGACATGCATGCCCACCCACTGCACTCCTACTGCACTCGTTTTTCTTGAAGCTTACTGTAAGTGGTGCAGTGCAAATATCACTACTGTGCAAATATCGCTGCTGTAAGTGTGTGAATCCGTCTTGAACTCTGGGACCAAAGCCCTTAAAATGAGAGCAGGGGGGGGGGGGGGTGGGGGGGGGGGCGGGGGGGGGAGGGCAGGGTAAATGAAGGCTATCTGGAACAGGGGAGGCTGGTGGAGGTAAAAAAAAAAAAAAAACCTGAGGATGGGCTCATTGTAATGCACGGAACGGAATAGGGAATGGCATCAGACATGGAATGCAATGGAGGCATGGTACCATTGCTCCATTCCGTTCCACGGGTGATAATGAGCCCCGTCCTCCAATTTCTACCTCCCTCCAGCCTCTAGCCGCTGATCTGGAAGCATCTGGAAGACATTACAGCCGTATCACCGCGGCCGTCGACTAACGGTCCACATTAGCATCTTTCAATGAACCTTGGTGTGAGATTATGCCGCGGTGGTAAAACCGCAGAACGGCCACGCAGCACACTGCCCCTATTCTTCTGGGGGACATTCTTGCAGCACCCTGACGAAATCATTAGAATTCCTCAAGTCACGTATCTGCGCCGTCCTTTGTCAGAAACAAGTGGTGCACGAATGGTTTACAGGTTTTTAACAACTGCAGCCGACCCACTTTAAGATGCCTATCGGGGAGGTAGATGGAGTTGACGCACAGAGGGCGGTGTTACTGGGAGTACTGGGCGGTGTTACTGGGAGCACTGCACCATCAGACCCCCTACCGTGACTCTCTGGGAGGCACAGTAATGGGGGTCTCCACAGTGGAGGCTGGTGGAGGTCGATATGATACCATTACTTATTTCATTCCATGCATTACAATGAGCCCGTCCTTCAATTTCGACCTCCACCAGCCTCCCCCGGTTTTTACGGTTTTTATCAAGCGTTTAAGCGTGGTTTAAGAGAGCAACATTCTAGTCTCTTCAGTAAAACAGTACTTTCAGTCAGGAGCAGCAACCAAGGGGTGTGATGATCTTTGACTTTAGGACATCACAGGTATACCATAACATTCCATACCATACCGTACCATACCATACCATAATATAGGAAAGAATAAAGAAAATAAGATATAATATAATAGGATACTTTCATAATAACATATTTTCCTCATAGATATGATATATATCTGCTGTTGTATGTTCCAGGTGTGGGATAGCGAGTTGGAGAGGAGTTCTGAGCACTGGGCCCACACATGTCTGTGGCAACACGGACCCTCACATATGCTGACCCAAATCGGCCAGAACCTGGGGGCCCACTGGGGGAGGTCTGTATGATGCAGATGACTGGATACAACAAAAAAAGAGTTCTTCGGGCCTTCGGCCATCCCTGTGGGAGAACCCTTTGAAGAACCCTTTTGGGTTTCATGTAGAATCCTTTCATTGATTGATTGATTGATTGATTGATTGATAGATAGTTGGTGTGGTTGCATCTCTCCTCAGGGACCGTCCACCTACATTCCACGTGCAGGCGTGGTATGATGAGGTCAGAGACTTCAGTTACCCCTACCCCCAGGAGTGTAACCCCCACTGCCCCTTCAGGTGCTCCGGACCTGTCTGCACACACTACACACAGGTAAGGGAAGCATTTCATCATTGTATATTTTATTTGATTTTATGTTTTATTTATACAATGTATACATCATACATACACCAGGGGAGGCTGGTGGAGGTAGAAATCGGAGGACGGGCTTTCATGATACCATTTCTTATTCCATTCCATGCTTTACAATAAACCTGTCCTCCGATTTCTACCTCCACCAGCCTCCCCTGACATACATACATACTGTACTGTACATACAATTATACAACATATATACAACATATATTATACAACATAGTGTAAATTGGGACATAGTAGACACAGTACTGCTGGATTTAACCAAACAGCTCAGTTTCATCTACAGTCCCTGGGCAGGATTAATAATACAGTTCAAAACATGACAAACACCACACAATACACTTGAATGATAGAAATGACAGTGAAACAAAATGGAGGACCCGATCATCACAAAACTTAACTTATGAGGAAAGGTGTGTGGACCACTGTTTGAGGGACGCCATCTTTGTTTGTCTCTATAGATGGTGTGGGCGACCAGTAGTCGTATTGGCTGTGCTATCAACGTATGCTACAACATGAATGTTTGGGGCATGATCTGGACTAAGGCTGTCTACCTCGTCTGTAACTACTCACCACCGTAAGTGGCTAAGCTCTCCCTCCCTCTTGATTACTTCGTGCACAAACATACTCTCTCTGTCTCTGTCTCTGTCTTTGTCTCTGTCTCTCTCTCTCTCTTGATTACTTTGTACACAAAGATAATCTCGAGTTAAGATTCCGCCCTCAAGTGCTTGCCAGTAACCCGGCCTTGCCAGTAACCTGACCTTCTCAGCCTCAGGGATGTTCCAATACAGTGTGTAGAGTGTTCTGGGAAAGGACAGGGTCAAGGGGTCAAGTGTGTTCTATGATGATGATGTCATGTGTGCCCAGGGGGAACTGGTGGGGGCACGCCCCATACAAACATGGCAGCCCCTGCTCTGCCTGTCCACCCAGCTACGGAGGAGGATGTCGGGACAACCTCTGCTATAAAGGTAATCTGCTTTGGGGAGAGGAGGTGGTTTAAAAATGATCAGTTTTCACTGGTTGAGCAACTTCGTTGATCCAGCGGATTCATGATGATCATGAAGTGCATTTTGTGCAAGTGCCAACTCAAAGTGCATCGCAGTTTGTTTGTTTTTTTGTCCCGATTCAATTACTATATATTCTTCAGAACTGTCCCAGATACGGTATCTGAAAGCTCGGCTTTAGTGCAAGCTGTCATGTCCAGGGGAGGCTAGTAGAGGTAGAAATCGGAGGATGGGCTCATTGTAACACATGGAACGGAATCCATTCTGTACATTACAATGAGCCCGGTCCTCCAATTTCTACCTCAACAAGCCTCCCCTGGACATGACGGTCCCAGGTGCAGCCGTGTCTAACATGCCATCATTACAGACGGTGGGGTCGAGAGACGTCCCGCCCCCGAGACGGAGGAGAGCAACTACATCGAACCAGAGCCCCCGAGGGCCCAGGAGCCCCAGGCCAGAGACCCGCCCCCGACGCCATCGCCCAATGAGAACCTGGAGAGGAACGAGGTGGTCAGCACGCTGCAGATGAGTACGTTTACCATCATCACCGCTTTGATTACCTTAGGTTTATAAAGTCTGTTAGAGGGATGGATAGATGGATGGATGGGTGGATGGATGGGTGGATGGATTAACAAATGGATGGACGAATGGATGGATGAATGAACGAGTGAATGGGTGGACGGATGGATGGATGGATGAATAGATGGATGTCTGGGTAAGTGTGATATAACCTAACAAACAAAGCTTGTACTAAACATATGGAGGATATTAGGATTATTCTGTGTCCTGGAAACCATCCCCATATGTGTTGTACAGTGCTTTATTCTGCAACTGACATGCCCCCTTTTTGACTTGCACTTTAAAGATTCTATTTTATTCTGTTATTCCATTATCACGTACTGTTTCTTCTCATTGTCACTTACAGGTCAGCAGGTGGATTGTGAAACCAAGTTGCGTGATCGGTGCAAAGGAACCACTTGTAATAGGTATGTCCTTGTTCCAAACATGGAGGCGACCCTGACAGCATGTTGGAACCGCAACCACCTGTTTGTCCTTGACAAGTAAACCCTGAGGGCCATATTATTATCATGATGTCATTCCTGCCTCATATACTTTTTACAGTTTTGAGTTTTCCAACGGTACACACTTGGAAAAAAAGGTGCTACCTAGAACCATGTAGAACCCTTTTGGGTTCCACCCTTTCCAGGGGAGGTTCTAAATGGAACCCATAAAGGTTCTTCAAAGGGTTCTCCCACTGGGAGACTTGTGTTCAGAGTGTAGCCAACCCTTGAGTAACCCCTGTTTCTGTCTTCCAGGTACGAGTGTCCTCCAGGTTGCCTCTACAGCACAGGGAAGGTCATAGGGTCGGGCTATTACGACATGGTATGGAGGGAAGATTCCAGCATCGTTATTTAAGTCACACTTATATATTTGTTTTAATGATTGTTTTATTTTATTTTGTATCTTTTATTATCATTTAATATATTTTTATACTGTACATCATTGTATTTCCTCAATGAATTAGTTTTGACCAATTTCCAACTACGCACATTGTAGGATACCTATCTAGATGTAGAATGACAATGCAACTTCGGCCATTTTGCTTATATATATCATTCAATGTCTTGGATGACATGCCTTCTTGAAGGAAGGTTAGCAGTCGGAGGTTAGCAGTCTACTGTAAGCGTAATATCCCTTAAAGGAGTTGTTGTGACAACTCTCTCTTTCATGTCCAGCAATCCAGTATCTGTGGGGCAGGTTTACACGCTGGCGTCATAGACGACGACGGGGGTTGGCTGGACGTCACGAGACAAGGAAGAAAACCACACTTCAGCAAGTCAACCAAGAATGGGGTTCAGTCTGTTGGGTGAGTCCACTTTTTACTCTGTCTCATAATATGTCAAAATATTATTGGAACATGCTATATGTATGTTTCTATAGGCTATGTATGTTTCGGTCTGAAACTTAAAACAACAAATCCCTCTCCGCTGATCACACACACTCTTAATCAGGGTTAGGGGAAGGGGAAGGGTTGCTCTGTGTTGTTTTGTTAATGTTTTATGTATTTTATGTATTAAAAAATACATTTTAAAAATAACAAATCACACATTTTCACGCTATTATATTCACAGGATGAATAGAAGTGCAAATTCCTTCAAAGTAGCTACTGTACCAGGTATGTCTACAGTCATGTTGTTTATTTTAATTCAATATCTATATCTACAGTATATATCAGTATGGTAATGTGGTCCTCTGTGGCTCATTTGGGAGAGCATGGTGCTAACAATGCTTAGCTTGTGAAAATGTATGTACTCAGCTGCACTCAGTTCAATGTAAGTCACAGTCAGTAAAAGTAAAAGTGTCAGCTAAATGGCTTATAATACTCTAGCAACCAATGTATTGTTTGACAAGAGTGTGTGGTGTGTTTTGCTCCACAGTAAAAGCGGTCACCTGTGAGACCACCGTTGCAAAGTTCTGTCCCTTTAAGAAACCAGTACGCCACTGTCCAAGGTAAAGAACAGACATCTGCTCCTCGTGAACCAAAGTTGACCAAAAGTTGTTGATAAAAAAATAAATAATAATAAACCAACAACTTAATTCTTCCTTCTTCTAGCATTTTGACTGCCAATGGCCTTATGATGACTGATGGATAGATGATTCACTTACTTAGACAAATGTATTTGCTGTAGCTTTGGGTAAAGGCGTCTGCTAAATGCCAAAAATTGTAAATGTAAATGATTAGTGGACAGGTTTTAATATTGATATTATTGATCTCCCATCAGGTTGTATTGCCCACGCAACTGCCAACATGAGAGTCGAGCCAGAGTCATTGGAACAAAATATTACTCAGATGTAAGTCCTTGAGCCTGAGTGTGTTTAATAATGATTCATTTACTTTAGACAAATGTACTTGTTGTAAGTTGGAAAAATGCGTCTGCTATGTCTAAAATGTAAAATGTAATAACCGTCAAGCTCAACTCACTAAATAACATAACTTTTGACCCCCCCACCCCCCCCATCCCCAAATCTTTTCTTTGTTTGTAGAAATCCAGTATATGTCGAGCCGCCATCCACGCGGGTGTGATCCAGAGTGAGTCAGGAGGCTACCTGGACGTGATGCCGGTGGACAGGAGGCGACAGTACACTGGTACCTACCAGAACGGCCTCACCTCCGAGACGTAAGGAAGGAAGGGGTGTGGCCTGGGGGAAGGAAGGGGTGTGGCCTTGGGTCGGTTGATGCTAGTAGTGGGTGGCGTCGCCGCTGCTGCCCTGGGGAATATAGTGTCTCTCTCTCTTTCTCCCTCTCTCTCTTTCTATCTGTTTCTCTCTGTCTCTCTCTCTTTCTGTCTGTTTCTCTCTCTTTCTATCTGTTTCTCTCTCCCTCTCTCTCTTTCTGTCTGTTTCTCTGTCTGTCTGTCTGTCTGTCTGTCTGTCTCTCTCTCCCTCTTTCTGTCACACACACCTTATTTTCTATAGAAAATAAAGTAAAGTAAAATAAAGGTAGGCTATATGGGGAAGGTGTGAGGGTTGTGATTCTCCTTCTTGATTGCGTTGGTCAAACTGTATAAGAATACAGAGGGAAGCTGGTGGAGGCAGAAATCAAAGGACGGGCTCATTGTAAGGCACAGAACGGTGTTTGATTCCATTCCATGAATTTACAATGAGCCCGTCCTCCGATGTCTACCTCCACCAGCCTCCCCCTGCTGTATCCAGACTAACATGAGTCTTTGCTTCCTTCCTCCTCCCAGACTGCAGAATCCCACGGTGGGGAAAGCCTTCAGAGTGTTCGCAGTCATTTGAATCCACCTCTACAAGGACACTGAGGATGTAAAACAGCACTTGTCATTTAGCTAACAACCAGTCATTTCAACCGCTCTGAAAAAACAAACATCCAGTGATTTCACAGCCAGTAATACTGGGTTTGCTTCTCTCGAAACCAAGCTAAAGTAAGCTACACCACAGCTTTTCAAGGCTGTTCCCTTCTCTTTGGTGACTCACGTCATATGTAAAGATACACTGTTCAAATGTAGATCCGTTTAAGTTTGTGTGTATATTTTTTTTGTATATAACATTTTGTAAATAGAATGTTCAAATGCAATTATGGCCTGTTGCTTTTTATATTACCGTCTTGACACTCAATATGCAAGCAGAATCACTCATAGATGTCTGTACCAGCACCGAAAAAAAGTAACAATGTAACAAAGCTTGTGCATGCATGTTAAAGGATGTGAATTCAACAGTATGTCATTTGATGAATTTGACAATTGTATCATTGGTTGTTGGTTTTGTATGCATCATTTTGTATTAAGTATTTTATACATTTATATTGCTGCTAACGGTGATGTTTTGATAGCTTTTATTCATAGATGTACTGTATAACAGTTCAACCCTGGCTGGCCAGGACGGCTTCAGAGAATTAGAACTTACAAACGGTGAGGCGATCTAAAAATGCATTATTTATTACATTCATAAAGACAACTACATTACCAGTGGTAGTTGTCTTTATGTACCTTTATCAATGGTAGTTGTCTTTATATCGCTAACAAACAAACACAATCTTCAACAGAGATGTTCCAGTCCATTTGTTGGATTAATCTATGCCTGGTCAACACTTCCATACACGTGTATAACCCAGCATACAGCCTAGCTGTGTGATGGAACCTTTAATGACCTTTCCATTGGTTTCTACTGTTGATAATCCAGCATGTGTTTGTAGTTTATAAAGCACTACCTCACATCATTAGAAAGGCTTTGTCCTGTCAACATTAAAGTACTGGAAAATACCCATATGCTGTCTTTGAATGGTAAAGAGAATGCTTTACACCCAATATTCCTTTTTTTTTTTTTTTTTTTTTTTACAATATTGTCATTTTGTGTTCTTCACTGTGTTCGAGAGAGGCCATAAGTACAGCAGCAGTATCCACCTTTATTTTCTACAACCCCCCCCCCAAAAAAACAACAACAACAACACTAAACTGACAGATATATTGATATGTGGATATATTACACAACTCCACCGGTCCTCAGGAAGACTCACATTCAACAACATCTCAACAACCGCTGAGTTTCACAGAAAGTTCCAGATCGTTTCCAGGAGCTCTGGAGAATGAGTGCTGAGCAAAGCCTTATGTTAAAGTACTCCAGGTCCACTGTGTGCTTGGCCGTGTGCTGGGCTGCTGTGTGCTGGGTTAGGGGCTACTGTAGGTGAGCTGGGCAGACAAAGAGTGACTTTGTGTGTGTGTGTGCTGATCTCAATCTTGCTACCCAGGGTGCATTTCCCCCTCCTAGCCTGGCACAGATGTGGTCAGGCCTCAGCTGAAAGGTCTCTGTCAGTCACCCATAGCTACACACACACAGACACACACGCACACACACACACAGACACATACACACACACACACACACATACACACACACAAACACACATGCACGCATGCACACACAGAAAGACACACAGAAAGACACACACACACATGCATGCATGCATGCACACACACACGCACACATTTTGCCGCACACACACACACCAACTGCTAAACACATACACACACGGTACAAGCGCGCACAGTACAGCGACACACGTACACATAGAATACATTGAGATACTGTACCATACTGTACTGTAGGTCAGGCAAACTACAGTATTGTCTAGAAACAAGGTGAGCAAACAACTAAAGAGGGATTTACCTCTTCTTAAGGTCATGTTCTCACATGAAAGTCTGAATCATGTCCCGGAGCAAGTGGATGAGATTGCAACATTGTTGCATAAATTATTTCTCTGATTTGCGTTCTCACAGCCCTTTATGTAAACAAAGTAACATACGCAATCGAAGCAACAGACGTGGTAGTTGATTGGTCAGAAAAATTAAAACATTTGCCCGTTCGTCCCGCTTTTATCCAGAACAACACACAGGCGCTGTTGTTTTCCTATGGACAGCCTCGATGCGTCGTTTCTAATCAGAGCGAAACCACCCTTTTCAAGCGGAGCATCCGTCGGCTATTTGCTCCGGGAGTGACTTCGAATGCGTGTTCTCACAGCTCCAAACGACACAGAGCAAAGCGAATTTTATCCTAAACTCCGATTCCAAGTGAAGCAAATGTTCTAGTGAGAACACACCCTCGGACTATGGTCATCTTTCTTGCACATTCTATTGCTGGTGGATGAGCTTCCGTACAGTAGATGTACATGGTTACGTGTTTGACACCATTCCTCATTCCATTCCATGCATCACAATGAGCCCGTCCTCCGATTTCTACCTCCACCAGCCTCCCCTGAAATGTACAGTACCATAGCAGCGTGTGACCAGTTTGAGGAGTGACCAGTGTGGCTTGGATTGGTGGGGGAACATGGTAAATGGACTGCACTTATATAGCGCCTTATTCCAAAGCACTTTACAAGGCCTCTCATTCACCCATGCAAGCTACCATGCAAGGCGCCAGCACGCTCATTGGGAGCAATTTGGGGTTCAGTGTCTTGCCCAAGGACACCTCGGCATGTGGACAGGAGGAGCCGGGGATTGAACCACCGACCTTGCGATCATTAGACGCCAGCTCTACCTCCTGAGCCACAGCCGACCCTTTCCACTTCCCAGGCAGAAGAGAAGACCTGGGCAGAGAGACACTCGGCTACTGCCTGGCTGAGCTCTGTGGGTCGGCCAGGGCTCTCCAGAGAGAAGAGGCATGCATCAGAACTCTGTCAAAATTCACAGGCCAGTGTTGCAGAGGAGTCTGCTGGTTCTGGAGCCAAAAGCACAGCAGAAAGAGGAGGAGTGTTCCACAATATCATAACCCCTCACAGACCCTCACCAACGCACACAAGGATCATACTTACACACACACACTGTAAATACACACACACACACACACACACTGTAAATACACACACACACACACTGTAAATACACATTACATACATACATACATACATATACATACATACATGCGGTACCTACATACTGTACATCAGGGTTCAACATTAAGGTTTTTTCCTACTCAAATCTACTTGCCCCATCTACATTTTTACTTGCCCTGCCGACCGTTGCCGGCTGTGCGGCACATAGATTTCTCTCACAACATACTTCATACTAAGATCCGTTGCCTGTTGATTGTGTGTAAATCGCTACAGAACACACATTTCTTAAAAAACAGTGTTCATTAGCTATATTACATCAATCATTATATTTAAAAGTAGATGAGAATTGGTTCCAACTATTAACTTATTTGTAGCATGGACGGGTAAAAGCAATGTGGCAGAAATGTAACCTGTCAATCAGTAGTCATTTCAGATCAGTGAAATTATGAATACTATTTCAGAGTATTCAGACAGGGCCAATTACACCCTCCGTGCCCTCTCTGTACAGGTGAGCCACATGTTTAATGCCGGGTCACAGTTCACATTAGGGGTGGGTAACTCACGATACAATAACCGTATGATATTTTGCGCCCCGATACCGATGGTATCACGATATAGCAATGCCATATTCTATACATTGTAAGACAAGTCATCAGATACATCACGATATATGTGTTAACTGAAGAAAAAATACCATACAATACCAAAAATACCAAAAATACCAAAACAAAAAATACTAAAAAAATACTAAAAAAATACCAAAAATACCATTCATTCACTTTGTTGTTGCTGGTTGTGAACAATGAAACAAACAATAAATTAGGCCTAGCCTACATCTTTCTTACTCGTCTCTAACATACAAACACACTGACTGCCACTTGTCCATGTGTGACTGCCATCATACAAAATAAAGTGCCAAAAGGCCGAACTGCCCAGAAAGCTGGAGTTAAAATGTTTAAGGAAGGACTATAGATATCTATTGTATCTATGTGAAGACTGATGAACATGTCCTATTTAGAAAAGAGGCTACAGAGCAGCCAGCAATATCATTATGCTATACATACTGATAATATTAAACTATGCATTTTACTTATTAAAATATATTTTCTGCTGTCTCATTAATCGGAAGAGTAGCTTCATAATATAATTACTAAATTACCATATAATAAACCAATGGAACATTTACCTACAACTTCAAGTGGGATACCATAGAACTTACAGCAAGATATGAATAACATATGCACGATTCCATGACCCCACTTGAGACAAAGAAACGTTAACACATTGGTAGCACTATCTGGCACAGTGGTAGCACTATCTGGCACGGAGCGCAATATTTCAATGGACGCGTTATTATTCAGTGGCAGTAAAATGCAGGTCCTCTACCATTTAGAATCCAGGACATTGCATTTGGGGAATCTGGCCCTCCCTTCCTTACTGTATAACAAAGGTGAGGAGTGATGGCCCTAGGCCTAGAGTGAACAATGCAATGGTGTGACTCAGCAGTGTCTTGAGTTTCTAGGGTCAAAGACTATGGAATACAAAAGGGTAATTGCATATATTCAAATGTATGGCATGTAATAAATCACGGAGGACTCAACTCAAGGGTTCGTTAACTTTATATATTCAATACTCCCGGCTCACAGTCACATGGCATACAGACACAGTAGCATCACTTATATACCCTCTACTGTCGTAACTCAAGCATATCTGTTTACGTCGGTGTCGTGCATAGATTATGTATTGTAGTCACGTCAATACTATGACATCTCCCCCTTTTCGTTTCTTTCCTTGAAGTAAACAACAGATGAACATTATGTAAAACAATGTTATTCTATAGCAATCAATAAACGATAATACACAATAATATCAATCAACATTTGGATTAACAAAATAATTATCAAATGAACGGTTCACATTCTGGAACTCTTTTGACATTCAGTATTGTGGTTTTACCACCAGAAACTCTTTTCCCTTCACCTCCCCCCCCCCAAAAAAAGAAAGTCATGAGAGGACTTGTCAACTCACAAGTCCAGTCTGACAACCGGTCTGGAGATCCGCCCAGACCTGGTCTGCGACAGTCCTTCGGCACCAGCAGGTATGCTGATACTGGCGTTACCTGGCTCCTGACTGGTGTCCTCACGAACAGGTGAGGTAGGTGCTGTGTCCCCAGCTGGCTGTGGAGCAGGAACTGCCTGGAGGTGGCGTCGGTTGCGGCGGTGTGACACCCCCTGCTGTGTCTCGATGAGATAAGAGCGTGGCGTGACACTCTCGCTGGTCACGACTGCAGGAGCTGTCCAGGTTTTCTGGTGGTCCAGTTTGGTGAGGACCTTACCACCAGGCTGTAGTGGAGGTAGGGGTCTCGCCCCATGTCGTCGGTTGTAGTAGAAGGCTTGCTTCCTCTTTTCAGCCTCGTCCTTCTGCTTGATCTGCTGTTTGTCAGGCCATGAGGGTTGCAGGTTCCCCTCGATGGTCGGTAGAGTCGTCCGGATCTTCCGGCCCATTAGAAGTTCAGCTGGGCTGGCCCCCGTTGTACTGCAGGGCGTCGACCTGTAGCACATGAGTGCGATGAGAGGGTCTTTCTGTTTCAGGATTCGCTTAGCAACCTGGACCGCCCTTTCTGCATGACCGTTCCCCTGTGCGTTGTGTGGGCTCGAAGTAATGTGTTCGAAGTCGAGCTTACGTGCCAGGTTTCGAAACTCAGCGCTCGAGAATTGAGGTTCATTGTCGCTGACAACCACATCTGGGATGCCGTAGCGGGCGCATGTTCCTTTGAGCTTCAAAGCAACTTGAGTACTGGTTGTCGTCGTCATGTGCAGTATCTCAATATACCTTGAGTAGTAGTCTGAGATGACTAGGTAGTTCTGCTTGTTGTGCTCACAGAGGTCTAGAGCTATACGCTGCCATGGTCTGTCGGGGAGCGGAGTAGATATCAACGGCTCCTTCTGCTGTGCTCTTCTCAACTCACAACAGGACTGACACGAATAGACAATGTTCTTGAGCTGTGTGGAAATGCCGGGCCACCAGACCGAGGCGTTCGCCCTGTCCCTACACTTTGAGAGTCCTTGATGTCCATCGTGGATTCTATCGAGGATGTCTCATTGTCGCTGGTATCACTATGCGGCTTCCTCTGACGACGAGCCTGTCGTACTCTGAAAGTTCATCTCGTGTAGCGAAGTACTCACGTATGTCACTTGGTACTTGGTATGCGTGCTCAGGCCATCCTGACCTGATGTACCTGATCACCGTTTGCAGCCTCTCGTCGGCCGCAGTAGCTGCTCGTATGCTGTCCATCTTTCGTGGGCTAGCTGGCACACTGTCCATGACAGCTGCGATGTAACACTCCACCTCAGAGTGTGTGTCTCTCCCGTTCTCAGCGTGGCTCAGAGGGCTCCTTGACAGTGTGTCTGCCACTACAAGGGTCTTCCCAGGCGCATAACTAGCTACTGGCTTAAAGCGCATGAGCCGCATGAGAAGTCTCTGGCACCTTAGTGGGACGTTGTCCAAGTCCTTACTGTTCATTAGTGGGACCAGGGGCTTGTGGTCGGTCACTAGATCGAAGGTCTCGAGGCCGTAGAGGTATTTCTCAAACCTCTCACAGGCCCAGACACTCGCCAGACATTCTTTCTCGATCTGAGCGTATCTGGTTTCCGCATCCGTCAGCCTCCTGGAACAGTATGCGACTGGCTTCCAATCCTTTCCATGGAGCTGCAGCAGCACGCCGCCGAGCCCGTAGCTGCTTGCATCAGTTGAGACTGCAGTGGGTCGGTTGGCGTCGTAGAATACCAATACTGGTGATGTCATCAGGAGCTCTTTCACCTTCTCAAAGACTGTGTGTTGTGCTGGGCCCCAGGTCCAGGCTGTCTTGGACTTGAGCAGCTCGTACAGTGGCTGGCCCACTGTGGACAGGTTCGGCACATATTTACCGAGATAGTTTACCATGCCAAGGACACGTTTGAGCTCATGCACGTTCTCTGGTGCTGCGAGCTCCCGGATGGCTTGCACTTTTGCTGGATCAGGCCGCACCACCTGTCCCAGAAAGCTGAGCTGTGTCTGCCTTAGCTTACACTTCTCCTTGTTGAGCTTGAGCCCAGAAGATTCGACTCTCTCCAGGACCTTCTGGAGACGGAGATCATGTTCTTTCAAGTCCTTTCCGTACACGACTATATCGTCCATATAGACTGCGACGCCTAGCAGGCCTTGGAGTGTCTCCGTCATCTTCCTTTGGAATATCTCCGGGGCGCTCGTTATTCCGAACGGCAGGCGCCGGAAACAGTACCTTGCGAATGGAGTGATGAATGTGGTGAGCCGGCTACTCTCGCTGTGCAGAGGTATCTGGAAGAACCCCGAGGCTGCATCCAGGCTGGAGAACACCGTTGCTCCACTCAGCTCGGCAATGATCTCTTCTGGTGTAGGTAGGATGAATCTCTCTCTCTTGACCTGTTCGTTCAGTTTCTTGAGATCAACACATATACGCACCTTTCCATTCTTCTTGAGCACAGGCACCATAGGGGCACACCAGTCAGTTGGCTCGGTCACCTCCTCTATGATACCGTTCTCCTCCATGCGGCGTAGCTCCTCTCTGACCTTGGGCCTCAGCGGTATTGGGACCCTGCGCGCTGTGTGCACCGCATATGGAGTGGCGTTGTCCTTGAGCTGTATCTTCACAGGCTCCGTCTTGAGTGTGCCATGCTCACCGAAGGCACTATGGACCTCCTCGATGCGTTTCACAAGGCCCATCTCTGCTGCTGTGGACCTGCTGAGTAAGTTGTTGACAGACTGTCCTCTGATGATGAACACTGGGAACGAGTATGACTTGCTCTTGTATGTAGTGCTAGCTTGGAATTGTCCTTGACAGTCTAATTGACCCCCTGGGCTGGTGAGTGATACACTGGTCTGTTTCAGTTCCCTCTCTGGAATAAGCATGTTAAAAGTATCTTCACACATAACACTGGCATCAGCTCCTGTATCAATTTTAAACTTCACTGATGTTGCACCAATGAGAAGCTGCACATTCCACTGCTCAACACTCGTTTTTGCATTCACTGATCCCATGTAGTATTCTTCCTGCTCATCTGTCTCATCCGTTACTTCACTCACCGCTTTGGTTTTGCACTGGCTCTGCCAGTGTCCTGTCCTGTTGCATTTATTGCATGTCGTATTTCGAGCTGGGCACCTCTCTGGGTCAATGTGCTCCGTTTTCCCACACCGGCCGCACTTCCCTCCACGCTCCGCGGCTCTTCCTCCTCTCTGGTCATTTCGCCGCCATTTTAGATTTTTATTTCGCGCTCCCCGCACTTCTTGTACGGCTGCGGTGGCTACATTAGCCTCCTCCTGTGCATTGACGTGCATGTTAACAGTCTCCGACTGCCGAACAGACTGTATGGTTAGCGCCAAAGTGAGACCTGACATGAGCTGCAATTTACGAGACTGCTCCTTATCCACAATCCCCACTACGATCCGGTCCCGAATGTTCTCATCCCTTACTTGGCCGAACTCACAGTGTTCTGATAGGTCATAAAGAGCTCTGATAAATGTCTCTGCCTGCTCACCATGCCGCTGCACTCTCTGGTAAAAGACTGCGCGCTCGTGGATAACGTTCCGTCTTGGGAAAAAGTACTCATCAAAGTTTTTCATCACAACGTTGTAACTATTCTCATGACTTGCTTCGGTAAACGTGAACGATTTGAAGATATTATCCGCTTCACTCCCCATAGCATATATCAAGGAAAATACTTGTATTTCTCCCGACTTCTTGTTGAGCTCGGTAGCTACTCGAAATCTCTCAAAGTGCCTTTTCCAGTCGGTCCACTCCGTCGGTTTATCAAAAGAAAAACTATCCGGTGGGTTAAATTTCGCCATGATTTACTGACTTTAGCAAAAATGGTCCGCTTCTGACACCATGTAATAAATCACGGAGGACTCAACTCAAGGGTTCGTTAACTTTATATATTCAATACTCCCGGCTCACAGTCACATGGCATACAGACACAGTAGCATCACTTATATACCCTCTACTGTCGTAACTCAAGCATATCTGTTTACGTCGGTGTCGTGCATAGATTACGTATTGTAGTCACGTCAAAACTATGACATGGCACAGGAGGACAAGTAGAGAAAACAGGTTTCATTGTGTGCTTACAACAGGAAATCAGTTTCTATAGCTTGCTCTAGACATTCAATTTACTGTTATGAAGTTTGAATCTTAAATGTAGAAAAATGTCTTATTACATATAATAATTTTCTCTTACAATTTCCTTTGACATTGTCACATTTTAAATAGATAACATGCTACATTATCAGCTTTTTTCAAATAAAGTTTGCGAACGGATACAAGGTGTTGTGGCATAGCCTGGGCGCTTGAATACCGTCCTTGTTGTGATTAAATACAACTTTACACTGCGGATACCATATATATTACATATAGTAGATACCATAGATATTATATACAGTAGATACCATAGATATTACATACAGTAGAAGCCTCGTTTGAGACGATATACAGTCAGACGCATAGCAGCTACATTCAGCAGTGGCCAATGAGGCATCTATGTCTTAGGCATTCTACACCTCTGTCGGATACTACACGACAGAGTTTGACGCTTGAGTTTTTACAACGTGCAACTGCCAGAAAAACATACCGGCATATACAGTAAATCGATATTTGGTGATGTGAATCGATTATTGTATCGCAAGAGGCCACGATAAGAAAATCGCTGTATCAATATTTTGTCCCACCCCTAGTTAACATGCCCGGGAATTGTCTGCAGACAGTGCAGACTTTTAATAAAAGTCCCCCCCAAAAAAATTCAGAATAAAAGTCTGGAAAAAAATCATATTATTTCAGAATAAAAGTTAAAAGTTTTATTCTGAAATAATATGATTTTTTTCCAGACTTTTATTCTGAATTTTTTTGGGGGGGGACTTTTATTCTGAATAAAAAATGTTCAGACTTTTATTCAGGAATATTTTTGGGGGGACTTTTATTCTGAAATAAAAAAATCGGACTTTTATTCTGAACTTTAAAAAAAATCGGACTTTTATTCTGAAATATTTTGGGGGGGACTTTTATTCTGAAATATTTTTGGGGGGACTTTTATTCTGAAATAAAACAATTCAGACTTTTATTTTGAAATTAAAACAAACAAATCTGACTTTTATTCTGAAATATTTTTATGGGGACTTTAATTCTGAAATAAAAAAAATCTGAATTTTATTCTGAAATAAAAACATTTTCATACTTTTATTCTGAACATTTTTGGGGGGGACTTTTATTCTTAAATATTTTTGGGGGGACTACATACACACATTCACACATGCGGTTTTGCCCCTACCCAACCCTATTTAACCCTCTGTAGTTTGACACACCGTAGTAGTGGACGTGATTCTTCGTGTTCATACTTATAACTTAATAGGATAATCATACTTGATCCATACCATTTACCATTTGCAGGACAGCCGTAGAGGAAGTGAACGAATAATCACAACTGTTATTTTTATAACTTGTAAGCCTCTGAGGACATCATTTTATGTCATGATAGTTATAGTTCTACAGCGTTTAAAATCGTTGTTGATTGTGGATGTAGGTCTATAGTACAGGTTTATGTGAAATATAGTTTGTAATTATTGAGGCGGGTTTTTGAAGTATGTTTGAAATTTCAAGGCAGCTCACCGCTAGAGAAACACTGGCCCAGCGTGTGGAGGTGGGTGGGTTCTAAATACGACCCTTCTGGGTGGACATACATACATGGTATATGTGGGGCCAACCATCACTGCGTCCAGGAAAAGAAAGTGTAGCGGTGGTTAGGTCCACCACCGGGAGAAAATCATTGTTGTCTTAGCGTAGTTAACAGCTGTGTTTGGGTGGAATGGGAGGAGGATCCTCGTCTTCGCATTGCTGGGGTTTCTTATAACGGTAATGAGGTACGTATTTAGAAACGGCGGACATGTCGATTCACTCTCACGTGACGTGACGCACAAGATCTGACCCGTCTTCCCATCTTCTCATCTTCTCATCTTCTCATCTTCTCATCTTCTCGTAGACTCTAAAAGGGTATCGAGGTTGTGCTTCAAGGTTGTGCTTCAAAAATGCTTACGGTCATGTTGGCGCCATCACTGCCTTGTCAGCATTGAAAGCACAGAGAATGTAATGTTCTCCATACACAAGTAAGTGTGTAAACTGATCTGATATAGGAAGCAGACATGTGCATGCAGTACAGAACAGTATTCAAGGGACAACCCCCAGCTATTGGCAGTGTGAGTTTCTCATGCAGGTCAACGCCCTGGCCGTAACATGGACAGAGTCACACGCACACGCACACACACACACACACACACACACACACACACACACACACACACACACACACACACACACAGGCATGCACCCCCATGCACGCGCTGTTTCTCTCCTTCTCAACTCCCCCCTCCCCTCTCTCCCTCTCTCCCTCTCTCCCTCTCTCTCTCCCCCCTCCCCTCTCTCTCTCTCCCTCTCTCCCTCTCTCCCTCTCTCCATGTGTTAGTTGGTATCCCACACACAGTCTCTCTCTGCCAGTGTGGTGTCTGTGCCATATTCCCCTCAGCTCACACTCCAATAGTAAAACCAGTCAGGGCCTCACGGTCTCTCTTCATACCCATACTGTTTGTCCCTAAAGAACCCAATGAACAAACTTTCCGCAGTTCCCCAAAATAGTTGTCTGATGTCTTGGCACACGAGGCTGGTGCCCTCCTGTCGCTGTTTAGAGCAGGGTACACAGTGCACAAAACGATGGCAACTATTTTCATCCTTTAATATTTATGAAATTCATTAAGTCTGTTTTTCTTTACTGTGTTGAAAGTACGGTCTATGTTAGCTACACCTGTAATTACCCCCCACCAACACCACCACCGCCACTCAACCCCCCCCCCTGCCCCCGCACCCCCCACATTCAAATCCTCATTCAATCTAGAACAAATATACAGTTGAAAATCTGCTCAACTTCACATATACTGTATATTTACCCTAAGTATAGCATTTGATAGTTTGTGTGGTCTGCAGTACGTATGCACAATCATATACTGTATCTGATTGCATCTATGGGTTTAGTGCTTTTTAAACAGACAACTATTGTCTTTTAGCATGGTACAGACCCCCCGTGGGATAGTATGTGTGCATACATTTGAATGTACTGCTGCTATACTGTTTACACGTACAGTTATACATACAGCACTGTATATGGTATCACTGTATATTACTTGCAATTTGACAGCACAGTAAAGACAAAAATACCACTGTTATGACACAAGAGGTCGTCCAAGCCTTCGTATTTATTTAGCTACTTGGTTTTGGACCGAAGAGTGTCAACAACTAGAAAAGCTACAAATAGAATTTAGCCACTTTGGAATACAGTCACCAAAGAGGGTTGGACCTCCGCTCCCTACGTCATCACTAACCTTTCTCTGTTTACTGACGGTATTTGATTTCAACTCTTTTTTTCATCATTCACACTTAAGCCATTGTAGAATCCGCGGAGTATAAAATAGTAGCTTTGTTTTGATAAAATGGGGGTGGTGGTGGTGGGAGTGGGGGTGGATGGGGGGGCTTGTGGATGGGGGGAGGGGGGCTTGTGGAGGGGGGCTGGTGGAGTGTGTTCCTGCCAAACCATAAAAGAATGGCCAGTGACCAGCACCAATCACTACTCTCCCCTCCCCACCTTTTGTTTGTTTAATCGTGATTGTCAGCCTACATAAATACATATACTTGTACTCAACAACTTCCTGAGAGCCTCTGATTAGAGCCTCCAGCCTGTGTCTCCAGACTCTGTCCAGTGTATCTGAAGAGATTAATGTAATGGAACTGTCATCTCCATGCATCCAAAATCCAGTTTTCCTCCTATGTCCCCTTTGGATTTGATTGCATCCATCAAACACGTGTAAACTAAACATTCCCCTGTTTGATTTGACTGAATCAATTGAATTAGCAGGCCTAACTTCTCAATCTGTACACTCAATCATATTTCTATGGACATGACTCATAAACTAATTCTATTGGGGGATCTGATCTGATAATAAAATCCCATGTTTAGCAGGAGCCTCATATCGGCTTGCTATGCATTGTTGGAGTGGGCAAGAGAGAGGTGCACTCACTATAACAATGCTGCCCCCTGCAGGACAACCTGGTGGTATGAATGCATTAGTACACTACAGTAGATGAAGGTACATACCTCCACTTTAGCTCAGTGCACCTATGCAATAAGGTGATGTAAACATCAGGATTCAAGAGAATTAGTGTGTGAAAGAGGGATAGACAACTAGAGAGATTATAGTCACTCATGGCAAGGCAAGTTTATTTGTATAGCACATTTCAAACAGGGGCAATTCAAAGTGATTTACATCACATAGCATTAATAAAATACAGAAAAAGTTTTATTACACAAGACATCACGTTGCAGTGTATGTTGAACATGTACATAATATAATCTACATTGTTACATGATCACTTACACTGTAAAATATGTATTATTTTACCCTACATGGTAAAAAGCAGATGGCCACTGAAGGTGCTGTGGCGATTTGTACTATCATGTATCCACCTCCCAGACCATAGATGCATGTAGACCACATCTCCCACCTCCAGCAGCAGTGAGACTCCATTGGAGGAATTAACATCACCGGAAGGTTGGTTACCATGAGCAATAGCCACCTGGTGTCCATTCATGTGCAAGGCTGCTGTAGTGTAAACAGAAGAACTTCCATGTCCGTAGATGTAAAACCTGAACAGGTAGAGTCCTCTCATTGGAGCTGTGAAGATCCCTGTATCACAACAAAACATCCATATAGAGAAAGTGATTTCACAAAATAAAAAAATTGTTTCTTTCCAATACAGAACAAAACATCCAACACAATTCTGAATAATACCTATCAGTGTTCCTTTGGCATTTCACCATGTGTATTATACATTATCGACTTAATCTCCATTCATTTTAAAACTGGTTTTCATTCCATTGATGGCTGTAAATCTCCATGACCAACCCTCTTTTTTTCTGCTGAGTGTATCACTGTGCAGACAGAGAAGGACTACACAGAAGACAGGAGCTTGTATTCTAACCAGACATTAAATCCGGATGGACGATCACTTCCAACTACAGATACACAGGCTATTAGAGACACATGCATGTACTGCACCTGTAGTGGGGTTATACGCGTTGCCAATATTAGTGTAGATGTTTCTGTAGACCAGGGTGGTTCCAGTGTTGAAGGGTCCAGTGTGCCCACTTTGACCAGGTGCTGCAAGTGATGCTGAGAAAGCCACCTTCCTGTCTGTGAGGCAAAGATCAGCTGATACAAAACTTTTCTTCAAATCAATACTAACTAGTCAGGTAATCAAAACAACGTGGCAGATTTAGAGTGATAGAGGATAAGTCCTGTAACATAGCAACGTAACAGTAGTTCATAGTCCATACTGTAGGTTGAGGAGATTATTATTGTTTACCTTCGTTCCTCTTGGTCAGATCATCCACTTTGGAATTCAGCTGGATTTTCAGTTCCTCCACCTGACTCTCACTGGCTCTCAGTTGGGTCTCCATTGTGCTCAGTTGGGTCTCTGTGGTCGCCAGTCGGGTCTCCACAGCGCTCAGCTGAGTCTTGGTGTGTGTCAGTTCAACTCTTTGCTCGGCCATCATGGTGCTCATCTCTCTCAGCACGGTGTGGATGTCAGGCTGGCAGATTTTCTGGCGGTGTGTTGGGGCAGCAGCAGCTTCAGCTCTCTGTGTGTCAGTGTGAATCTCATTCCCTCTGCTCTCTCCGTCCTCATAGTAGTCAACCTGCTGGATCTCCTTCAGCCTGACTCCATCAGCGTCATTGTGGAGCTGTGCCTCGGACAGCCAGCAGAGCAGCAACAGCAGTAGAGATACAACACTCTTCATTCTGATTCCTGGAGGACGAGGCTGATATGAGCTCCTCTTCTTGGGCTTGGGATAAAAAAAATACCATGTTTAGCAGGAGCCTCATATCAGCTTGCTATGCATCATTGGAGGGGCAGAGAGAGGTGCACTCACTATAACAATGCTGCCCCCTGCAGGACAAACTGGTGGTATGAATGCATTAGTACACTTCAGTAGAGGAAGGTACATACCTACACTTTAGCTCAGTGCACCTATGCAATCAGGTGATGTCAACATCAGGATTCACAAGGTCGGC
This sequence comes from Nansenia antarctica, assembly GCF_963989245.1. NCBI lineage: Eukaryota > Metazoa > Chordata > Actinopteri > Argentiniformes > Microstomatidae > Nansenia > Nansenia antarctica. Next base: position 483,578 of record NW_027663469.1, read on the forward strand.
ACAGAAGAACCACAGTCGCCACAGCACCTTCAGTGGCCATCTACCTTTTGCCATGTAAGGAAAAATCATACATACAGTATTTCCAGTGTAAGTGGTCCTCACTCTATCAATATAGACAGATATCAATACACTATATACCCTATAGTGGTCCTCACTCTATCAATGAAGATTCAGAGAGAGGACTGAATGTAAAGGAGTTAACTTAGACACAGTAATACAACAAGAGGGTTATTCATATAGGTTCACAGCCATCACAAATATTTTTTATTCAAACCGATTTGAAAATTAATAGAGTTGAAGTTGATAAATGTATCATACAAATGTTTAAATGTTGTATTTCTGTATTTGAATGAAATGGAAGACCATTATGAAACAATGTCATTAATGTATCAATGAAGGTTGCCTCTCAGACCTGACAAAAAATATGGATGTGTATTTGAGACAAATAAATGTGATAATGTGGATAAGTCTTGTGTAATTGTTGTCATTGTTGATGGCATGTGTATTTGACCAGTGATATTACTGTAACAGGGACACATGCAGAACCCAGGGTGGTAAATCAAACCTCATGCTTTGGTGTCATAACATAACTGTGTACCTCCTGTAGAACAATGATTACCTGAGATCAATTTACACAGAACAATACAGAGTATCTAGTATCAGGGTTAGTGTGTGTGCGTGTGTGTGTGTGTGTGTGTGTGTGTGTGTGTGTGTTTCAGGGAAGGCTGGTCAGATGGCTGCGGACCAGGACGTGGATGCTCCAGGAGGAGAGGGCTGGGGAGAAGATGCTGAGCTGTGTGTGTGTGTGTGTGTGTGTGTTGCAGGGAAGGCTGGTCAGATGGCTTCGGACCAGGACGTGGATGCTCCAGGAGGAGAGGGCTGGGGAGAGGATGCTGAGCTGTGTGTGTGTGTGTGTGTGTGTGTGTGTGTGTGTGTGTGCGTGTGTGTGTGTGTTTTTGTGCGTATATACAGTACCATTCAAAAGTTTGGACCCACCTTCTCATTCAATGGTTTTCTTTATTTTTATTATTTTCTACATTGTAGCTCAAGACTGAAGACATCAAAACTATGAAACAACACATATGGAATGATGTAGTAAACTAAAAAGTGTTAAACAAACAGAATATGTTTTATATTTTAGATTCTTCAAACCTTTAGCTTTGATGACAGCTTTGCACACTCTTGGCATTCTCTCAATCAGCTTGGTGTGTGTGTGTGTGTGTGTGTGTGTGTGTGTGTGTGTGTGTGTGTGTGTGTGTGTGTGTGTGTGTGTGTGTGTGTGTGTGTGTGTGTGTCAGTGGAAGAGGAAACTATGAACACCGCCCAGCATTCTCTTCTCTAGAATACGAGGGAGAAAATCAAATTACACAGAACAATACAGAGTATCTAGTATCTGTGTGTGTGTGTGTGTGTGTGTGTGTGTGTGTGTGTGTGTGTGTGTGTGTAGGCTGATATGAGCTCCTCTTCTTGGGCTTGATTCTCTTGTTGTTGTTGTTGTTGTTGTTGT